>NW_005187464.1:3079670-3095644 GCF_000239375.1 Pundamilia nyererei | reverse complement strand
TTTTTTTTTCAACTTTTTCAGCTTTTTTCTGCAGACATCCTCAGCGTAAAGGCATCCACACAGCATTTTCGCAGGAAATGCAAATTTTTCTAGTTTCTGTTAAGTTCCTCCCATAATACCAATCACCCAGAAAAGCTTTTATCTACCCTAGTCTATTTGTGCCTTTGTGACACAAGGTCAAATCACTTTCCCACTGTTAAAACAAGCACTGAATGCTATTGTTTATCTGATGTAGCTCTTGCACAATTGAGCCTATGTTAGGTGGATCTGTCTTTGGCTATTATCGCTGCATCTGTCTAAGAGTCCTTGCACTGTGTTAGCTGCGACCCATGGAAATAAGTGCTTTTTTGCCTGAGTCCTCAGTATATATTTACATACTAAATCTCTCTGTGGTTACATGTGTTATGAGTATTGGTTAGAGCTTTGACCAGTGGGAACTCATATTGTAAACATGCAATATTGGAAAACAGTCAATTCTTAGATCAACTATCAGTAAAATAGTAAATTTTGTATTTTTCGTCTCTGCTCTTGATTTACATTTCTACATTTTTCTTATATTTGCCAGTTCCAGCATAATTCATCAACTTTCACAGATGAACAAAACCTGCTTTTGTTAAATGCAGCAATGTATCGCAAATCGACCTTTGCAAACTGGGCATGTGTGACATTACACATGATTTTTGCCAGGGGCCCAAAAGAATTGCTTAGAGATGGAAGTTTTCACTGGGTGGAATTGCCCAGAAATAGGCCAGACTGAATAAAACATATGAAAGCCCAGGAGTTCAAGTATTTTGTAAGGAGGTGATCATAACAGTTTTCTTAAACTGCTTTATAAATCAGCCCATTTTTATTCGCATAAAATGTGAATAATATTATCATATGACCATAAAAAACTGATTTGATTTTCCACCACCAGCTACCATCACCACTGACTACTTTATAAAATAAAAAGTTGAGTGATAACTCCCCCAGTATTGGGCATTTAAAGAGGAACTAAACACCAATTTTAAACTATGTGGTGTATTAAGTATAACAAGCATTTATATTTCTGCAGAAATACTGCAAATTATTTAAGCCTTTATTTTTAATCATTAAAAAGCAATTATTAAAAATAAAACATCTTTCTACTTTGTTTTTGATACACTTCAATTGTATAAGAAATAACTACTAATCATCAAAACAGCCAGGTCATCCCAATACACCTAAAATCCATATTTCAGTTCATTTGGAGATTCAGAGCAAAAACATTGTTTATGTGTCTCACTGCCTGTCAGGGTTGCTCAGAGTATGATTGTCAGCATATAAACAAATCTAACATTTTTTGTGCTGGCACTGCACCACAGGGTGTCAGTCAGCTGCAGCTTGGATCAGTGGAGCCCATTCACAGGAGTGATTTTCCTGACGAGTGTTGTGGATAGAAAGAAGCCCACACTGGGAGCTGTAACCTGGAGTCATGGCACGCACGCATTTGGAAACACTGCTTCTCAAAACCAAAGCACACAAACACTCATGGTTGATATCAAAATATTGATAGTATATATAAAGTAGTATCATAGACGCCTTTCTGTCTTCCTGTTGCTCATATGTCAACATGCGTTTTAAACCATTCATTTAGTAGGTGTCCCAGTTATGCCAAATGCACATGCACCCCAAGCTGAAGTATGAAGACCACTAGGTGGTCCTCTCTACTCTGTCCTCATTCCACTTAGGAACATTTTTTGACTACTTCATGTGCCAGTGTTTCTATTCTCCCCCCAACAACAAGCCACATTACTAGCCTGTTACTTTATAACCTATTTATGAGCTATTTCACCCCCCCCCCCTTTTTTTAGTAAGCATTACACAATATCCCTGTCCTCATTTTTAGAATAATGTCATCCAATGCCATGTAGTTATTTACAATTATATACTAAAGAACTGAAGGACTGAGCTGCATCTTTCTTTTAATGGGAATGACAGCAGTGGATTTGCGTGCAATGCTGCCCTCTGTCTTTGAACTGAGGTACTGGATTTCAGTTAATTTGTGATTCTCCTGACAAAGTGACTGTGCAACTACTGCAAAACAGTAATAATATATGTAAAAAATAATTAAGCTTATATTTACATTTTTTGACATGGGTTTAAATAAAACAATAAACAAATAAATCTCAATTTTATTTTATTTATTTATTTATTTATTTTTTGGGGGGGGGGGGAACAGTGTTAGCAAGACTACTTTTGGCTTTTATGCCACTGTGCCTGCTGTTCAAGCAGACGAGCAACTCCATTGATATATAAAACATAATTTTTTACTGGAAAAAAATAATAATAAAAAGAATAGTCACATTTTTGATAGCACCTTACCTACTGTTTCCTGCAACTGGATGTCTATGCATGTCACTCAAGGGTAGGTACATTATTATGTCCACCTGCATAACTACAACTGATCGATGTCAAGTCTGGCTCATATGAATAAATTCTCTTTTTCATTCTCTTTTTGTGTCCAAGCTTTTGGACAGATAAACATCAAATGCCGTTATAACAGTGTAAACATATGCAAAAGCAAAAATCTATCTGTGCTTTACATATTGTTGATAAACCTTACTCCAGTACAAAAAGCTGAGATGAACTTAGTCTGCCTTCCTAAAACCTTAACACCAACTAGTTCTGAATAAGCTATACCTTGGTAGGCTAGTCCGGCACTCTCATCTGACAGCAAGACGGTTCCTTGTTAGAATCTCTAAGTCAGTTTAAGTCTTTTTGTACATCCTCAATGGACCTGGGTAGATTCTGCATGAAGCACTGTATGAGCATGCAGCTATAGGGTGATGTAAAACTCTAAAGTACTCAGAGTTAAGACTAGAAAAGTACTATATAAATTTGAGTCTATGTACATAACTACAACAGAATAAGATTAAACACTTAAAGTAGAGTAAAGTAAAGTTGAGGATATAAATTGGCACAGGGATCATTAGAAGATTATGAAGTGTATAAGCCATTTTTCTTTTCTTTGCAGTCCATCAAGTGCTCTTCTCTTGTTCAGGGTCCCTGCTGTCACGTTCCAGCCATCCTGCTGACTGACTCCTCTATGACTGAAGCTTCCAACTCATCCTGGACTGGCAAAATCTCATTCTTTGCCTTCATTTTTTTAAGTAGTGACATCTCGACATCTCCAGTAGACCTTGTGCCTTAGCTACATCTGAGTGACAGCCAGGACCTTTACTGTTCTCCCCTTTCATACTTTGAAGACATGAATAACTGCTGCAGAGACTTTTGAGTTGCAGAACTTTCAGCATTTCAATACTTTCCTATTATGGGTGAACTTACATTCTTCATTTATGCTCAGATATATTGCCAGAAGTATTCACTCACCCATCTAAAGTATTTAATACATGTGTTTCAATCACTTCCACGGCCACAGGTGTATAAAATCAAGAGGTGAGGCATGCAGACTGCATCTGCAAACATTTGTGAAAGAATGGGTCGCTCTCAGAGCTCAGTGAATTGCAGGATGGTACTGTGAAAGGATGCCACCTGTGCAACAAGTCCAGTGTGAAATATTCTCACTACTATTCCAAAGTCAGCTGTTAATGTTATTCTTCAACGTGATTGGGCACGATTGTAACTCAGCCACAAAGTGTTAGGCCAAAAATCACTGAGCGAAGTCAAAGGATGCTGAGGAGGATACTGCGCAGAGGTTGCCAACCTTCTACAGAGTCGATCTCTACAGACCTCCAAACTTCATATGGCCTTCAAAGTATCTCAAGAACAGTGTGTAGAGTCTCAGTCTGTGTGTGTCTCTGTCTGCCAATCCAGTGGAGGAGGAAAACAGTACTTGTCTGACTGCGCTATGTCAAGTGCAAAGTTTATTGGAGGGGGAATTATGGTGTGGTTTAGTTTTTTAGGAGTTGGGCTCTGCACCTTAGTTCCAGTGAAAGGAACTGTTAATGCTTCAGCATACCAAGAGATTTTGGCCAATTTCATGCTCCCAACTTTGTGGGAACAGTTTGAGAACGACTCCTTCCTGTTACAACATGACTGCGCATCAACGCACAAAGCAAGGTCTATAAAGACATGGACGAGTGAGTTTGGTGTGGAAGAACTCGACTGGCCTGCACAGAGTCCTGACCTCAACCCACCAGAACACCTTTGGGATAAATTAAAGCGGAGACTGCGAACCACGCCTTCTCATCTACCATCAAATATATGCTGATAATGCAAAGGGGAACATGTGGAACCTTTCATACCAGCTTTGAGACAAATGTCAGGTCCTCCATAAAAGCTGTAGACTCTTGGGCACTGAGCCTCAGCAAACTCTACCTGCATGTTTATGGTGGCTCATCAAAGGATCCTTAAAACGGGTGCATCCATTTCCCAAGTTCAGTTACGGGGTGGGTGTGTCACCCTGTAGTTAAACCTAGAGGACAATATGTAAATGAAATCTTGTTTGCTTTAACTCTTACTCTTTTATATCCTCATTGCTTCTCCTCAACATCTCTCTCCTTCAGAGCAATTTTTATAAACCATTTAATTTACCCCATTTGGCTCAGTGTTGAGTATCTTTATTGGCCATCTCCTGGATCTCCTTTCCAGCAGGAAAATGTACTTCTTTGGACACGTTTAATAAATATCTAATGCAGTTTATGCTGAAGTAATTCTATAGTTACAAACCTGAATTTATTTTAAAATATGTCCAAGAATTAGTTGTTCATAGGGGAGTTTTGAACAACAGAAAAAAAGATTTAGGTGAGTTTTATAATAAATTCTTGCTTTTATTTATCTTTTATAACAGGAAGCACTTCAAACTGACTTGGGTGAAGTATGTCTACAGAAATAAAGTAATTTCTTTTATATATTTGGTTTCATTCCAATGGATTTATCCACAAGAATCGCTAATTTTTCATATGTTCTTTTTAAGAGGGCATTGGAGAAACGTTTCACACACAGCACAAATAATACTATTACTTGGTACAGTTGTTCTGAGAAAATTAGCGCATAGTCCCTCCTGCTAGCCCTCAATGTCTACGTGTATTTAACATTGAGAGGTGGGCAACGATGCCAGGGGTGGGGTGTACACCCTGATGGTACTTTGGATTCCGTGTATCGTGCCCACCCCCAAGATCCTATATGTATGTGTAATGAGAGTGTGAGTAATGTTAATGTCTAAGTTGTGGGATAAAATTGAGGCAGAGGCAGCCAGAAGGGGACAGAGGGGGGGGGTAGCCTCCTCTGCACCCTATGTATCGCATTTAAGTAAATCCATTAGATTTCAAATACATGCCTGTAGGTCTGCCTCCTGTGAACTTAGTATTTAACAATTTAAAGTGGTATTATGTTCGTCTCCTGTGGTGTCTCTCATTTTATAATCCTCCCCCCATTATTACTTAACTGGCATAGAAGAAGCCATACAAAGGTAAATGCCCTTCTTACTTCCACATCCCCCGCACCTGCTACCATCCCTTGTGTTAATGGTGCAGTGGTGTTTTGAAATGAGTACCTATTAAAATGCCATTATTAGATAAAGGGAGGGATGTTGTCCGTGGCACAGGTTTATTGGGAAGTAAATGTAAGCCCCTACATGCGAAACACCTCATTAATCCTGCAGTTATTTACGACCCTGCAGCACAGAGGCAAGTGCAAAGATGAAATCCCTGCTCATCTAAATATTGTCTCAGCTGATAAGATTAACTCTGCTCCTACTCATACATGTGGGTGCAAAGGGACTTAACACTTCAAGTAATGACCTTTACGGATTCCTGCAGAGAAACTTTCTTACGCTTAAATCTCACATAAACAGAACACAGAAAGCCCAAAAAAAAACCCCATTGCTGAAACGACAACAAAACCCTGCAGTATTATTTGGGATAAACTGCATTCAATATTATGTTGACTTTAACAAGAATAAAGAGGTACAAACTTAAAAGAGTGTATTTTTGATATGAATTGGAGAATTGGAACAAGTTTTTAAAACAGCACTGATCTTGTAGCCTACGGAGTCCAAAAATGCTGCCATTAAATATGCATGTGAAGCAGTAGGTGACCATAAATTTATCACAGCTCTTCGTGTCTAATATTCTTCCACAGATTCAACTGCAATTTCTTCTCGAGACGCTCTGTTTTGAGAAAAAATTGCATCAAATGAATTTGGAAAACCTGCAATAAATAATACAGAAGTGGTGCAAAAATTTAGCAAACATCAAAGCCAAACAGTCAAATTCCACAGCTCTTTATACACCAGTCAAAGTGACACTGTAACTGCGATGTTTAATAGAATTTGCATTGTTCTTTTCTCACTTCGACATACATGAATCTTTTTTTGTGCTTTTCCACAGCCATTGCCACTCTGGTTTAATGATCCTCTTCTTGTTCCGTATCCAAGTTCATTCTGGATGTTCAGTGGGATTCACCTGAAGTCATCCATCATCCATCTGCTAGACTAACAAGAAGCACTTCAAAACACCAACCTCCGCCAAGGCATCACACTTTCTGGGTTTACTTTTGACAGTACAATATTGTATCTGGTATATATCAAGGCTGTTTTGGGTTTGTTTTTTTTCATACCTACTTTGGAAGTTTGTAGAGCAGTAAAAGTTAGACAAGGGAAGCATGACAGATGTTTATTCTGAGTGTTTTGAAAGAAAGAAGGATGTGAGATGTAAAAGTGATGTCAGAGGTCAAATTAGGGAATTTTAAATTAAATAAAAAATTTAAATAAAAATACAAATGGGGGTATTTTAAATTTGTAATTTTTATATGATTCTTTTTATATGTTGACAATACACAACACACTTACTAGTTTCTAGAGTTTGTTTTGTCCATTTTTGACATATAAATCATTAAGCTGGTGGATGTAAGGCACCCCTACAAAGTGTCATCTGTATTCAATCAAAACTTTTCAACCAATCGTGTTTACAGACAGCAAGAATGGCACATGTGCATGCAATGACTGCAAAAAACACAACCTCCTTGGCGGAGGAAATAAACATCAGAGTAAAAGTGTATCAAAAGATACAGGATAAAGCTGTATTTTTGTTGTTATTTAAATTCATATACATTACAGACAGTTTTCTGTTTTTAAGTGAGAAATAACCTTAATATCCATCACCTCACCACTTTCAATGAATATAGACAGAATAAAAAAAGGTGCATTAAATACAGTTTGCGGCATACTTGCAACATTTTAGCGATATGATCATTAAGCATGCTACATGCTGCTAAGGGCATTATGATTTGAAAGGGTTACGTTACAAGATGTACTTGCCTGAAGTTAATCGTTTTTACATTTACCCTGTTATTCAACTAAACACAACAATGTTCTTTAAATTGTCTGCCATGCAGCAAACTGATTGATGTGTGGCTTTGATTGCAGAGTAGGATGCACAGAATGGCAATGAATACTACCTGTCAGATAAGAGTCGAGGCTAAAAAAAAGAGTTTGCAGTATAACCCCTCTCAAGACTTTTTTAGCTTTTTACTTTAGGCTGAATCCATTACTTTTTTTTGAAAGACGGATGGCAGTGCTACCAGCCCCTCTGAAATTCCTGACCATTTCTTTTTCCCACCTTCCAAATGTGAGTGTGAAGTCTTTCCAGCTTCCCTGTCTCCTCACCTTAGGTTCTTGCCAAGCAACTGGAGATAACATTATTAAATATACAATTACCTAGGACCAGGCCCCCTCTCTACCAAGATCAATTTCCAGTCAGAAGCTGTAAAAAAGTAGCTGAAAGCTCTGTGAAATGAAACTGAAATAGCACCCGGCCCTTCACAAAACACCCATAAATATGGAGGTTCCTCTTGAAAAGTCTTATTTACTGGGAGCTTGTTACTGAATTTAGGGAGAATTCAACCATTGCGGATGAAGGTCTAATCATCACGTACCCTCTGCTAGATAAGCTATGTAAGATCTCTATCTCTAAGTTGTTTGAAAATAAAATAAATGTTGTGCTCGTGGTCAACTATACCCTGAGATACTGTGTAAACAAATGCATCGCAGTGAAATGTGAATATGGCTCGAGCCTCCAAAACAGCACAAGAGGGCAAATTAATAGTCTATGTTTGCCTGGCTGTCAGACATTGCCCTGTTGAGACTGCAATTAAAACAAAGGGTGTTTTGACCCTGCCTTTCGTACCACTCTAATTTCTGCCGCAGTCTCTCTGCTTGGCATTTGAGTATAAGATTACATAGATAGAAAGGCATTCTGCATGAAATGAAAAGTTACCTTTGCCTTTTTGAGGGGAATGCATGCAGCTATTTGTCATTCTGAAGCTTTTTTCAGCTCCGAAAAGGTGACTGTAACACTTAAGGCTTCTATAGTTCAGTGTGTTGTGATTTAAAAATGCATGTTTTTGTACTGACATTCAACTTTCGCAGTCTTTCTTCATTCTGCATTCAAGTAAAAGCTTCTTCTTTTTTTATAAAAAAAAGTGGCACAGTCTTGATTGCTGTGTTGTTGTACGTTCACCTGGCAGAAAAAAACACTTTTCTCCGTTTCATTTGGTTTCACAGGGACAGGAAAGAAACACTCTCCAAGCACAGTTCTTTTGTCCATCAGGTCCCACAGATCCAAAACCATTCTCATCATGTTTTGTCATGGATATCCACATATCCATGAGGGAAATTAGGGAAATTTTCATCCAAATGCGGTGTGGCAATTTATTCCTGGCTGACAACAAGCTGCCAAAAGAAGCCTAGATGACAACTGCACTTAAAAAAAGGAAACCAGAGAAAATATATTATAAAGCAAAATACCTTTTCTGGCCTCTTCAGAGGAAGTGTGCTTTTTCTGTGAAAGACTGACCTTAATCTTTAGCATGTGAGAGTAATCTAATTACCAGTAAACATAGTACATTATTGAAAGACTGAACAAAATGATCTTGTAATTTTTATGTATCAAACCTTCTCTTGTCTTTACCCTACAATGTTAGGACCTTGGCCTGTTGCTCTTACGTTGACAGTCTGACTTAAAATTAAGATTGCTTTGGGATAATAAGAGAAAAGAAGAAAAATATTGGTACTTTTATCCAGACATGAAAAATCTCAAGAAAAAAAAATAGAAAGAGTCAAGGATAATCCAATCAATCAAAAGGAATCATTTTTAATAGCTTAATCATTTGCCGCATATCCATCTAGGCTTAACGGCATGGCAGAATTGATCTTTTATTAGAGCTGATCTTGCTCGCACGGTGAGGTAGATGATTGAGCCTTATGCAACAGCCCAAGGCTCCTCTGGTATTCAAGAGTGAGGCTGAGATAACTGACACTGACAAGGCAAAGCTGGAGTAGATGAACCTCATCGACTCCTGGAGGCATCGCCGATCACAACCCCGACAGTGCTGGAGAGAGAGGAGGAAGACAGACCAGAAGACTGGAGGTGTGAAAGTGCATGTCAGTGCTGATACGTAAAATGCTCCCAAAGCAGGTAAGACTACCTCTGTGTAGAGCTGATGAAGATGATAGAAGGCTGTGGAAGACTGCAGTGATCCATAACATAAAAAGATGAGGCGGTTTCATTTTACCAAGGAGGCAAAGGAGGACCAGCTATGGGAACTTGCTACCACGTTGAAATGTTTGAACACTAGATGGCAGTTTGACACAGAACACTATTGTTTTGTGGATGCCTTGCTGCAAAGCATAAATTTATTTACCAACAGATACGCTGTAACTGTTGTTGTTTAGTGATGCAGATTGAAGAGAAGATTTTGATTATCCTAAGCCTCGTGATTTCATGATCTCGTAGATATTAAAACCCACTTCTATTAGCGTGTGTGTTTGTGTAGGTAGATGAGCATCACGGCAGAAAAGTCTTTTGACTTTTATGTTTTTGCCACGCCTTGTTTATTTTAAATCAAACACTGTTTCTAAAAAAAAGATGAAACAAACAAAAAACTATATAAAGGTTTAAAAAAAAGATTAATATCACAGGTTCATAGCTTTTGCTTTTATTGAGTTTTTACTACGCAATCCACAGAGAGAAACGTGCGCTGTAGGTCTGTTTGTGTGCACAGTGTTTTTGGCATATCATACAGAGACATTTTTTTTCTTTACCTTTTTGGCCATGTGCGTAGGAAAGAGTCTTGTGACATTTACAGCCCTCTGGGGGGAATGAGCACTCACCTGGCAGACTCTGTATTTATTAGCAGATGACTAACTTGGTATTTATCTGATGCTCCATTTCAGCCTCATACCCAGCAGCAAGCAGTGGCCATGGCCAAGTCAACTTATCAGGCAGGCTAGGGTAAATGTCTACTCCACAGCTCCACTGTGATCCATCCACAGCACCTCTGTGCTTTGTGTATATACCCTGTTGCTATTTCCTGAAGTTTTCATTACATTGAGTGCACACAGTAGACTAAGAGTCCCAGCTTCATCACATTTTTCTTAAATCTCCAGTGACCACATGGTTCTCCTGGTCCCAAGTGTCCGTCCCCTGTCAGTTTGATAACTAAACTAAGCTAAATATACTACGATAATAAAGTGGCATGGTTTGTCTTTTGTCTGAAATATTTTTAAACAGAACTGCAATCAGTCAATCAATCAAATAGACACAAATTAAACAAAGGGTTTGAACTAGAGGTTGATATAACTGCACATTTTTCCATTCGCAAACCAGCTTTAGAGCTGTCCTTAGGGAAGGTTTTGAGAACACAGTGACCATATAAAAGTGGCTAAAACCAGAACTGAATTCAAAACATATTCATTGTTCCCTCTCTAAACCGCTGGCACATTTATTCAACAGACCCTTCAGAAAAATAATATTAATAATAATAACAAGCTGCACAGTTAGAGGTCTTTGCACTCAGCTGAGACCTGTGAATGGAAAACAGCATGAAAACAGCAGAACGTTTAATCTACCCTCATTGTAAACTACAAGAGATTTGATAATGTAAACTCTAATGGCACATCAGCCCAGAAACCTGGAGGGACCCCAGTGCGTGAGGAACACAACAAAAATTTGATTTGCCTTTTTCTATCAGCACTCATGTGTGTATATATTTAATAAGAAGGAAAATTGCTTACAATTAAAAATACTGCAAGATTTAAGGCGTCACGGAAAGAACTTTGTTCACAAAGAATTTGTCCCTGAGCCAATAAGCAACCTCAGATATGAGTTTTCATTTATGTTTGTTCGATATCAGTACAGACAGCAAATTAAAACTGAAGAAGAATAGATTGATGTGACGTCAAGTCAAGTCAAGTTTATTTATAGAGCACATTTAAAAACAACCAAGGCTGACCAAAGTGCTGTACAGTAAATACAGATAAAAATACAATAGAACACAATTTCGTGTTTTCGTGATTAAAATACAGCTCATGATTCTGATTTCAATCTTTTAGTACAAAGATTGCATTCAGTAGTGAACAAGATCTTCTAAAGGGAAATCACTGTCATTCTTCATTGGCGTTTTTTCAATATACTTCTCTTGCCTTCTTTTTACCTTCCATTTTATGCACTTTGCATCTGTTTATTTATTTATTTATGAAAGTTCTCCTTATGTCCTTAAACTCTTCTCTCAGCCCATATTTAGATTTAATTTCCTGGGGAAAAAAGGAAGCTGTGTAGGTGGTATGTCCAAACCTCCAGTTATTAACTCCAGCAGCAATTCTGATTTTCATAAGAGAATCTCAAATAAGCCTTGGGGCAGTGAGAAAGCCTAAAACCAGATGCAGTAAGAGTAACAATCAGTCGGATTTTATTTTTGAAACTGTTCTTATTTTGTCTACTTTTTCGACCTGTGCTCATTTTTGTTTTGTTTTTTAGCTTCTTCTTTTTTTAAACCAGATGCTCAGTGCACACATCAGACAAACAGAAGGAATTTTTTTCAGTGTGTTCCCCCCTTTTTTCTGTCTTTAAAGAAAAAGAAAAAAACAGGTGGACAAATGCAGAATATGTGAGTTTAAATCACTTGCACATAGATGATTGGGGTTTTGGGGGTAGAAACTGACATTTAGAGTACTGCTTAAGACCTGTTGGTGGCAGTGTTGATGCTTCCAGCTCTGTGAGAAGCTGTACTTTGGTGAACCCTTGCCACACACGTGTCTGATAAATGATAGGGACAGAGCAGTAAAGCCCAACACCGAATGGTGGCTTTAAACTGAATTTGATTTGGGGGTTTGGAAAATATATTTATTCTATGCTAGTGAATCACAATTCATGAGCTGAAGCTGCCACTCCAGCGCAGACACACACAAAAAAGCAATGATTAAAAAGAAAACAAATCCAAGGTGATATATTGATTATTTTTGTTTTTGTCATTATTTCATTCAAATCATTATTGATAATCCATATATTAAATTTCCTAACCATCACACCAGACAGTCCTTAAATATATCCTTTCCATTTTTCACACTGTGTGGTGGACTGACAATCTGGATAGACATTTTCCTGGTGGGCCTCTCACCCCGTAGGTCTGCAGTGAGTCTATAGTGATAAGGACAGATTCATAGTGTTGAATGGTTCACTCCATCCAGGTACGTGTGCTGAAGAAATGTTAAAAACAAACAAACATATCATACAGTATGTCTGCTGCTTTCTCTCAGCATGTTTCCCTTTCTATTTTGCAAACTGTCTTGGCTGTGAAAATCAGCATCATACTGCTGTACTTTACCTTTTATAACAATCAGGATTTTATTGACTTATCTGAAATGGTTAATTTCATGAAAGCACTTATACTTCCCACTTAATCCTGTCCTTTATGGTTGCCCATCAAATGATTTTAATGGGCTCTACCAGTTCAAAAGTTTACAGTGTGAAGCTGCTGTTTGATTCTCTGACTCCAAATCAATACGGCATCATTAATGGATAGCTAATCTCTCTACCCAGACCTCACATACAAATGCATGGGTAACATGAAATTTTAATGCATGGGGTACCCTTTAGTTCAATTATTAACTTGAGTGTTAACATTGTTGAAGGGTAAATTTTAACTCTTAAGCTTTTTCTAACCATACCAAAGTGGTTTTAGTGTCTAACCTGAGAAAACAACAAAGGAAAGTACGTACAGAATAACTGCTGGGAGCAGCCGACAAACTTCATGATTCAGAATTATGAATGTGATTAATCAGGACCACAATGGTGGACTGATCAGACATCTGATGAGTAGACAATGGTATAGAGACTATCGTAGCTAAAAAAACAAACAACAACATTTTTTGTGTTCGATCTTTAATGTTACACACTGTGAGGTTTCAGGTCTATAAACTATCAAATACCAGGAACACCAACAAACGGGACTGCAATCAGGCCCATGAGAGATTGGGAAATGACCCAGTTTTTGTAATTTACTCTACACCACCACAGTTGATTTTATATCAAACAGCCACTACTGATGGTTTGTTCTGATTGAGTTGTAGACTTTCAACATTAATTTGAGAGATTAAAGGGAGGGATAGAACTTTGTATTTGGTAGCTTTACTGTGGAACTCTCAACATGAGGTTCAGAAACCAAAATAAATATATCAGAGATAGCAAAAACTTGAAAAGTGGCCAAACCTATAATTGGTTACATTTTGGAAATGAAGGAATGCGCTGTGCTGAGCAAAAGATCTGAAATACCCCGAAAGATTACTAAAGTAGAATTTAAAAGAAAAAAAGAAAAAGAAAAAAACCCTTTACAATATTGTTAACAACACTCTTCGTGAGCTAGCCGTAGAATTGTTAGATTCTACAATCAAGAGGTGCCTTATTCTGAAAAAAGTCTTTGGACAGATGAAACCAAGATTAGCTTGTACCAGAATAATGGGAAGCCAAAAGTATGGAGAAGCACGGAAACAGCTCCCGATCCAAAGCATAGAACATTATCTGTCAAACATGGTGGAGGTAATGTTATGGAATGGGCACATATGGCTGTCAATGGAGCAAGTTAACCATTGTTTAGGGTTCAGGGCTGTACTCTCTTATGCTTGACAGCGCAAATGACCCAAAGCATACTTCAAGAGCAACCCCAGAGTTCCTAAAGGCAAAGAAATGGTCAAGTCAGTTACTTAATTGCAATTTGCAAACCAAGAAAACAGAAATTTCAATTACTGAAGACAATACTAAAAGCTGAAAGACCCCAAATAAGCAGCAAATAAGGTGACTGCAGTAAAGTTCTAGGGAAAGACATCTCAAGGGAGGGACCACATCATTTGCTCATGCCCATCTGTTCTAGACTACAGGCACTCATTTCTTTTATTCTTAAAAAAAAAATCCATTTTAGTCTGTCCAGTTACTTTTGATTGTGTGAAAATAGTGTATATAACTATTTTTTAGTTATAGCAACCTGAATTTGTTCAAGCCTTTGTATTAAAGTTGAAAGTCTGCATTTGAATCACATTTGGGTGTTTTGAATAACAACATATAAAATTAAACATATCTGACTTCTATGTGACTTAAAAATTGTTGAAACAGTATAATGTTGTTTATAACAATATATGAAAGCTCATATTTGGAACACACATGGCATCACAGGGTTTCTCCTAAGAAGACAGACAGAGCTAATATTAAAAGTCATTAGCAAAGGCAATAGTTGAGGGCTACATAAAACAAACTGCCATTACCGTCTTGTTTAATAGCCTAAAGCTGTTTACTAACTGACGAGCAAAGCAGAATTAATAAAGCATCTTGTTCTTCTTCCAGGATTAAGCTGGTAAACAAACACAATTTGAATGCAAATTGCTTGGCTGGTGACCACCTGCTAATCAACAATACTTCCATCACCCGAGAAACTTTGCTGCGAAAATGAAAAATAGAGTTACTTTGCATTTATTGATGTTCAATTTATTATCATTGTTTTTTTATTCTGTACATTTCGAGCTGCGGTTTTGTGCTTTGTGTTTTGAAAGGCACCTAAAGGCGAGGCTTAAAAGCCAGCACAACAGTAAATCACACTTCAAAGGAGGCTAGCTCTGGCTTTTGTCTTTCAGATACAAGTACTCAGCTTGGATATTTAAATGAGCTAGCAGAAAAATAAGCCCATATACAGCAACACTGTTTTACCTTTTGGATCACAGGGATCAGTGCACAAATGCGCACACCGTCATGGATATCCTTTTTATTCATTTCTTTTTCCCCCAGTGTCATTAGTGACCACAAGAAGAGCTGATTCTCCACATAAATCTGATGCTATTACACTAGTCAAGCCAATTAGCTGAGTGTTTTGATTGCATTCTTCTAATGAACATTCAAAATTGTGTTGTCAAGCTCTTGCTGGCCCATGCTGTTATTGTAAGTATTACATTAGCTTTAATGAGGTATGAATAGACATGTGCTTTGGTATTTATTTCACTAGAGAGTCTCTCTCTGACTGAATGGCATGAAGCACATTTATCTTGAAACCAAAGTCTGCAGAGGATTGTCTGGAAGGAGAGACTCAAACAATGCTTTACAAACAGCAAACACCATGAGACTGTGACAGGAAATGACAAAATAATGACTGCTGAGCTAGCGAGGGGATTGTAATGGTTTTAATGATTTGGAAAATATTATTAATACAATGTTATGCAACTGTGACAATTCAACAGTTTTAATTGATATGCAGATAGACACTGTTCAATCTGTTAGGCCCAGGGAGTCTTTCAGATACGATGACATGAACGATTAAAAAAAGGAGCTGCGTGTGTGCAGATAATTGCATTAAGTAGGTAATAAAGGAATCAACCAACTCAGGACTGACAAGCATTTAATTGTAACTGTAAAAGAGAGAATGAATGAGCATGGAGTAGCTGAAATATGCACCATAAGTGTACAATACGGTTGTATATATTTCAACTTAAGGAAAAAAAGACATTCCTGAACAACTCAGCCTCTTCAGTTATGTTTGATACAAAAAAAGTACAACAAAATGTATATATATATATATATATTAAGGGTGCAACGATACACAAAATTCACGGTTCGGTTCGGTTCGATACTTTGGTGTCACGGTTCGATATTTTTTCGATACAAAAAAATGTTCAAGCATTTTTAATTTGTCATTTATTAAAATTATAAATATATATTTTAACTCAAAAGTACAGA
>NW_005187464.1:3055383-3075943 GCF_000239375.1 Pundamilia nyererei | reverse complement strand
AAGCTAGGCGAGTGGCTCCAGCAGATCCCGGGAATAACATCGGAGATCTCTGTCCAGAAGAGCGCAGTCCTGGGAACAGCTAAGATACTACGCAGGACCCTCAAGCTCCCAGGCCTCTGGTAGAGGACTCGAGCTTGAAGGATAAACCGCCCACAGGGGCGAGTGGGGAATTTTTATATAAATATATATATATATATGCCAGTGCAAATGTAGAACTGATTTAGAGGCATTAAATCAAATAGTGCTTGTTAATTACCACCAGTCAAAGTAAATCCTGTGTCTGTTCAACAACAGTATCTGTAGAATATATTTTTTGAAGTGAGACCTCATGTGGATTCTTCATTCCAGACTCCCCGCTTTGCATAGTTTAACAATTATGTAACCTATTTCATTACTGCTGCTCACCTCAGTGCACTTTTATTTATTGGATTCAGGTTTACCAACACAAGTTAAAACTATTTCTTTGTAAAAGTATAAATATCAAGGAAATTTGACAGATTTTACCTGATAAATCGCTCATGTAAATGTAATAATGTAAAACAAATATTTCCAAATATTTGGTGTAAACCAAGACGACAGGGAACAATGTGGGTTGCTGTAAAAGTCTTCATACAAATGTTTATTGTATGAGAATATTGATGACTGATTGTTACATTTAATACATTAAATTGCTTTTAGTCAGACAAAGAATACACTGGACCTTGTTTTACTGGTTTTAAGGCATTGAATGAATAGCTAGTGCATAGTTCACATATACTTTTAATCGTTAATAGTAAGTAAAACTGATATATTACTATTTATCAAATCATTTCTTTATTGGTCTTCACTGACTCCTGAGGCAGTTATCGGCCCTTTTAGTTTCTTTTTATAAATACTCTCTATTATTTCAAATCCAGCTTATGGCAAAAGCTGAAATAGTGCCAAGATTCAATCACTTTCACCCATTCCTGCTTCAGTAGGAAATGTGTATTGTTTCGTACTGAAGACACTCTTACAAAATGTGTTTTGTGTGAGTGTCTTCTGAGATGAAAAGCCAGTGATTAAAAACAGCTTTGAAACAAGTGGTAATCAATCATTTTTAACTAAAACCTAGAGATACTGCATATGAATACGTCGAATCTGGATATCACCACAAGCTCTACCACTTAAGCTTTCCTATATATGTAAGCTTTTTACAGTTTCTATTAACCTGATATTTGTTCTGAGAAACGAGCCTGAATCGAGTTAATCAAAATAAAAATTAAAAAGAAGAAAGAAAAAAAAAATCCATCAAATGTTAAACTTTGTTCCACTGATATCCATCATCCATTTATTTTGGCAGGCTAACAATAATACAGTATGCAATAATGCAGGTGCAAGCTAACTAGCTAGCTTATCCACAGCAGTGCTGGTTCGAATAACTTCTCTGGTGGAAATGCACCTTAAGATTCTGTACTACTTCTAAAACAGAGCTGCTGGGTGTGGTTAAGAGATATGGAAATCGCTAAAACACATCAGAGCTCTGCTGCCTTTCCACTGCCCCTATATCAAAAGCTAGATGACTAATGACTACCACCGTGATGTGTCTTCTACTGCATTTTTATTCTTCATCAAATAAGAAGCATATATGCAGATCGATAGGTCACAAACTAAAAATTAATCATTTGATCCACTGCAAACAGAATTCAAATGTAGGATATAAAACAGTACATATAAATCCGCTGCAGCATTCTGACCCTAAAGAACTTTCAGGAGTTCATAGCGAGATCCAGCTTTTGCATCACTTTGCTGTTACCATGGCAATGGAGCTGTGAGAGATCGGAGCCTTCTTCAAATGTTATACTTTGAGTGTAGCATCATCATCATCGTGCTTCCTCTGGAAGTGTTGTCACCCACAGATGACACGATCATCTTCTCTTCATTTCTTCTCCATTTGTTTCCCTCGAGGCGTGTGTATTCAGTCACTCCTCGGTCTACATGTGCCTCGATGTGTAAATTTATACTAACATGAGATTTATGATGTGCGGTTTCAGCTTGTCTGCGAAACAAGCTCCACTTGAGCATAAGCTGCCATGGCTTAGACGCATGTAAAGCTGTGCTTAAAAACCCACGAGCTCTCAGGTATTACTTTGTAATGTTACTTATCGTTACCTAATTCTTTAAAAAAGAATACTTTCCTATATTATTATTATTATTATTATTATTATTATTATTATATGGCTTTCATTAACCATCCTCCTTTAAAAAAATGTTAAGCCTGAATCATTTCCATTTATTGATCTTAGAGAAGTCAACAGTCACCCAAACTGCTATCTTGAAGCCAATGAATCCTGACAAGTGCCGAGCCTTTTCAAATCTTGTTCACTTAAGGTCTTTCCACCTCCGTGTCCTGCTCTAAAATCCAATTTATATGAGTGTGCATTACCGATGGTAGAGGCCTTCCTGTCAACGCGAGTGTATTTTTCAGCAAATTTCACATTGTTGAGCTATCAAATCAGATAGCTTTCACGGTTGAAAGGTGCTCCTGCTGAAACAAAGTTCAAAAAGAATTGACAATATTCTGTGCATTTTTGAGCAAGACAAACTAAAAATATTGAAAATACTTCCAGCTGTTCAAAGTACAACTTTCTCCCTTCACATCTTCTTGCATTCTTCATTTAGCTTTTTGCCGTGTGGCTGACATGACCTGAGCGGACCTGTGGTGATGGCAAGGAAAACGAACAAAAACAAAAACAGATCTGATAAAAACTGCTACTGCAATAATCCAGCAGTACTACCTGCAGCATAACTGTTTTAGAAATAGTAATTTCTTAGATTACTCATGGTAAATAAAATATGCTTAATACATTACTGTTGAACACTGCTCATAAGAAACTTAAAAAGATAATAAAAATCTATCTTCTTCTCTTTAAAAAGTTTTTCTTTCTTCTTTTAACTTTAGAACTAAAATCAAGAGAGGGAAATGTGAAAAATGCAAAATGAAACTAAACATAATCCGCAATCAAAGCAAAACCGCAGGCAAGCAAATATCATAATTGCAGTTTGAGACATGGTTACAAGTATTGTCAGTCAGAGTGGTCAAAACCATCCTTTTTAGTACATGTTATTAAGCTGTCATTATTCCAAATTGAGCTACACTTCTCTATTGAGTTAAGAATAATGCTGCAGACAAAGTGAATCAGCTCCATTTGTGTTTTTAGGAGCCTTAAATCTCTTTTAAAAATTGTGCAACCTAATTTTGAGCACAGTAACGCTGGCTCTTTTGGGGCTGCTATGGAAATTGTATGGCTGGGACAATGTACAGGAAAGTCTTGGCAGGAAATAATTTGCAGACCTGGAAAGTAAAACAAGGAAAACTTTCTTTGTCCCTGAAGACATTAGATGTGTGAAAAAATGTAAAATAAAGCTTTGGATATAATGCTGCAATACTGATTATGTTAAAAAGCCAGATATAATGGTAATGGATTCCATCCAGCAAGCAGGAGGCAACATGTTTAAAGCTGTTGTGTTTCTAATTAAGACCTCTTTGCTTGGTACTGATAGTGACTGACTTTGTATAATTGCTTACACAAATTCTAAATCCCACAGCATGTAAAGTCACAGTTGAGGTGTTTGATGTATACTTTATATTTGACAGATTGACAGCAGTAAAAACTATTTCTTTGGATGTCTTTGATTTTCTCGGCTGGCTCTCTTCATGGTACAGACTTCCCACCTGCATCTGCTTGGCAGGAAACAGTAGGCTATAAGCAGTAACAACAGGGATCCAGTTCTCACTGCTCGGTGAATGTAATCACACTCTATTTCCTGAACTCTGTATTGCAAATCCTTTCATGAAAGTCACTTTTTCTATTCTCCATGTGTTTGTCTGCATGTCTGGCACAATGGTGCTTACTTTATGCTCTAGATCAGTAACTTGGTTGATCACGGTAGCTTATCCCAGCTACCACAGGGCCAGAGGCGGTCTACACCCAATTTGAACTAATTTCTTACAGTTATTTACATGCTTGGTCTATTTTAGGTGCTGTTTTTGTATCACTTCTGTCATTATTCTGATAGACTTGTTGGTCTTTTCCATTAAAAAATCTAATCTGAAACTTCCCTTCCAGTGGACAAATTCATGACTTGCACATATTGCATCAACACGCAGCATCATGTGGTTGTTGGAACACAGTTGCAATGGAGTTATTGTTTCAGTCTGTCCTTACTGATAATATTTCCAAAGAGCAAATATTGGATGACAATGCACTTTCCTCCCAACTTTGAAATAAATAAATAAATAACTGAGCAGAAGAGTAACTGGTGGGGAGCAGAGACTAGACAGGCTGCATTACTCCTCGCAGATGGCTGTCTGGATCTGCTGCAGTGATGGAGGACAGCTTGTCATTTTGTGTTACGTGTTTATCATTGTTAGGTGAATTGACAAGACCCCAACATTGTTTTTGTTTCCCCTGCTCTTCCCCCAAATCCAAACAGAAATTGCTGACTTTTGGCAGACATGCTTCATTGCCATGCCCTGCTGCTGTGCGAGTACATACAGTAGAGATTAATGAGTATCTGTCTGCTACAATGACAGAAGTGTTCTAAAGGGCACATTGTGTCAATTATAAATTATTTGATGAGTACTTAATGGTATAAGTCATATCTCCCCCCCTTTCATGCATATGCAGGTGAAGAATGGTAGGAAGTTTCATAATGTAAAACTTCTAATATTTTTAGTACATTAGCAGGTTGCTTTGTTTTTAAGGAAATAATAATCTGGCAGAGAACACAGAGTTATCTTTTGGGTTATTTATCCTGGAAAGTAAAAATCACTTTTACAGTCAATAATGCAAATAAATGTAAAAAGTAAAAAAAAAACCCTGCACAGATGTAATTACTGTAGTATACATACTTTCCCAGTGCTCAGTCCCAAGTTGTGCAGAAGATCCTGGTGCAAAGACATTAAAATGCATAGGACTGCAGAAAGAGTGCAAGACAGAAAAAAACACTGAACAAGAAGTACCAAAATATCTGCAGTGGCTTAGCCTAATATAACACACAGCCCCCAACTTAGTCATTAATAATACTATTACATTACATTAATGTATGAACACAAATACATACAAACTATTGAGCGCATCAATCCAGACACAACAGAACAAAAACTACACAAAAGGGGGACCGAATGGACAGATCAGCTTAATTTCCAGTTCAGTTGTCTTTAAATTTGGTTCAGTTCTCTTCTGTCAAGATCCACCAAATACAGTCATGTGAATGTACAAAACCTTATGCTAATACATGAATACTTGTGAGTGTTTATAAAGAGTTTAAAAATGCATTTATCTAAAAGAGCAAAAAACAAGAAGAAGCACTATTCTCTGGAAATATCCCAGATTAATACTGCATCAAAGTGTCCCTGCACTTCTTTCTGGTCCAAGTCCAGTCTGCCACCAGTGCCCTCCCACTCCACGGTGAGAGTAACTTGGCTTAGGGTCACACTTGTAAAATTTGAAGGGCCTTTTAATTAAATGGTAGAAATACAGCAAGGTTGGAGAGGCCTTCTTCTTTCTGCAACAGAGAAATGAATTTCAACCAACGTCTTCAGTTATTTATGCTGCTGTCAGATGGATTTATTAAGAAAATCAAAAAAAGAAAAACATGATTTATGAAGCACTTTTCTTCATGAAGTGTTTCCTCCATATCAGAGACAAAACAGGTGCTACGCATTCACAGCTTATGGTTTGTAAGCCTGCATCAGTACAGATTCTGTGAAGCATTTTATAAGCCACTTTCCTTTTCCATGCTTGTTGGTTTGGAGCGGCACATGGCCTGAAAACAACACGCTAATGTCAGTTTTCACTGTGGAAATATTTTGATAGAAATAGTAAACATCTGATATTTTTCAGTGGAAAATGCTTAATTTTTAAATATTACTCAACCATCTGTACTGTTCTTTGTGTTATCATAGCTTCATTATAATAACAAAAGTTTCATATATGTGTGTTTTGTTGACTGAGAGGACATTCAGTAGGTGTTTCAGGGAGTAAGAGTATGAGGTATCCGTCCGCTGTCATATGCTATTTGGTCCATCTACAACTGTACTGACACCTTAGTTTGCATTGGCAGCAATGAGTCAGACTCAATCCTGGTGGATGCTGGACTCTGCCAGGGCTATTATTCTTTTATGGTCAGAATTTCTAGGCATAGCTAGAGGGTGGATGATCAGATCTTCTCTGTATTTCATCTCTGCTTTTGAAAAGGATGTGGTCCTGTTGGTTTCTTCTAGAGATGATCTCCAACTCGTACTTGGGTGATTTACAACTGAGTATGAAGTGCCTGGGATTAGAATTAGAACTTCCAAGCCTGCTGGAAAAGGGTGTAAGTGCTCCTTCTGAGTTGGTGACTCAAGTGGAGGTGGGGTGACCGTATCCCAACACAGTGAATATGAGGCAAACACTGTGTTTTTGTCGATGCAGTCTCGACACTGCTGAGCTTTATGTCTGAATTCAATGCCAAATTGCCAAGATGTCTGAATTTTATTGTACTGTTATTTCACTCTTCTGTCTGGGGACACTTTTTGGGTGTATCCTTAAATTGGCCTACGATTTTTGAGCTATAGCTGACAGCAATTTTTATCCAATTATCCACACATACACTCATATTTGTTGTTTGGTTTGGGTTGGGACCAGAGAGAAATGTTAATATTAGTTTGTTCCCTGATTTTTGGTGCCCACTTGTAATACAAGTTGGATTGTAGATAGGGGGCAGGGTTTAATAAGAATATTTTCTTCTTCCTGCTCCTTTTCACACATGGTTGTAGTGCTATATTGATAGAAAGTGTGGTTGGTTTGTTTGATCTGTTGTACCAAGTGTGAAATAAATAAATAAATGAAATGAAATATTTTCCCCCCATGCGAAATTGAAAAATAACTTGAACAAAAAGACAAAATCTCTATTTCTCAGAATGTACTGCAGCTTGATTTTTCGTGCGCTAGTTTCTATCATATTTGACATAATTTGCAAAGCTTGTGAATTTTCAGGGACTTGTAACTTCCTCTGATACCCTGAGTATGGCGTTAGAGACAGTAACCTTCTTACGACTATAATATAAAGCCTTCCCTTCATATACATTGGGTAAAATCCATTCTAGTAAAAATGTGAACTACTCAAAATCTTGTTCATTGTCTCAAGATGTGGGATAGGCAAGGGGACAGGGAGGAAAAAATGCTGTGCAGTCACACATAAAGAGGAACAATCTGTCATCCTAAGTAGAGGAGTTCAAGTATCTCATGGTCCCGTTCACAAGTGAGAGGAGAGTGGAGTGACAGATGGATTGGAGTAGTGTCTGCAGCGATGCGGACACTGTACCAATCTGTTATGGTGAAGAGAGAGCTGAGCATTAACGTGAAGCTGTCGATTTCGAGGTCGATCTGAGTTCCTACCTTCACCTATGGCCACGAGCTGCAGGTAGTGACCGAGAGAATGACACTGACAACACAAGTGGCAGAAATGAGTGTCCTTCAAAGGGTGTCTGTGCTCTCTCAGATATGGTAGGACCTTGTTCGGGGAGGGGCTCAGAGATGAGCTCTACTTCTCCATAATGACAGAAGCAAGGTGAGACGATTCAGGCATCTGACTGAGACTCCTCGTACGTGAGGTGTTTTAGGCATGTCCAACTGGGACAAGGCAAACTCAGGACACGCTTGGAGAGATTATATCGCTCTGCTGGGTCGGGAATGGCATGGCGTCCTGCCTGAAGAGCTGGAGTAGGTGGCCGGGGAGAGGGAGGCATAGGTGTCTCTGTTTAGACTGCTATCACTGTGACCCAGACCTGGATAAGTGGCAGAAAATGGATCGATGGGTGTCTGAGTAAAGTGTCGGTCATTTATGTTGCCCTGCATGTGCAGTTTAAGGTACAGACCAGTAGCTTTTATTTATTCCACTTTCTGCATTATAGGCTTGTACTTGTTTATGATGGGGCAGGTAAAAGAACAACACTGTCACTTGTTTTGAAAGTTGCAGGATGACAATACTATCATTTTGACTATATCAGTAATATTTTTGAATCACAGCTAAATTTTGCAGTTTTACAACACTCACTGATTCTTTTTTTTAAAAAGTTTGAAAAATAACTGCTAATCACAATATTCAACAAATTATACAGTAAGACTCACACATGTAGCCAGATTGTATACCACAAGCACACCCAATGCATTTCTATCTAATCTGAGCCACAAATGCACCATGACACCACAATATAAATTAACATTTGACCAGGGGACACATTTGCACTGTAAATTGTAGGGGTGGTAAGACAGAGTTATTAGTGTTATTATGTCATGCCTAGTGTGTTTTTGTTGATTGTTATTATCCCCTCCTCCGGTCTGCTGAATCACTCTGTGTATTTATTGTTCTCATGCACATATTTTTGTCCAGGAAATGTGGTTGTATATTAAATATTGCAGTTATTTTCCCACTTAAACTTTTTTGGGTTGTAGTTAGTTGAAAGACTTGTATTTTCTGTCATCTTCTCGTCTCCTTTATTATTTGACTGATAAGAAAAGGCATTTTTCTTGCACTTCATTCTAACACTTGTAAATTATGTTAATTATCAGGTCATGTATGACACAAGGAAATGACTTAATCTCCTAAGACCCGAACTCTTCCCCAGCATTTTTAATTTCTCTTTGATATTTGGGCATATTGGGGCCCGATGAATGTAAAAACAAAGAATTACCAGATTTTTTTTTTACCTTATTTTTGTTTTTAAGAAAAATGAGAGCCACAAATGAGGATATTCATTTGAAATTTTGATAGAACAGCAGCAGTATAATGTCCTCGTAAGTGGATATCAGGCCCATGTAGAGCAAAATTAAGTAATTTGGTCTAAATAACCCAAAATGTGATGTCCACATATGTGGATGCCAGGTCCTAGGAGGTTAAAGCAACATAATACATATGCTTAGATACGCAAATGCATTACACTCATGAAAATGATTGTGTTTAGCAAAGGAGGCTGAATGGAAAACACAGGAGAACAAGCTCAATGCTGAGATTGTGTATTTGACCTGGCACTTGCAGAAGTTGTAATCTTCAGTTGCTGAAAGTTGTGTTTACTGCTGACAGTGTGAGCATCTGATGCCAAAAGTCTCTCTCTCTATCACTTGCTCTCATGGGGTCACTAATGCAACTGTTGC
Source organism: Pundamilia nyererei (assembly GCF_000239375.1). Taxonomy (NCBI): domain Eukaryota; kingdom Metazoa; phylum Chordata; class Actinopteri; order Cichliformes; family Cichlidae; genus Pundamilia; species Pundamilia nyererei. The sequence goes on along the minus strand of NW_005187464.1, from coordinate 3,066,785 downwards.
AGCTGCTCTGTGCTTTCCATTTCACACAAGGCAATTGTTTATCCAGTGTTTACAACCCCCACTCTTATCTCTGTTTATTCTTTTTTTCCTCCCTCTCACTCTTTTCTCACTTCTTTCTTTGGTCTCTCTGCTGCTCTGTCACCCGTCTTGCCAATAATTGAGGGGTTGTCAACCCTGATTCACTGTGTGTGACAGGTGTGTGCTAAGCGCCTACTGTTGCCTATCATTGTCCTTGTCACCGCAGTCTTCTTCACTCACAGTGCTTCATATCAAGATCGGTAAATTTATATCAGCACACCTAGATCTGTTTGTGATTGGCTGCGTGTTCCCCCACTGCTATACACAGACATATAGGAAGTAAATTTTTATGAAGGATTCAGATAAATAAAAAGCAGTTATATACTAAATCACACCATGACTTTCTGCTTTATAAACCTATCAACTACAAGATTGAAAAATACTCGGTCTCCAAGGGACCATTTTCCATCATCGTCCATCCAGACTCCCAGAAGGTTCGAATAGATTTTTAAAAAGTCTGCAGCAGTCATCTGCCGGATGTGTAGGAAAATTGGTCAACAACATCAAATGGAGCTTTTAATGAAAGCAAAAAAAAAAAGAAAAGTCACAATCCATGCAAGCCAAAATAGTCAATTAATATTTTACTTTAAGCTTTACAGATAGCTCACACGGCTTTTATTTAACTAGCCACTTTCCTTCAGATTGTGTTTTTCCTACTGACGTGGTTGCACCCCATAAGTGGCAGTTGTAGTCCTTCCTTCTCACACTGTTCTAATTTAGTGCGAACGCTCCACTATTGTGTTTTGTTGTTGTGAGGCAGCATGGTATTTTAAGCTCTTGTGTGGGCAGCTTTCCGTCTATGCGCCAATAGTCAAATAGAACAAATTAAACTGCAGGTTGTACTATTCTAACTGTACTTGTGTCCTAGTATATTGTATTGACATTTTGATTATTTTTTGGTATTTTTTCACATGGTTTCGCTGGTTTTTGCTTGGGGTTTTGAACTATTTGTACACTCTTATTTTAATCCTTTTTGTTCTTATTTTATTTGAGTTCCTGTTACTGTGCATACAGTCTGTTATTTGTGCTTTGTTTTCTCAGTATGTTCCTTTTGTTTACTATAGTCTCTGTGTAATTCTTTGACTTTGACTTTGCATTTTACTTTGGTAGTAAATTGTCGCGTATTGCCTTAATTGTCTACACCTTTGTCTAGTTTGCCCCCGGTGTCTCCGCTTCTCTATTTTCCCCATGTGTATAAATAGCCCTGCCTTTGTTGCAGAGTTTGTTCAGCTTTTCTGGTGTTTTCTGCTGCCTCACCTGAGTTGACTTTTATTACATGTTATTATTTTCACTTTGTTTTGAGCACCGGTCTAAATAAGTGGCTTTCCTTCTGTTTACTCAACCTGCTTCACGCGTCTGTATTTGGTTCCTCTAACCTGCAACCCATGGCAGAAAGAATACAATCTAATGTATTGTTCATCACCTATTGATGCAATCGCAGAAGGTTAGTGTTTTGCAGTTTTTAGCATACCTCTCTTAAGTCAATTTTTTTTTTTTGGGGGGGGGGTACTTACAGGGTTCATCAGAAGTGTCAGTTTTATGCCACATATTATGCTTTAATTTGACATTCTCCCTGTATACTCCCCATGGGATTCATAATCATTAGTCAGCTGACACCTCCAGTGAAATCTAATAGCAACTTTTCAATGGATTATGCTTCTTCATAAATGTCACTTTTTTCTCAACACTGTCTATTTGTGACATCTATCTATCTATATATATATATACGTACATATTTTAAAATGCTCTTTCTCCTCGGAGATCCAGCAAAATATTTCGCCAAACATCTACAATTAACAACAAAAAGGTACAGTTTTCAGCATATTGTCTTGTTTAGTTTGTCGGTTATTTCCCGTCACACGTCTGTGTTTGCATCATTTAGAACATGTCGTGAACTAGCTGTGTGGAGGCAGATGAGGACCCGAACGCAAAACTCACGGAGACAAAAAACTGAACTCAAAATCACTGCTTTATTGCAGGCTTCACAAAGAAACAGAACTAAACTGGGAATGCTAACTGAGGACCGAGGGAACACAGAAAGGCACACAGGTTCGGGGAGGAGACATTGACGACGCGACACCGAACTGAGGGAGACATGCACATAAATACACAGAGGGTTAACGAGGGAAGTGGGAGTACACGGGGAACACAGCTGACACGGATAATCGTAACGAGACAGGGCAGGAGTGAACACAACATGACGCATACTGACGAGAGACTGTCAAAGTAAAACAGGAAGTACACAGAGGTGCAGACAGGAGGAGAGAGAGACAGGAGAGCACAGGCATAGCGGGCTGGGGAAACATGGAATAAAACACAAGGAGGGGAGACGAGGGCTCACAGATACACAGAGGGGCACACAGGGGGTAAAAGTCACAAGGTGAAATCAAATAAGAAACAACTTAACAGAGCAAACCAGGAACCATGGCCCAAATAAAGAACAAAACACAAAAATACATGAAAACTAAGAATGCTGGGCCAACATGGACAAGGATCATGACAGAACAATTCTGAAATATGGCAAAAAACCTGCTCCAAAAAATAAGGAGGATGTGCAAGGATTTTTTGCTCTAAATATGAAAATGAAAATGCTTTTTTGTGCTGTAGCTTCATTCTGTTCTGTTAGTATTTATAGGGCTAAAGCTTTGATGTATTAAGTGGGTCCTTACTTTTTTGGGTGACTGATACCTAAATTCAAAATAAATAACGGAAGAAAAACAACAGTATGATGACACACACAGAAAGATTTGTGGTAGAAGACCTTAATACTTTGTGATACATGTCAATATAGATGTAGACATCAATACTACTCACAGATAGAAACTAATAGAATTAATGCACTGCTAAATAATGAGTGATAATGTGCCCCCACAGCCCCAAAACAATGCTGTGTAGGAATTTATGGCAGATTCTACAGAGTGAAATGTTTTCTGTTTGAATGTAGACTGCCAGCCCCTGCAATTGTGGTTTCTTTGCAGTGTTTGAGAAGCAGAGGTAGAGATGGTATAAACCTGGCAGGTATGTGGGAGTTATGATCCAGTGGATTCTTGTGTAAAATGAAGCTCTGAAGCTTGTCACTCTACTTAATCTAAAATGACAGCATCATCTTTTACCAATTTGTCACACATGTACACTCATCTGCACAGCATACACACACCCAAAACACTTGCATACAAACTAAGCACACTCTCCAGTTCCTATTTAATACAGATGCCATTTCAAATTATTGTTGGTTACTACAACTTTATCAGTTACCTGCACCTTAAAATGTCATGTTTCCACCCCCGACCCCAACCTTCAGCATTTCAGTCAGTGTTAAATAGAAGAGCAGAATCAATCTGTTAATTATTGCAATAGGCAAGGAGTCCTAAACTAAGCACAGTATATCTCTTAATCTGTCCAGCTACACCAAACCTGGGATGATGGTCATGAATGTTCTCACTCACCCCAGACTTTATCCAGAGTCCACAGCTTCTCATTGTGGTTGTAAACAGTTAACTGCAGGATAAAGACAAAGTTCAGTAGCCTGCTCAACTGTGAAATAGACTTCAAATTGCACATAATTAGTGCATAATGAGCTCAATGTGTTCTATACAAGACCCCCACAATAATATTGAATTAATTAAAGTTTTAATTACCAAATCACCAAAGGTTATTTATATGTTTAAAAAGAACTGAGAAGTTTTGATACTGACTGTTTTTTGGGTCTCTTCTTAAACTTTTCCCACCCATTTTCTTTTTTAATATAATTTAGTAGCATATTGAAAACAATGTTAAGATTTGGTCTTCAGTGCTTGTATTTGCTGCATTAATGGCACACCAGTCATTACCTTGAATGGTTTAATTAACGTTCGTTAAGTGTGTAGTGAGTAGTGGTGAATCTTAAATTTTGAATCCTCGCAAACTGTGATTGGCGACACTGTCATTCTGGGAAAAAAACAATTTTAATGTGAAATAACCTCAGATAAAATCCGGTTATCAGAAAAAAAAAATCTGCTAAACCCTCAGATATAGTTAAACTGTTATCTTTCTGTCCCGTTTAAAAAAACATTGATAGAAATTAGTTCACAGAATATTAAAAAATATATACATTTATGCTGTTAACCATTTGCAATAAGGTAAAAGGTGGCTGCAGTGTTGTGAAGGCTACTTATCCAGAGAAGCTCACCCTGTTTTCCCATTCACTTACAAAGAAATACCTTTTAAATCTGCTTCCAGGTATTGCTTCAAAAAGTCACTTCATCACTGTCAAGTCCTTTTTACGTTGAGGTCGTCTGTGATCTACATCTGCCTCCATGGATGACAGCCTCTCGACCAATCTATCCACATCATTACACAACTCCCCTAAGCACAAAGAACGATCTCAATTATTCTAAATATTCAACCAACGTCTTGTTCCCCAGTGTAGTGTGGGTAATGAAATCTATTACTCAGGACATCTCGTGTTGTTTCCATCCTGGTTTTTTTGTTCCTTGGTATCTCAGTCCTCTTTTCATAGCCTTCTAATCGAGGGTTGTCTTGTTTGAGTCCTCTCATAGTTTTCAAACAGTGGAACAGTGATTTGATCTAAGTGCAACTGAATGAAAGGGCATTATCTCACTTTTCAATATAAGATTAGGAAAATAGATCGTTACGCATTGAACAAGTACATGGAGGCAGTCCTACATGTACTTTATAGAGTTGTCTGGGCACGTCCGTGTGGAAGGACACTCTGGGATAGACTCCGAACACTTGGCAGATTGGATTTCTTATCTAGCTTGGGAAGACCTTGCTGGAAAGAGGAATGCTGGACTTCTTTACAGTGCCAGCTACTACCTCACTGTGGCCCTGGATAAATGGATTGGATGGATGGCCTGATGGATGCTGGTGTAATGACAAGGTCTAGGATAAAGGACAAGTGGCTGGATGATTACAGAAAACAAACAAGCTCAGCTGTCTGTGAACAGCAGACGCAAACCTGTCACACTACCGACTGAGAAAGGATTATCATCAGGCTCAAATCAGAGAAAGGCCCGAACCTTTATGATGTAAAGACTGCCAGATCATGGTCTGTGATGTGATACAACACAGCCTGGCACAACGCTGGAGCACACCTATAATAAAGTAACAGCCCTCCTGCACAAATCCAGCACATCTGTGGCTGACTATACTGCATCTTGTTAACATATTGTAGTACATTGTGCTAGACTATAAAAAAAATGGATGTAGCCTTGGGTTTGAAATGTGAAGGCAATGCAGACGTGCCTTAAACCTGTACTAGCACACTTGTTTCTAGTAGTAAAATGGACAAATACTTTGGCTTTAAAAATAAAGATTCTAGTCGTATAGAAACAGAGAAAATGTACCTCTCACTTCCACAATTATCTCAGTACAATACAGACATTAGCAACACATTCATTGTCTCAATCTTTAGTTTTAAGTCATATTACTGTATGTACAGAATGATGAGAAGAAGCAGCTCGTTTATTCACACTGCACTACAGAGCCAGTACATACAGAATGATGGTTGATAATGATAATTGTAATTGATAATAATGATGGCAATTTTGTAAATTATGGTGCCATCTAAAGTAAAACACAACACAGCAGGGTGTGAATATTGTGTCAGTGACAACTATCAATGTCTGAGCCTTACTGCTCAATTAAGCGAGCCAAGACGGTTCCTGGTTTCTCTGTCAGCTCTTCTCATCTCTCCTGTCCAGTTTCAAAAGACCAAACACTATTACCTAAATTCTCCACTCAAGGTTTAAAACAGAATTTCAGCTTTAAGTAACTTTACAGCCGTATCCATCTCTTGCTTTGACATATGCAAGATGAGGGCCCAAATGGAGACAAGCTGAATTAACTGAAAAGGAATTCAGTGGATAGTCCAAACCAAGCAACAAAATTCATAAAAAATAACCCAAATAGTGAAACAGCTAAATAAATTCAGGCAGGGAGCATACACAGACAATCTGATTGAGAATAAAAGAAGTGCAGTGTTGAAAAAATACATAATGTAATGAGAGAAGGTGAACATGCACACACAAGTGAAGAACAGGTGAACAGAAACAAAGGGGAAGAAAGACTAAATGCAAAATATGCATTACAGGTGGTTAACAAAATAAAACTGGAAGTAACTAAACAATACACAGACAAAAACAGAACAATTTAACACTTAAGGAAACCAGGGGGATTAAAACAACCTACAAGCAAACAGATTAAAAATCTAAAATCTCACAGAGGTGCTCCCCATTATAATATTATATAATGGGGGCACCTACTGTATATATTGGAGAGGGGTATTCCTAAAATACATCTTTAATCCTTATTCCTACTAATCTGATGGCATTCACCTGTTCACAGCACTGACATAGACATTCTCCCTCTTTCACTGCTACATGACACGCACTGCATCTGATTTGTATAGGTTAATTAAAGATGAGAGATCTTTCACTAGTTCCCTAAAACAGGCTCAGCAAGTACTCTAAAATTTGCCAGTAATGAGACATGCATCAATTACCCAAGCCACAAAAACAGGAGATCATTTAAACAGGCTTATCAGTGGCCAAACTGTCTGAAAAAGACGTTGCAGAAGTTGCTGAAGCAGAAGACATTTCTTGTTTAGCTTGGTGTTTTCTCACTACAACCACTGAGTAATGAGGCCCCCAGTGAGCAAGAATTAAAAGAGCAAGAATGGCCTTTCTTCCTTGTCATGGGAATACTTGCCCTGCTCATAGCTTAAAAACGAGGCTTTAAATTCACTAACTGAAACAGCGTCTTTCCAAAAACTAACTAGTGTTCAATAATTATTGGCAGTGGTTTCCGTTCACCTCTGACTTCTATTCCCTGTTGAGGAGCCCTTAAACTTTAATTAATATATAAATAAATAATATGAAAAAAGAAAAAAAAAAAGTACGGTTACGGTGGATGATTTCTTTTTCAACACATAAACAATTTTACAATGCATTAAATACACAAAGACAATCCAAATGTCTGTGCCAGCAAATTTTTGAATGTAATAACTAAATTAGGCTGGCATTACTTCTGCCTGCTTCATCAGAGCATTCAATACCACTGAATGTCTGGGTATTACACATTTAAACAACAAAAGTTAGAAAGGAAAAAAAAAATGTCAAAGGTTTTTCTACCATAACCAAAAACATGAAGCTAGATAGCTACAGAACCAAAAGCAAGCTTTATTAACTCCCATACTTTGTGTTTCTCATGAAAAGGCAACAAAATATCTGTTCCTGGGAGGAAAATACGGAGAAGATATATGGACAAACTTCATATCACACGTATGTCACATATGGACAAGGAAAATAAGATGCTTGCTCTCACCGGTTAAAACATGACAAACGTTCAAATTTAATATGTTAGTTAATTGAGTCAACTTTAGATTTAGTCTACTGTAATGACATTTAGTCTAAGAAAATGAAAATCATTTAGATGCCTAAATTATGACTAAAACTAAATGGAAATTTGCTGTCAAAATTGACCCTGCTGCTAAGTCAGAGCTACCCATTGTAGCCACTACATGGTGAAAATAACTTACTAAAGTAAGATATTGTGCTTTGTTCATAGTACAGGCAGGCGTGTTCAGGTCAAGTAAGGTAATTCAACTTATGATTTAACAATGAGAATGTAAAGTGATGAGGAGTGTTTTTCTGCACTCATACACTTTTTACTTTTTGGTTCTTTTTTGACATGAAATCTTCTTGAAAAGCAGAATATTCATCATTTGAATGGGGCGACGTCAACAGTGCATCTGAAAATTAATGAAAGCACAAAATACATTAAGGCATGCCACTTCTTGGGGCTTCTGCAATGCATAAAAGTCAATGGTTGACAAAAAGGTAACATGATGGAAGCTAAGTCTCCAGGTTTGCATTCTTTGTTGGGCTCTGTTCTCTGAAGACATGATGAATTTATATTTCGCTTTGCATTCTATCACTGCTGTGCAGAAGCATTAACAATATAAAAGGTACTACTATGATGATTAGTTTCTCTGTGTGCACTTAAAAGGCCTCTTATGAAGAGTGAAGATGAACTCAGCTTTCGCCTGACCATACATAAGAAAGAGTTATGCATCCATTGCAAAAAATCAATTACTTATGCTCCAAGCAAATTTTATGTATCAATGGGAGGTGCTCTAAGACTTTCATCTCATACTCTGCAGTGATTAATTGAAGCAGTTCAGCTGCTGGGGGCTGATTGGTGAGTTGTTTAACTGTCAACAAAAACCTACACATGCACATCACATTTGATATATACGAAGACAGTTATGTGTGTAACCACCTCCTGTACCTTCAAATGACATTCAAGATCACTATGGACTATTTCTTTCTTGAGTTTACACAACCAGCATCTTGCCTTCTCTTAGATGCCGTAATTCAGGCATCATAAAGTTGATCAGTCAGCTCTCAGTGATTATAACTTCATTCTTTGAGGTACCCTGTCAGAGGCACTAATGTGCAGTTACTGCTGTGAGCCACATGATCCCTTTACAGTTGTAATCAGTATAGTCACATTTGTCATTATGTGAAATCCAAGTGAGTGCTGGATTTGTAAAAAAGAAAAATGGAGAGGAGAATTTGAAATTGGAGAGACACTTTTGTACTGTGTATTCTTAATAGATTGAGATTACATGCATCATTGTGTATATTACAAAGAAAAAAACGCAACAGCTTTGTATTCAGCTGTCCTAAAAGATTTAAAATGGTAAATCAACTGAATATTTTATTTCACATAAGCAAAAAAAAAAGAAATGCCAAACCAAAATACTAAAAAATACGGAGCCCCACAGGGGACATGGGAGAGAGAAAAAATAAGACGGACTTTTGCGAGATCTCGCAAAACAAACTCGGGATCTCGCAAAAGTTTTAACCGCATTCTTCAGAGGCCGCCAGCTCGAAGCCGACCGGGAGGTCGAGGCACGATGTGCCGGGAAAGTGGTGTTCCTCCCGGCTGTAGTAGGTCTCGACCTCCCGTTAGCTTCGAGCTAGTGGGTGTCAGATCTCCGAAAACGTCGGAGAACTTTTGCAAATATGTGATGTCTTGTAAACCGAGCAGGTATCTGACGTTTACACAACTACATTCACGCCTCAAAATATCTTAAAAGTGTATTTTGTGACCCAGAAAGAGTAATATTACAACTAAGTAGCTGCCGCCATTGTTGGAATTCAACTTTTATATCTTTTATATCCCGAGTTTCAACTTCAAACTCGGGATCTCGCAAAAGTTTTGCGAGATCCCAAGTTGAATACATTTTTGTTCGCAAAAGTCCGTCTTGATTTTTTTTCTCCCATGTCCCCTGCGGGGCTCCATAAAAAAGTGTGAAGTAATGAGTGAAAATGGCCAAATTTTGTCCAGCTTTGAACATTGAATTTGAATCATAATGAAGGTTTATCATTTGTTGTATCCAGTATCACTACACAAGCTGCATGTATTATACCTTTATTCTCTTCACGATTAAATATATATAAATATAAATTTTATATGCTTAAAATTATTTTTATCCATATCGTTTTCCCCAATATCTGTAGAAGGAAAGGTTAATGAACAGTAAAGTTTGATCAGCAAAACCATCTTGTGATTTCAAGTGTAGAATTTGTGTATTTTATAAAACAAAAGGCATTCTGTATCTCATGGACTATTTACTTAAAGGCTCGAAATCATAAGTTGTAAATGATAAAATATAATAACACTAAAATGTGGAGCCAACTGAATTCTTTTGCTCAAAAAGTTTAAAGATATTTTTTCCTTGAGCAAAACGAAATCTTGTGCTTTCTGTGAAATGAGATTGCAGCACTGCCAACTGCCCACTTACATTTGTGTTGGCCATAGCCTACGGTGCCATTACTGATGCCAGCATCAGTAAACAGAACAGTTGTTGTGTTGAAAAACTTGTAAGTTAATGGGCAGGCTTACCCCTAAGTGTTTCATAGTGATCTATGTTATCCTGCACCGCTATAAGGTGTTTTAAGACAGTCATTTTAGAAAAGAAAGTCACCTTTGAATTCTACAGCTTTGTTTTTCATGTCATAAAAATTATTCTGATCCTCATCTGGTTGTAAAATTGTTTAAATACATCCTAGTTAAAGAAAGAGGGTTTAATTTATGACAGCTCTGCATTTAACAGTTATTTTTGTCCTGTCTCTGTCCCTTCAAGCCCTCCCTGCCTGAGATATCTTCCTGTTAAAAGGCAGTTTTTCCTTCCCGTTGTCGCTAAGTGCTTGCTCACAAGAGAAAACTACCTGATCTTATGCGAAAAAGTAAGTTTTTGAAGTTTTCAGTCAAAGTCTGACCTTAACTGGGGCTTCCTGCTCAAAAACACTCCAATGCAGGTGAATTAAAACAATTCTGCAAATATTTTTTTCCTCTTAAATAAATAAAGTTGTCATTTAAAACCTTATTTTTTGTCTAATATTAACAGTGCTGATAGTGTTCCTCTTGCAATATTAGCACTTACACTGATAAATGTAAGAGGAGCTTACAAATAAATTAAAAAAAAAACAGATTTTTTCATGCGAGTAATTTAAAATATGATTAGTATGAGTTGCTAGATTCCATCACCTTTTGCTTTGTTACCCAAAATGGGCCTGATTCTGTCATGGTCCTGGGCCATGTTGGCCCAGCATTCTTAGTTTTCTTGTATTTTTGTATTTTGTTCCTCATGCCGTGGTTCCTAGGTTCTGTTAAAGATGTTCCTTATTTGATTACCCTCTGTGTGCCCCTCTCTGAGCCCTCGTTTCCCCTCGTGTTTCATTTAATGTTTTCCCCAGCCCGTTATGTCTGTGCTCTCTCTCCTCCTGTCTGAACCTCTGTGTACTTCCTGTTTTACTTTGACAGTCTCTCGTCAGTATGCGTCATGTTTGCTGTGTCCCAATTAAGAGACTGCACGCTTGAAGTACGCATTTTAAGTGCGGTTACGTCACCGCCACGCGACGACGGCTGTCTCGAAGTGTGCTTCAAATGCATACTCCAAATGCGCCGTCGATCTCCCCAAATATCAAGCGTGGTCCGGTGCACGCTTCGTGGTCCCATATATCCCACAATTCATAGCGCGGCGGTGGGTGTGGATAATTTTGCCGCAAAATACGACAGAAGGGAGCGGCCGAAGAGGGTTTTTTTCTTCCAAACTTTATTGAACTTATAAAGCGAATAGTCAGTCATTCCAGTTCAGTTTGTACAGTAGTCATACAAGGCAAATAAGAGTAACAATATACAGTACAATGAAATAAGAAGGATAAATAAATAAAGGATAAAAACAAGAAAAAAAGTGGGGGGAATGTGAAAGACTTCATAACAACTTTGTACTTGACAGTTGTGACAGCTCATTC
>NW_005187464.1:3049584-3054829 GCF_000239375.1 Pundamilia nyererei | reverse complement strand
ATCATGGTTGCTAGGCAACCTGAACAGCGCGACGAAGCGTATACCGTCCCATTTCACAAGCCTCTCACTTCCGCACTTCTCGTACTTATAGTACGCACCGTACGTAGTACGGGTAGTGCGCGTACTTCAAGCGTGCGGTCTCTTAATTGGGACACAGCCGTTGTGTTCACTCCTGCCCTGTCTCGTTATGATTATCTGTGTCAGCTGTGTTCCCCGTGTGCTCCCACTTCCCTCGTTAACCCTCTGTGAATTTATGTGCATGTCTCCCTCAGTTCAGTGTTGCGTTGTCAATGTCTTCCCCCTGAACCTGTGTGTCTTTTTGTTTTCCCTTGGTCTTCTGTTAGCATTCCCAGTTTAGTTCTGTTTCTTTGTGAAGCCTGCAATAAAGCAGTGATTTTGAGTTCAGTTCCTGTCTCCGTGAGTTTTGCATTTGGGTCCTCATCTGCCTCCACACAGCTAGTTCATGACAGATTCAAACATTTTTGGAGTACTAGTTATTATTCCATTCAGCAAAATTGTAAAAGGACTACAAGAAAAGCGTGTGTGTGTGTGTGTGTGTGTGTGTGTGTGTGTGTGTGTGTGTGTGTGTGTGTGTGTGTGTGTGTGTGTGTGTTTTTGACCATCTGCCATTATTCTTGGGGTTGGATCTATCACTGTTTATGTCCCAGAACAGATGCGAGCTCAGAAAGTTCACCTCTCAAAAACACATATTGTGTCTCAAAGAAAGCTGTGTGATGTATTCTTATAAGACTCTTTGCTGCTGCCAGCAAAAGCAACAGTAGAGCAGCATATTGAGAAACAAACACAACCCAAACAAACAGATTGGTACTTGATGTAATTATACAAAGGTTGTGGAAGATAACATTAGAATTACACTCTGATAAACCGATGATATGCACCAGTATGTCTCAAAAAATATTTTTTTAAGCACTAGAGACAAATGAGCTGTGTATCCAGACTAAAAAGCTGTTGTTTTTAATGCCACTTAAATTTTCCAGACCAATTTGTACCCATCCATTATTTCTTAGTAGAATCTAAGGTGTTCCATTAAACTATTAAACTATAAAGTGCCCAGTGGTTTTAACCCTCTCCAGGCAGACGTTGCAGATTTGCAACAGTTAAGAACTAACAACCTGATTACCTCACATACATAGTTTATGAGTTTTTTTTACTCAGAAGTACCACTGCAGGGCTTGGTTGTGCATTAGCAACAATAAACTTCATTTGGGCCTGAGAGGGTTGCCTTGCCACAGAAGAAAAAGTACATTATCTTCACTTACATCCAGTAACCTTCCAGTTTCTGTTCAGTATATTATGAATTGGAGTATGAGTGTCACAACAGCTGCATATAAAATATAACTACATGTGCGATGTCATAGACACTTCGACAGCTGAAAGGATATTTGAAAGGAACAAAAGCCAAATGTATAAACCAAGTGTATTTCTTTTTGCAAATGAGACAGGATATTAAAGGATTGGTGATTTTCACTTACCATTGTTATCTTATTTTGTTCTTTCCACAAGATTTCAAAGATTTTCAGCCCCTGAATTTTTCAGGCAGGTAAACTCAATGTGATTAGGTTGTTTATTTGACTCCGATTTTACTTCAACCTATTTTCTGAACCCTGTTAATCAGATGATTAGAAAACTGCACGGCCTCTGTTAGTAGCTTAATGGGTCGAGAAGTCCCCCATATTAAATGTTCTCTAACAATATAATGTTATGATATTTAAAGTCACTGTTATATGACAACATAGAGAAATATACTTAAGAGATCATATGCCAAAAAGAAAATAAGGGGAAAATTGTGTCTTTGTGGAACAAAGCGTTTGGATGTGCACACCACCACAGTGTAATCAAGTCAAGGAATCAATATGTGATTAAAGTGCAAACTTTCAGCTTCAATTTAAGGGTTTTGTACAACAATTTAATATTAACTGTTCATGAATTACGTCCATTTTTATAAACAGTCTCAAAATGGACTAGCACAGTTTTATGTTATGATACTTTAAAATTAAAATCCTTTAAGGTTAATTACTGCCTGAAGTCTAGAACCTACGAACATCACCAAATACTACGTTTCTTCTCTGAGACGCTCTGCTAGGTCTTTACTTCAATTTCTGCTTAATTTGGGGTCTCTTTTTCTTAGGTTTTGTATCTAATATCCTTTTTTTTTGCCTTGAGAAACTCTTGGGTTGCTTTTGCAGTATGCTTTGGGTCTATATCCATTTGCACTGTGAAGGGCTGTCTGAACAGTTCTGCACCATTTGATCTAAACTGAGCAGTAGAGGTGGTGATCGATCTAAATATTGATACTATTGACACCAATGATGGTATTGGATCGAAAACCTTTTTGTGCTGAAAGTTATGTCTGTTTTATTTATAGCCCATTGCACATTTAAACAACAGAAGCTGACCCAAAGCGCTTTAGTGACAGGTACATTTATATTCCAGGTCTTGGAAAAAAAAAAGTTTCAAAATACATGAAAAGCTGAAAGGTGTGTTTTGTTGTATTAGGTAATTATTGTGGAATGTCATGTTAGACGGATAATGTGGTATACACTTTTCTCTTTGCAGAATTGTAGCACAAGTAAATCTTGGTTTCATCTGTCCAAAGATCTTTTTACAGAAAGATCTGACCTTGTTGATCTTGAATGCAACCAGTGGTTTGCATCTTGTTGTAAACAAGCTGTATTTCCATTCCTGAAGGCATTTCTTGATTGTAGACCTTGTCTATGCTACACCGACCTCATTGAGCGTGTTCTTGACTTGGCTAGATGTGAAGTTGTTTTCCTATTTTGTCATGATGCACCTTAGTTGTCCTCTGTGATCTTTTAAGCTTTTTGATGTTGCTGAGCTGGTCAGTGCATTTCTTCTTTTTAAGAAAGCATCAGGTTTCTCCTAAATATCTAGCATTTCTCTGATGGGTTTATTTTGTTTTTTCAGTGTAATGGTGGCCTTTTACATGTGCATTGATATTTCTCTGGGCCTCATATGTGAAATTTCACCGAAAATATATAAAATACGAATTCAAATCTTTAAATACCGTAGTTATTATTTCTGTTTTTTGGTTTTTGATTAGTCTTGAAATAACAAGGGTGCAGGCCTCACTTAACTATAAAACTGCTTGTCAAGCAGCTGTCCAATTAATTTTCAGCCTCTGAAAATGGGGAACTAATTCCTAAATAGCAAATGCAAAATTTCTGTAAATCCTGCTGAATGAAAGCTCAAGGTCCACAGTTTATTAAATTGAATAATTAAAGTTATTTTATTTAAAAATTGTAATTTAAATTTTGATTTTTTTCACATAGATGGATTCAATAAATTTTCCAATAAATTTGTTTAGTGGTCAAAGTATTTATTATTATTTTATTAGTTTTCCCGCATTCATGTTACATGCTATGTTATATGCATTCAGTTAACATGTTTGGTACTCAGCAAAAACAAAGGTCTTGATCATGAATCTCTGAAGATGGAAAAGCACAAATCAATAATGTTCAATCCTACAAATTCACATTTTCATTTTTAAACAACTCATAAAATTAGTCTCACATATTCAAAATTACCTGAATGAATATGTGTAATGATTACCTGTTGGGCTTTCACCATCCTGCAATCATGTATGGATAGCTCAGAATACTACTGTATACGCCTGTATATATGTCCTACTTTCATAACCTTGAGGATTTGTACTAATTATCAACGAGTGACTCTGAGATATTGCATAATTAATAAGGTAATACTGTGACCTTAAGGTTACTGATTAATCCCCAGCTACTCCTATTTGTATATTAAAATATTGCTGGTAAAGTGTCAGAAAAGCATAAATAAAATTTAATTAGAATAACAAAAGATTCTCAGTTGCGCTCAGCTACTTGTTTTGTTGTCAAATTATGTTATTCTTTTATTTAATAAATATGATTCACCTGAAGCCTCAATTTATCCAAGCCAAAATATAAGTGCCTATAAGAAGATGGGATGATGATTTGTGACCTTTTTATTTTAACGACCTGTCAGTATTGCCAGACTCGGTGCAAAACAAGAATCACCTGAAGACCTTCTAACTGACTGTAAACAAGTTATTTTTAAGCTCACTGGTCTCTCAAGTCAACCATGAGGGCAGCCGCAAGGACTTCAGTCATTTCTTGGTGAAATTTATTACTCATGTCCATCCTTTCAGACAGTGTCTATGGGCTATTTTTTTTTTTATTCTTTTTGCCAGAAATTATTCCCCCTCCCTTGTAATGCCTATCCCTAAAATGGTATAAATTTTGTCAGTTTATGTCCAAAATTGCATGCAAGAGCCCCTGGCATGCTTTGCACCCACATGTGGTATTTTTAGACTTGAGACCTTTTCTGTAACTTGTGGGCTGGGGTAAAGGTGCTCAAGGGGACATTTGTGCAGGAAGGGAAATTTGTGGTTGAGCACAGGGAGGTGGCCTCCCTATTCCCATCCTTCCTCATTGTAGTTTATTGTAGCCCATCAGCATTCGCGCCGATATTAAAATTAATTAATACAACAATTTTTTCACTGACTAATACTAAATACTTGAAGCCTCATTCAAAAGAAACAAGCTAAATGTGGTTTATGGATTAAACTTATTACGTTCTTTGATTTAGCTCCTCTAAATAACTTTTATGTAAGTGGTGTCCTGAACAAAACAACAAATACATAATCCAAAATTAAATTTCCAACATATCAATTACGACGATTTTCGTAAATAATAAATTAACCATTATACCCGAGACCTTGACCACTTGCACTTTGAGCCATCTCCCTTTGTTTTTAAATGAGCTTAAAGAAATATATGAATTTTACTGATATACTAAAAACTTATTATTTATTGTGTTTCTGTCATGAATGAGTCAGAAACGACTCGGGTAAATAAATGTTGTCATTATTTTTCACATCTTAAAATTTATCAGCTCCAAAGCATCAGCTTGAGCCATAGCTGGACTGGCCATACCGGGCATTTGCCCGGTGGGCCGCTGGCGATTTTTTGTTTTTATGGGCCGATCGATTTTTTTTTTTTTTTTTTGGAAGGGTATAAATAATGAAAGGTGTTGGATTGGCCAATTGGTCATGATCGACTCTGGGCTGGGCCAATTACAGCCGAGGAGGTCGGATGCACCCTCCCCCTTGTTTAGCAATCTTATAGACGAACTAAAGAAAATGGAGAACAAAAAAAGGAAAGAAGGTGCAGAAAAAATTAGGGCCAAAAAGAAACAAGCCCTTCAGGCAGAC
>NW_005187464.1:3015347-3047048 GCF_000239375.1 Pundamilia nyererei | reverse complement strand
GAGAAGTCTGTGACAGAGGAGACAGAAGAGCAGCAGAGAGAGATGGCGCAAGAGAGAGAAATAAAAGAGCAGGAGAGAGAGATGGAGATGGAGAGATGACTTTATGTCATCCATGAGGGATGCATTTGACATATGTTTCACATATTATAGCCCAACAAGTTACTTATAGCAATTTAAATACGAGCAATCAGTTTTTGGCAAATACCGGAAATCAGTTTTTGGCAGACAATCACTTTTTGGCACAATACCGGCTATTGCAGTTAATAATACAACAGCTTCTTGCCATTTTTTGTGTTTCTTTTTATCGCTGTGTAACTAAATTCAATTGTAAGCCTGCATGCGCTAGTACCTCTTGCCACAAGTTCCCAGAATCCTTTGTGGTTTTACCCCTGAATGACGTCACATTTTTGGTGGGCCGGTCTCTAGTCAAAATGCCCGGGCCGATTTTTTTGTCCCAGTCCAGCCCTGGCTGGAGCTGTCATATATCCTTCTTTTTTCTGTAGCCACATGCTCTGATGGCTGCAATGGCACCCAGAGGACCCAATTGAAGGTTTCATTTCAGTAACACAGCTATACATTCCCAGCGGTGGATGAGACATGATCCATATATGCAGATGGAAAGTGACGAGTGGTGGCTAGTCAAACGATCCAAACTTTATTTATTGTTGACTGAGAATGGCAGCAGGCTTACCAAGTAGTACTGTTTTTCTCGTTTTATTTTAAAAAAGATAGCATGTTTCTAATTCAAACTATAGCAGCTAGTGACGTTTTATGCTAATGATATACATAATCACATGGGTTCATAGAACTGAACGTGCAGATTGTGCATGCTCAGTGTGTAAGCGTAGCTTCATTAACAGTGCTTGGACATATGTTGAAGTAACATGAGAGAGTGTTGTTAGTAATCCTGGCCCAGCTTTAATAGTGAGCTTTGAGGGAAATAAGACTCTCATGGGCTATTTGCCAACCTTGGCTTACAATCTTTATTTACTTGGACCAGCAGCATCTTTGTCCTTTGAATATTCTTGGGAATAAATTAGCTATTGAATTAGCAAATTAGAAACACACAAAAGAGCCTATTTAAGCACACCTTTAAAGACTAGTGTTCGTTTTGGGCCATAAACCAACGTGTTGGACAAGGGATTGCAATTGCTATTTATTCAGTGTAGAACAGTGTAGAACAAAATTTCTACACATATGTCCAGTGTAGAAATTTTGTCACAATTCATCCAACAATTGTTTGGTGTATTCTCAAAGCAAAGAAGCTTAACCTCATGCTGGAGCTGGAGGAAATGCCGGTTCTCATAGTGCCGACCACAGAGTGGTAGTGGAAAGACTCCTTATCAAAGGAGGATTTCTAAATTTATGTTGTCTGCAAGCTAAATGCAGAACTTCACTTATAATTGATCAGTTTGTCTGACTCTTGTGACCCTTCACATTGCAGTCGTCATGACTTTTGTCTATGACTCGCCTCTGTGATGGAAGCTAATCTAAAACGTCACAATGCGAAAAAAATAAAACACACCTTCAGTAACAGCAGACAAGGCATCTTATATTATGGCCAGCGGTGTTGGGAGTAACATTTTACATTTACATTAAGTACACATGCTATATTTTTCAGTTATGTAACACGTCACTGTACTACATTGAGGAACAACATTATATATATAACACATTTGCAAATATATAGTTATGTATGAACACAGCAGGTGTTCAACTATTTAAAAAAGACGACATGTGTGCTTTCGTTAGATTAGGGATTTGTATTGGTGTGTGGGACAGATTAGCCTAAGGTTTATTTTGTTAACTGGTAGTTATGAGACAATTCATTTATATAATGGATAGTGTATTATGGTGAGTTATTAAGCATCATACTATAATACTTGTAAGAAAAACAACAAGTAATGTGTAATTCATTACTTTTTTGTAACGACCTTAACACTGGTGGCCAAATGTTTAGTAAAAGGCAAAAGCAGCAGAAAAACTCATATAAACAACTGTGATTGAATTGTGTGTGTGCCTCGAACAGAAACAACTTATTAGCCAAAAATAGTTCCACTTTCAAAGAGAAGAAGAGCGTTCATGGGGGAAAAAAAATTGTCTGCAATGACTGCAATAAATTAAGCACAGGGCACATCTGTATGTAGGAAATTACAGTCTGGTTTTCAATAATGATTCCAAGAACTGAGAAAATGTGGAAAACACATTTTCCCTAATTTTAGCTGTTTTCATTGCAAATGGAAAAAGTGAGCTTCAATCATTCATTACAAACTTGGCTGTGTTACAAATTTTTTTCAACGCTTTATTTGTAGTTTTCCAATTATCATACATAGCATTCTTATTATTTTACAGATAACCACAAAACAACAATCCCCACAGATCATAAAGATAGATAATACCAAGACAGGAAAAGGGAAACAAACAAACAGAAAAACAACAACAACAGCACAAAAAAAAGGGCGGTGCACCTCTCAATTGTTTTTACAGGACCGTTCTAGGGCAAACAAAACATTCAAGATTCCAGTTCCAGACCAGGTAGATTGTTGATGTATGTTAACAGAGGGTCCCATGTTGTGTGGAATTTGCTGACGGATCCGTTGAGAGTACATCTGATTTTTTTCCAGTTCGACATTTTGCATAACATCCCTTATCCAGTGGTGGTGGATAAGGTGACTTCAAAAAATGATGACCAGAAAGCAGCAATTTTCGGACAGGACCAAAACATATGAAGGGAAGTAGCTGGAGTCTGTTTGCATCTCTCACATGATGGGTCTATGTTTTGAAATATATTTTTGCTAGTTTAGCTTTTGAAAAATGTAACCTGTGTAACACATTGAATTGTATTAGGGAGTGTCTTGACCATATAGAAGACAAATGGACCCTGATAAGAGCCATATCCCACTCTTCGTCAGACAGCTGGGCACCCAAATCATTCTCCCACTGTTCTCAAATGTATGAAATAGACATGTTACAACTGTCCATGATATGTGAGTAAATAAATGATATTCTGCCTTTTTTCCCATCTCATTGACCCTTAGTATAGAATCCAAACAGGAAGGAGGGGGGAGAGTAGGAAAATTGGCAACCTTTTTACATATAAAATCTCTGATTTGCAAGTATAGCAAAAAATAGTTATTAGTCAGACCAAATTTTTTTAAATAGTTGTTCAAAGCTAGAAAACGTATCATTAATATACAAATCCTCAATACTGTGAATGCCCCTGTCATGTCAAAGTTTGAAGCCATTATCCATTAAGGATGGTTGAAAAAGATGGTTATGTATTATTGGAGAGTGAATAGAAATACTCTGAATACCCAGATGTTTTTTAAACTGATTTACAATGCGTAGCGATTGAGTAACAGTTATGTTATCTTTAACATTATTAGGTGGTAGGCATGCGCAGAGTAAAGCTGGGAGTGAATGCGGCCTGCTTGTGACCCTTTCAATCTGTAGCCACGCAGGGATCTGATCATTCCAGTCCTGTAGCCATAGAGAGATGGTATTGAGATTCGCCGCCCAATAATGTGTGCGCAGTTTGGCAAATCCAAATTCCTGTAAGACTCTGAGGATTTCAGGGGTAGACGTGATTGGATTTGTTACATATAACAACAAATCATCTGCATATAGTGAGACAGTGTGAGTTATGCCACCACGCGAGATACCTTGTATACTATTATTGCTTCTAAGAGCTATTGCAAGTGGCTCTATAGCTAAAACAAAAAGTATTGGACTCACTGGATCCCCTGCTTGGTCCCTCTGATAAGAGGAAAAGGTTCTGATGAGATACCGTTGGTGTAGACTGAAGCAGTCGGATTAGTGTAAATGAGCTTGATACAATGAATAAAGTTAGGACCAAAACCAAAGTGTGTGAAAAGATAATCCCACTCAATCCGATCAAACGCCTTTTCAGCGTCAAGCGATATTACTGCTTCTGGGGATGGAGTATCAGCCTCAGTATAGATGATATTAAACAATCGCCTCAGATTAAAATAGGATTGTCTACCCTGGACAAACCCAGTCTGGTCCCCTGAAATAAAATAGGAAGAATTTTCTCAAGTCGGAGTGTAATGGCTTTTGAGAACGCGTAGGCGGAAAAATGTTATTCTCGATTGCGTCCGTGTAAACCAAGAGTAGAAGAGGGGCAAGTTTGTCCATAAATTTCTTATAAAAATCAGTTGGAAACCCATCTGGACCAGGGGCTTTTCCACTCTGAAAGGACATTATTGCATTTTTAATTTCTTCCAGTGTCAGACTTTGCTCCAATTGTTCTTTCGAGTCAGAGTCAATTATAGGAATATTCAAATTAGAAAACCTATTTTGAGCTGGTGCTGAATGTGAGGAATATAATTTAGCATAAAACTCTCTAAAATAGTTGTTAATAGCTTGATGATCCTCAGTTGATAAGCCATCTGATAAGATAAGTTGTGAAATAACACAGGATGCTGCTTTTTTGCGGAGCTGGCTAGCTAATAATTTGGACGGTTTATCTCCCTCTTCATACAACCTACTACGGATTTTAAAATGAGCTTCTCTGCTTGGGCAGTAGTTGATAGATCAATTTCAGTTTGTAAGGCCACTCACCTCTTAATCAAATCAGGGGTCGGAGAACCAGATATGAGTCCATCCAGGGTCTTGATTTCTAAGGATAACTCCTCAATCTTCTTATACTTCTTCTTCCTCATATAAGCAGAATGAGAGATAATCTGTCCCCTGAGAGACGCTTTAAGCGTCTCCCAGGGGGTCGAAGCTGAGATGCCATCCGTATTATATACCTGTCAAAAAAAATCTATTTGTTCTGTAATGAACTTCACAAAGTCTGAATCAGCCAATATGAGTGGGTCCAGCTGCCATGTCCGCTTTGTCCTCAGAGTCGGAAGAAGGGCATGATCAAAAAATGACGATGACTGTGTTACAATTTTGTGCCAGTAAGAGAGATTTTGAGATATTTCATTTGATAGAGTAAAACTTTGACTTGGGCCACTACTCTAGCTAAAAATAAACTCCAGTGATGAACGATCGTAAGCAGGCAAAGTATGATTTTTTTTTTTAAGTCTTCACTGACCTTCACTAACCTTTAACGTTGCATTAGATAACTCCCCCAGGTAGCGTGTCCCCAGCCTTCGCACATGCAGGAAGTGATGTCATACCAATAAAAGGCACTCTTATTACTTGTATTAATCTTTCAGTGCTATTAGACAAGCTAATGTATAATTGATGCAGCCTCACTGAGGTGTTGAACATGTTCTCATTCCACCTGACTGGCAAAATGGAACCTGCTTCTTTCTTGCACCCACAGATCAGACACATTCAGAACAGATTAAATCACTTTTTCTCCTTTTCAACTCAAATCAGCTCCATCCAGCTTAGACATGACATGAGAAATGTGCTCTTACCTGCTGACCTTGACTCACTCCTGACCTATCAGTCTGGTTGTTTTAGAGTCAGTTTGTAGCTAATATCATGCATGCATCTGTTCAGAGTAAGAATAAGTACGGTATAACTATAAGAATAAACACAGTTGCTGTATGTCAGGAGACATTGTAAGCATGAATATTTTATTCATTAAGATCTGATGTGTGAGTTCGACGTTGCCTTAAGTCTTTCAATAATTACTTAAAAAAATATGTTTACTGCTAGAAAGCAGGAGCCCTAACCACTGAAATATCAAAGTAGTATCCAAGTAATAACTTGTATTGAGAGTATTACACTGAGATTTATATAATTAGCTATTACAGGTCCAGACTGGGGGTAATAATGTATCCCTGTGAGGCAAAACCAATTATCAATAGTATAGTAGTATACTGATAACACAATCACAACTTGCTAACAATAAAACAGTAATACTGCTTGATGCTTTGCCATATTAGGATAGGATTAACCTATTATGATTGTGGAAATAATGCTACCTCATGTCGCCACTCTTCTTTTTAAGTCAACCCTCTCAGGCTCAAATTAAACTTTTTGTTGCTAATGCACAACCAAGTCATGCAGTGGTAGTTCTGAGTAAAAAAAACCTCATAAAATATGTATGTGGGGTAATCAGGTTGTTAGTTTTTAACTGCTGCAAATTGGCAACGCCTGCTTCGAGAGGGTTAACAGTATATTTAGTGATGCTGCTTTTTACTTGGAAGTGTGTGATGGTTTCTGTGAAATAACCAGGAAAAAATGAAAAAAATGGCAATTTTGATTAAATTCCATGTCAATAACCTACTCAAGAAAACTTCATGGGACATTTATTTGTGTAAAAAAACAGAAATCAGAACTGCAAATTCCAAACTACAGTTTCTATTAAATGTCATAGTAATCTTCCCTACAGCTAAAAAGGACCAGAAAATGCCTGTGTTCGCTAAACGGTGTCATAGTTCACAGAAGATTTTATTGATGGGCAAATACAAGATGCTGGGCTCTGCAAACACCCTCTAATTACACCATAAGACCTATGCAGGGAAACAAAATAAAAATAAATGGCATACTTTAACATCCTGCCCATATGGCAGTGCAGCTAAGGTAAATAAACCAATTTTTGTACAATCTGATTTTTTAAAAGTCTCTTTTAAAATGTTCTTTTAGCTTATAAATATGTTACATATTGTGGCATTGCACATGGCCTTCCAAACAGATATGTTAGTTCCTGTGGAGCATTCACAGAAGTATTCCCTTTGGCCTTGCCTTTATTATTTCTGTCTCTTAAAGTCTCTATGTCTAACTGACCCACATACTGAATTATTCAATAACTATAGATACACCGCTGACCTGCGCTGCTGTATTGTTTGCCTCCACTTCCAAAAACATGAATGCCCTATAATGAACATCTGTCATTTACCAGAGCTCACCTGCTCTGAAGTCAGCCTGTCTGTCTCCAGCTCTTGCCTGCTGCTCGTTCTCCCCCAAATATCTCATGTTTGAAGTGTAGAGTTTATACAAGAACTTAAGTTCCCGTCTTTGTTGAACTCGGGGCATGTGCTCCCGCGTGGTCCCATATGCATAGAGAATATGAACAAAGCTTAATTTGCATAGGCAAACCAGAATGAACCCTAAAGTCATTTCATTTCCTTTCTCTCTGCCTATAAACTATAACTCTAAAACTCCACATTATGGGATTTAGTGTTAGGTTAAGAGACCGTTGTGCTATGTATCGGTCAGCAAAAAAACTCAGAGGAAGCTGAAAAGAAAGAGAAAGAGAGAGAAGAAAAATACAGACAGTGGAACAGTATAAAAGTGTGAGAGATGGGGGAGAGTCCAGAGAGAATGGGAGACAGTTTGAAGAGGCAAATATCCACAGTTGCTAGCAGGAGGTGGGAGGATAAACAACAAAGAGAATCTTTCCCTGGCAGCCATGGGAGAGAGCAAAAGTAAAAAGAAAAAAAAGAGAGAAATAGAGGCAAGGATCCAGCTGAGTGTTTAAGTAGGGAAGAGAAGCAGGAAGCACAGGGAGAAATAAATATGCTATTCCTCGTATCACTGTGTCGCGCTTCACCCCGTCTTTTCTCCGCTGTGTGGGTGTGAGCAGGGGCAAAGGAAGAGAGAAGGAGAGGCTGCCCATGGTGTGCAGATGGGGGGTGGTCAGGGGAAATTTGTGTCACTGTGTGATGAGCCGGTGAGCCTGCTGACAAATAATAGCATTATTTTGACAGACAATGCATTGTATCATTTAGATATTGATGTATATGTATATTTGTAACAGTATGTTCCTCCAAGATGTGGGTTTGTGGTTGCTTGTGCATTTCTTTGATATCTCAACAAAAAAAGCACACCACTGGGTTCAGAATGAAATGCTTTATCTTCATCGACAATCCACTTATGTAAAAAAGGGGAATGAAAAGCTCTTCTCATGTTGACTGCTCAAACACTTAAATTCAGATTAGAACTGGCAAAAGACAGACATGGAAATAATTAATGTCCCAGTTCCTAAATTATGACATTCGTTTGAGCCTTTTTTTCTCACTTGAATGCCATTTTAATGTAATATGGCATTTAATCATGACAAATTATGCTGATGAATTCCTTGCAGATCCCCTATCCAGCTCCATTTCCCCATTAAATCCATCCATAAAGATGTGCTGCTCAGTTTTAAAAAAAAAGTAAATTAAAAAAATGAAAGAATCACATAAAATAATAAGAACTTACTTTTTTATTCAGTTGACTTGCTGACTTTAGGGATTTTATTTTATTTTTTTCAAATTTCCTGCATATTCTCCCAAATCTATTCATTTTATCAAAAAACACACACACGCCCAACATTATTCATATATTCAGTTTTTCACATTTCTCACCCACATGCAAAGACATTTGCTCACCCACAACTTTTGCAATTATATGCTCTAACAAGAGTAATCAACTCAAATTGAGGCTAACAGGCTTTTTGCTGAATTATTGCTCATCATTATGTCACAGACTTACAGCTGGAGAGGTGAGTCTGATATTTTGTTAAAATAAAAAAGTCACATGATGCGCAAAAGTAATAATCTTGGAGATATCATTTGCATCTTGTAACGCTTTATATTTTTTTTTCAGTTCCTGTCTCAAATGATTTATGACGCAGAGCTAGATTGTGAGTGTGAGGTTTTTTTTAATATGAAAAATGCACAAAAAGTCAGAATCTACATGTAGAAGTTGAAAATCTGTGGGTCTCATGGGTGAATGAACAAGCAACAAGTGCCAAAAACTGCACTAACCTATAATCTATGGGTAAAGGGCAAAGATGTGTTGCTAACAGAAATGTGAGCACATACAAAAGTAAGACAGTAAAAATCAAGTGGAAATCAAGTTTCCAGAAAGAAAAGGAAAGAGAGGAATTATGGAATATGGAGCAAATGTATTCCTCATAATTTAGTAGGACTCATTACAAGTTATTAGCCCCAGTCTATATTAAAGAACTTTGGTCATTATTTTGGGCTACTGCCTTTATCAAGCTGCAGTTTGTGAGATCTACTGCTAAATCCTTAATAGGGCTGCAAATACATTTACTCTATAGAACCACTGTTTGGAGATTTTCCATTATTATGAATGTGCATTTTAGCAAGTTCACAGTAATGCATATACTGTTGAATGTATAGACAGCACAATGCACGCTGCCATTTACTCAGTGGGGGATATTATTTTTTGCTAATGCTACAAATAACAGATCATATGGAGAATCAGTACCAATAACAGCAGGTCACATTTTTCCACTAAGTGGGTTTTCATGCTAATTTTTATTAGTGTGTGGGTGAATTCCTTACCTAAGTCAATGCGCACAACCTCTGCCTTCCTATCTTTCTAGACAGAGTTTAATAACCTCAGAGAGTCTCTGTCTCACTGTGGGTGCAAAGATGTTTAAACCTGTGTTAATATGTGGGAGAAAAAAAACACCCAAACTCCATAACTGCATGGGAGTCCGTACACACTTACATGTGTGCACAGATGCATACTGACTGCTTCTCGACATCACCTTGGTTCGTCTCCGAGGATTAATGAGGTGTGCTTATCAGCCTGCACTCTGTATGCCAGAGCCTCGGCTTTCCCTAATCAGGCTGCATGTGTGTTTTCGCTGCAGTCAAGCTGTGGAATACTGATCTGGTCACATTACCACAATGTATCTATAAATACACACGGCTTCTCTTCCTAGCACTGATATCTTAATGTTTATTCATTTATGTATTATTTTATCATTGTTGGTTTTTAGGCATAGCCCTAAATGTTATCAGAGGCAAATGGTTGTTGACACCATTTTACCCCTGCAGCTTTATCTAGTGCCAGCATTAGCAAGCACAGATTGTGGAGCTAATTAAAAATAATCAGCTGTGTGTAATTTTCATATCATGCCCACATAAGCTGTAAAGCCTCAACGTACATTTATCTAAACATACTCTAATGGCAAAGATGATGATCAGCAGCAGTAGCTCTGACCTATCAAGCAAGTGTTGAATGACTGTTAATCAAAATGTTTGTAGTGAAAAATGCTTATGTCATGTCTGAAAATAAAGATTTATTGGATGACCACCTGTGGAGGTGGTCGTCTAGGGAACAGTCTCCATTTCTATTGGAGCATAGCCAATCCCACGTCTTCCCTCTACTTTTTTTAACACTTGATTTAATTTGTTTTTGACTCAATAAAAGACAGTGTACCTGTAACTGCTGACCTTGATCACTGTCAAATAACACGTCTGCACTCAAGGCAGTGATAATGCATGTTACCAGCCCGTATCGGTAGTGCACTTTGCCACATCTGAGGCATTTTGACTGTGCTGCATTTCAGTCATTCATTTGATTATTTACATCTGTGAGATGTCAAAATGTCTGCTTTGAAAGCTAAAATGTTTTGATGATGTAAGACACTTTGTTTGATTTTTCAGACACTTGTTATACAGAAATAAAAAGCCTTTTAAAAAATGGTGGATTTGCAATCATGGTCTGGCCATGACCTTGAATACATCCTTCAAAAACCTCTGGCTTCTGTCTCACTTTGTTCTGTCATTCATAGTTGCTGTGATACATCAGCTCTTTACTTGCAGTGCAGTTACTCATTAGCACAAAGTCATTTTAAGTCTCATTTGGATATGTCCTTTAGTTTTATGGGTTTGTTAGGTGAAAATAGCTGCCCCCAGTTTTTGTTCACAGCTTTGACTGCATTAGGCGAAGTAGAGAACAGATTTGAACAAATCTTTCGTCTAGTGACCTCCAAATTACGGTACTTAAACAGCTCTTGGCTGTAAGCCTCAGTGGGATAGGAGATATTCACGTTCTACCAGTCTACTAAGATGTTGTGTCATGATTATATTTCAAGTGTATTTCAAACCCATGCCTTGACATATTGGTCACCGTTTTTGTGCTGATGTCCATGCCAGTAGAGGTTTGGACTCTTGCAGTTATTGAACAAAAGTCCAGACCTAATGACCCTGCTCTGTAGCTTCAGATCTTTAAGTGTCCCTAGAATCAGATCCAAGTCTGTTGTGGGCGCTTTCCATTAATGTGGTCCTGTTCCTTGGAACAAGCTGGCTGCTGACTTCCGATTGATTACATCTGTTTATACATCAAACAAAATGCTCAAAATCTTTTTCTTCACACAGGCTTACACTTACACTTAATGGCTGTGTTATTTCATTCAGTTTTTTTTTCCTATTTCACTTTCTTAAGGCATTGTAAAGCTGCACAGGTGTTTATATTTTTAAGCTTACATATGATGAAATATGCCATGTAAATAAAATAGCATCTTTTCAGAATTGATTAAATAAATGTCTAAATTAATCTGAACACAAGGCCTTTTATCTCATGTACAGTTCAATTTAAAAATCCAATTACCAGCCTCATCATCTGTGTTGAATTACTATAATTTGGTTAATTAAATCATATGCTATTCTCCTTGCAGTTAATACAGTGTTAATAATTAAACAATAACAAAATTGGACTAATTTTAATGTTTTTTTCCCTTTTTGATGCTGAATGAATTAGCACCAATAAAAGACTACATGAACTATAAAATGTAAAATGTAAGATGACTCAAGTTATTTCTTAAATTGAGCAAACCTCTAAAAACCCAAATGTAACCAAAATAATATCATGTTCCAGTTCTGTCTGTTTTTGAAAGAAAAAGAAGTAATGTTTATTTTCAGTGTAAACGTTACAGACACATGCCAAGAGGCATCACAGAGCACATGAAAGAGAGTCTTATTAATTGTGTGTTTCACTGAGTTTAGTATTGCATCACACAACTGCACCATATGTAACAAATATCCTATTTCAATCTAACGGACATGCATTGTCAAACATGTCTGACAACATTATTAAGAACTTAATTTTTTAATCAACTCTTACTTCCTGTAACATGTACATATTTCTAAGCCATGCTGAATAAATGCAAAAATGTAATAATGAGAAATATACTGTACATGAAATGAAAAGAAATGTCTGGCTAAGTTAGTAGTCTGTTGTCTAACTGGGATATTATAATTGAATGTGGAAATTTTAATTAGAAATCCAGTTTTTATATATTTGATTTGATTTTAATAGTTTTTTGTCTTCATAAACTGTCCACTATATTAACTTATATTCAGACTATGAACATTTAAAATAGGTCAGTACGAATTTAAATAGATGAAACTCATCTCTCAAAAATTGGATGGATCTTTTACTTCCCGAATATAAAAAAGACTACCCAGAATGCAAGAGCAATGAAGTTGAAATGTCAGATTGGCCTGAATCATCCAGTTCAATGACTGATGATAATGAAAAATCTTTACAAAAGCATATGACCACGAGCAAACAGCCGGCCTTGTGTACATTAAGTGAAAAACAAATGCTGGCAGTGATTTTTCTTGACATTTAACAGTAGGATGACAGTGATTCTATGGAAGTATACAGTAAATTATTTAGTTTGGAAAGTACGCACGCACGCACGCACACACACATGCTGAAGAGATATATCAAGAGAATAAATGGCCAGCTCTTTATTAGATGCTACTTTTTGAAATACTTGTATGCACATAGGTCAGGGGTGTCCAACTCCAGGCCTCAAGGGCCGGTGTCCTGCAGGTTATAGATCTCACCCTGAGTCAACACACCTGAATCTAATGATTAGTTCATTACCAGGCCTCTGGAGAACTTCAAGCTATGTTGAGGAGGTAATTTCGCCATTTGAATCAGCTGTGTTGGATCAAGGACACCAGCCCTTGAGGCCTGGAGATGGGCACCGCTGACGTAGGTGGTTCGCTGATGAAGGTGTGGTTCTCTCCTCCTGTGTGTATCTGTTATGCCAAATTGTGTTTTATATCAAAGAAGCTCACTTTACTAATGAAGCTATTAGAAGATGCACAAACAAGAGCGCGTGTCTTAGTGAATATTCCAAATATATTCCTTTGAATGTCTACTCATCTCCAGAATTGTTAAATCCCAGCTGTATTACTTTAATGTGGTTTCTAGTAGCAATTTGGCAATTAAGATGAAAATCTAAGGATACATCTACTCACTTTAAAATGGACTTTTCTTACATTATACTGACACGGCAGAAATAATGCATTGTTAAACATATCCCAATTACATCGCTTGAAGCAAGTGCCGCAGCACAAACTGTTTAGGTCAGAGACGAGAATAAGAGGCTTCCTAAACTCCTGGTGATTTGTTATGAGCTTAATACTCATTCCACAGAGTGAGGCATTAAAAGAGGGGCTTTTACACCGTCCCACATCAACTGCCCTACTTGATGGGGCTACAGATAGGGGCTGGGGAGGGATTTTAACTTAATAGATGAAGGACTGCTGGTAACTCTTGAGAAACTCATGTCTTGCATTTTATTGCATGTTGAACTGATACAATGTAATACATAGAAAATAAAGCAACAGATATTAAAGAATATGTCACTGAGTGTAAGAAACCTGCTGTTCAGGCTGCGCAAAATCTCCCTGAACCGAGTTGATTTCTGTCCAAACCACAATGCCCCCAGAAATCTAAATCTGAGCAGATGAAGAATGTTGTCTGTTTTTGGCCAGCTGCTTGCTGCAAAGCAATATTGTGTATAAATACCATCTTCATATTAACATTTCACAAGGTGTAAAATGTGAAAGTCTTTTCGGGGTTAGAGGTATTCTATCCTGCTGTTCAATGAAAAATATGCAAATAAATAAATTATCCTTCTTAGGTTTGCCTATGAGCAGAAGTATGTTTCATTCTGCTGTCTTCTGATGATGAGTGCACAAAGTAAAAGCAGCTAAAATACATTTTGATTTTCTGCTTGTGCAACAATGGAAGTGTGTAAAATAAAAACTGCCTCCAAACCTAATTACTATATTCTGTGCAGATGTGTCAGTGTTCACATCAGAGTTTTCAAATCTTATTAATGATGCAGCAAATATTTTCAGTTGTTAGAGATTCAGTGACCGTAAGGTTTTTGTGTAAAGGAAATGACTTTGTATTCTAGAGAAGAACTAACAATTTATGAATTACTTTCTGGCAACCATTAATAGGGTACATGCACAAAACATTGGAGGACATAATTTAGTGCACCTGTTTAATTTAATGCACCCTGTAAGACAGGTGCTACACAGTCTTTGCTGCTTCATTTTTATTAAAACAGTTTGTTGAGTTACTGGCAAAATCATGGAAAAGCATGATGCAATTACATGCACGAACCTGCAATAAAGGAATTTCTTTTAAATTAAAAGTTTGCATTTACTTGTTTTAAGGCTTTGTGTTTATATTTTCTATATAGATTAATTTCCACTGAAACATGCATCAAGCACTGACCCCACACCATTTATATCACATGTATATACAAAAAGGTTGAAAAAAAATCACCATTTATGCAACACCAGAAATTACAGCCACGGGAAAGCCAAGAAAAGGTTAAATGGATGGTATTTGGGGGACTTTTATCAAATCATTTTAGAGGTTTGTGGTGTCAGAAGTGCAGTTTGTTTCATAGATGCCTGATTGATGTTTTTAAGTTAACGTATGCACACAAGTTAACAGAAATAGTCCTTGAATCCTTAACTTTTCTAGTAAAAAAATAAAACATTTTGTCTCCGTAAGGTTCTTTATTGCTTTTTTCAGTTAAAATATTCACAATGAATCAAATTAAAATCAATTATGAAACTTCATTTTTATGTTATTGAATATAGCAATACATCTGAGCTATCTGCATATTTGTATGCAACTATAATAAAAAGCAGCTCTGCTGAGTTTACATGTTAACAAATTCTCATAACTAATAAGCAAAAACTACTTTTGGCTCCTGCCTTATTCAGAAGGGGTCACTTTAGCAGGTACCTCTCCAGGTTTTGATTTGGCAGATGCCCTTTCGAATGCAACCCCCAAGGAATTTGTGTTTCCTCTCACTATCAAACTGGGGAGCTTTTGCTTGTTAGATGACTGTGTAAACCACTACACTGTGGAGCAATCTCCTATAATAATATAGTAGATAACTGACTGCCAGGGAACTTTGAAGCAAGGCTGTAAGGAGTCCACATTCAGATAAGGTGGGTTAAGCTACTGGGTATAAAACTGTCTCCATCCCAAAATTTAGGAAATGGGCTGCGAAACGACATAACCAAATAAGAAAATGTGAAGTAACTAATTAAGCATTTTTAAATATCAAAATGTGACACTAGTGCTCCTCTCTGACTCGCAAAAGCAGACACAATTGCCTTTAATTTAAGGAACTTTAAACTGTCACAGTAACTTGACACTAATTAAGACACATGGCTTTTAAACACGAGAACATGTGTAAAATACTGTTGGGATTTATTTTTTTATTTTTTTTTGCTTTTCTGGTCAAATTTTAATGAGATGTGATGAAAAATGGGTAGTCAGATTGTGCATGCTTAGAAAGCTTAATTGCCCATCTTCCATCTACCACCTCTAAGTGTGAAGTTGGATGTGTTAATGTGCAGGATAAGTGCCTTCTACTCTCTTATTCATTCTAGCATTGTTCATTTAATTTCAGGAGGCAGCTGACAGCCAATTATCTGCTCAGTGGTGAAGACAATGCATTGGACTTCAGCCTAGTAATAGCAAAAGCAGAAAAGTGACCTTGTGGTCACAAGCCTGCTTCACTCTTATCTGAAAAGTAAAGGTGATCAACACTAAAATTAGATTTCAAATCCAAGTCCAGCTCTTAATAAGAAAATACTGAACACGCCTTAAAATAGGTTCTTGAAAGGCTATGTGGAGAACATTCATTGTTTGGCTTTTGTGTTGAAACAGATGGCCTCACCTGCTTTAAAGTAGCTGGAAATTATGAATTTCACAGAATCTAAACAGCCTTTCTGTAAGCGATTGCTACAGTTTATTTCATGTCCAGCTCCAAGCTGTTGGCAGCACAACATGAACGCTCCTCTTTTTTTCTAGGGAATGGAAAGTTTGTCATTAAAGACCAACTGTACTGTTATCCTGTGGCAGAAAGTTTGAAGACCATGTGTTTGTAGTTCAGTGATGTATTGGCCGTTCCATGACAAATCCCAGAGGGCTACTGCAGTCGGTGGGTCTGTCTCTCTATCAGCTCTCTTTATCAGTGTACACATGAGAGTGGGCTACGAGTGAGTTCATCTATAATCTAACAAGCCTAAAGACTTGAAGTTATTGGCAAACAGTAGTGAACAAGAATGGACCAGCCCTTACAGGAGAAGAAAGAGTCCGGGCCCTCGAACTCATAGTATCAGCTAGACCCTGCAGATGTTTCTACAGCTTTTTTTCTGTAGGCAACGTAGTGTGATAGAACAAAACTATGCTTATTTTTTAATTAAGCAAAATGATTCTGAACATTCATTAGTATTAATAGGAAGAATACATTTGCTTTTATTTGTGCAGAAGCAGGAGAGGTTTGTCGATATTTGTTATATAAGGTTAAAGAGAGAGAGAAAGGGTAGGGCACACACAGATAAGCAGAGTTTGGCATTAAATAGAAGTGAACTTATATTGTGGCACAATATGAATAAAATCCAGTCTCAATTAGGCTGACATTTAGGGCTTATGCTAAAAAGATAAACTGCAATATTTGCCACCAGGATAAAAAAAAAAAGTCAATCTAGGCATCCAAGCAATCTGTACTTCATTAGAGTTTGCATCTGTTAACAGGAGTGACTTTAGGAACTTAGTCAAAGGTGCTCACTTTCAAACTTATTTAAACTTTTTTGCTTCCTCCTTCTTTAGTGTGCCCGCTGTTCACCATCCTTATCTTTCATTTCTGTGGCTGTAGGGCTCACAGCAGCGTGAAAGGGGAGTCTTGGCTTATAAACATGATAGACAGCAAAGATGCTTCAAACACAAGCCTGCATTCTGTGTGTGTGTGTGTGTGTGTGTGCGCGTGTGC
Organism: Pundamilia nyererei; assembly: GCF_000239375.1. NCBI lineage: Eukaryota > Metazoa > Chordata > Actinopteri > Cichliformes > Cichlidae > Pundamilia > Pundamilia nyererei. The sequence continues at coordinate 3,030,268 of NW_005187464.1, read as the reverse complement.
GTGTGTCTGGCACTCAATGAATACCAAATTGCATCTGAATATACGGCTTACAATATTGTCAGTACCTAAACCCTGAATTTAAAAGAATATTTACTTCGTTGAGAAAGATACGTAAAAAAAAATCTCGGACCATATTGTTACCTCTAGGTGGATATCTTACCCCGGGCTTTGTTGTTTCTTGTCTGCTGCATCACATTGCACTTCCTCCGCTTAGTTTGAGAAATTGGGCGTTAACAACCCCAGCTTGAAGACCCAAACATTTATCCATGGCAGTTCCACAGGCGAGATTATGAATTAGTCAGGGAGCTCAGAGAAAAACAACAACATAATTAGGGAACTCCATCACCACACTGTTGATATTGTAAAGAATTTTTATCCTTCGGCATCTCCCCCTCTAAGACATATTCTTTTCATATATTTTGGCTATCCAGCACAGAGCTTAAAGAAGACTGCAAGAGCTCCTCAACGGTATCAAAAACTACATTTAATTTAAAATAATTGCATTAATATGGCTTCAATTTGTAACAACAGATATATTTACACACTGTTCCAAAAAATAGTAATGTCAAATTATTTTACTGTGTATTTTACAGTTGTGTACTGTTTTTCTAGAATATCATTACATTTACATAAGTAGACTGATCTGACACGTCAAATGTAAAATAACATAACATCACTGTAAATGTAATAAAACACAATTTACTTGTTTGTTAAATATATTTTTTTGTACATATGCATATTTAGATTGTAAAAATACATCCAGGAATGTCTCCCATCATGCCTTGGGACATGTGCTGCTGTTTAGATGTTCTTGTTTTATTGTTTATTGTTACGTTACTTTTAACTGTTATCTTGAATGTTGTGCAGAGTCACTGATAGTTGTTGTTTTGTAGAGAGTGCTGTACCATGGGTGACTTCTGTTGTGCTGTTGTTGAACCTTGAGGCACATTGTAGCACCAGCAAGTGTTTCAATAAAGAGCTCCCCCTACCAGCTTGGTGTTAAATAACAAGCTCAATCTCTCTCTGTGAGCTTCTTTGTTAAGATTTCTCTGCATGCCACAATGTAAAACATTGCATGGACACACTGTGCTAATTATATATTTTGAAAAAGAAATGTAGAGGTAGGAGTTGCAATTAATATAAATAACATGACGCTAAGCATCGGCCAATGAGTGTGAACTAACAACAACAAGCTTGCGGGTATGGCTGCGAGCGTAGGAAAAACCCTAATATGAAGGTATTTTACTGTGCATTTTACAGTAATGTTCTGTTCTTCTAGAATATCATTAACGTTACGTAAATTGACTTTGACTTCACTTTTGACTTTTGAATGTAAATTAACGTTTAATCACTGTAATGTAATACAACATAATTTTCATGATTATTAAATGTATCTGTCTGTACATATGCATATTTAGATTGTTAAAATACATTCACAAATGTATCATGATTTCACAAATATCTGTCCGTTATTTGAAAAATTGAACTGTTGAATTCAAATGTAGTGCTATGTAAAAGTATATAACATGATCCCTATAAGCTTGTGTTACATCACATAAGTATTATTATCATTGCTAGTTAGGGCGTTCGTGGCTCAAGAGTTGGCAGTTCGCCTTGTGATCAGAAGGTTGCCGGTTCGCGCCCCAGTTCAGACACTCTCCGTCGTTGTGTCCGTGGTCAAGACTCTTCACCTACCGCCTACTAGTGATAGCCGATGGTGCGATATGGCAGCCTCGTCTCTATCCCAGGGCATTCAATCATCATTATTATTTAAACCAACTGTTAACTGTATATTTCTGTACATTTACATATTATGATTCATATTTCCACATTCAGTGATCTTGTTTATAGGTAATTTCATTGTTTGATCATGTAAAAATGTTCCTAATTTAATGTCTAAAAGCACTTGGAAAAGGCAGAATCCCATGTCAAATTAGCGCAACAAACTCTATTGTCATTACTGAAAATGAACGTATTTTTATGGGACAGTTATTTTCTGTTATTTTACGGTCGTATTTTGGCGCCCCGGCTGCCAGAATATTACCGTTTTTTTTAAGATTTTTTTTTTTTCCTATTTATAGATGTTTTCATTGTTTAATGACATTAACATGTTCCTAATTCAATGTTTAGCGGCACTTGAAAAAGGCGAGATCCCATGTCAAATTAACGCAACTAATTGTATTTTCATTACTGGAAATAACCGTATTTTTATGCGGGAGTTATTTTCTGTAATTATAAGGTCGTATTTTGGCGCCCCAGCTGCCGGAATATTACCATTTTTTCAAGATGCTTTTTCTAATGGTGCATCCTAAGATAAAAACTGTATATAGTTATAGAGAGATTTGGGTCTCTTAGAAATTTTTGGTGACAGTGAGAGAACAAAAAAGCACAGAAAATGAAAAAATATGTCTCTGATATTTAAAATGTATAAATACTTTACGGTAATTTCAAATTATCTTGCCATTTTTTGGTTTCATAAACCTGATGAAAGGATAGTGTGTCCAGTGTTGCCAACTCCTCAGTAAGGAAAATCGCTATCGGTTGTCCTAAAAGTCGCTAGAAGTCGCTAAATGATTTGCATAATTAATCTAATTGTAACCTATGTTGTTGGAGAGAGAAATAACATCGTGGAAGAGACATAAAGTGAGTAAAAAACGTCCTAAATGCATTTAGAGTTTATTTAGAACTACAAATGAAATTTATTTTAGCAATTATTGTTTTTTTTTAATGTCACAATTCCAACCCTGCTCCTTTACCCGGGCTTGGACCGGCAAAAGTGACCCGAAATAGGCACTCTGGTGGAGTTACTTTGTGTGTGTGTGTTTATAAGTAGTTTTAAACCTTGTGATCCACAAAACAGCATAAGAGTAAAAGAGTAAAAGAAGAACTGACTGCGTTACAGCACCCGCTGCTTGTTGAGAGTAAAAGCTATACGCGCTTTCACGTCTTTTTTTAGTGACTTTTTTTGGAAAAAAAAGTCGCTAAAGGGTCTAAAAACTCACTAAATATAGCGACAAAGTCGCTAAGTTGGCAACACTGAGTGTGTCACCAATTTTGTATTACACTTCTATTAAATGTCAGATTTACTTTAAATGGCAATTCTGTCTGAGATGACTCATTTTAAACATTGTCATTACCACTGAATGTACTTTATCATCTACATATATATTGCCTCTAGGTGTTCTCCACTTTCCATTCAGTGCAGGTCTCTCCTCACTGCTGAAAGGAAGTAATGCTTTAAATGTTTCTACTTTAACACAAAAACACCAATGCATTTAACTCACAACTGTGACACTTAAATTAAAGATAGGCTTTATGTTTGCTACAGCTGGCTTCTTATCTTTGGTTTAACATTTAAACCACTTTTGGTTGCTGTTGCTGTTTGGTTGCTGTTTTTCTTTTCTTCTCCTTTTTTTTTGGTTAAGTATAAGCACCAAAATTACCTTTGGAGAAGACAAGTTTGAATTGAAATGCACAACAAATCGTGCAACATTGAGACCATGCCAATTACCGTTGATGATTTTACATATAATTCTTTTGATGACTGCTAGAGGCCTCTTACATAATCTGTGTAGCTCTCTTTACCAGTGAATGCAAGAGATGATAACAGCCGGCTGAGACTACAAGGCAAAAGGCAGCACCTGCTCCTGATATGTCTGGCACTTTCAACAACTAATAAGTCCATTCAATGGGTTGATAACATCTATGTTGAGACTTGGCTGTACTAGCTGCATCTAATGTCCCCTAAAGCTATAACTTAACAGACACAAGGAACACTCTGCAGTTTGCTCAGTTTGCTGTAATTCTGCTCCCTCAGATCCAACCAACACTACCTCAGGTGACTCACTTTATCAGTTTTTCAGATGTTACACAGCTCCCTCTGGCTTTCTGCAACTGAGGGAAAATAACAACCTTGATTACAGGAGAATGTCTTTAAAAAAACAACACGATGCTGTTCTACATGTTGAGATAACAAGCCTGCTGTTTTTATTTAATAATGTCTATCCTCCATCATACATCTATACACAATATACAGCCATACGTTTCATTTCCTGTTAAAAATGTAACACTGCATAGTGAATATATCTGATCAGCTTAGGCCCACCCAGCAACTTGAAAACTTAAATGACACTGGCAAATGCTCATATATTACCTGGTATAGGCCACAGTGTTCAAGTGTTTTGTGGCTATAAACTAAATGGTAATTTTGTGAAATTTAAATGATCCATTGCTTTTTGTCCAGCTGTAAAAAGTGAATTTCTCTAGCGTGGCATTAAATAAAGTCTATGTCTTTTATGTGTTAGAAATGCATACATGTTACAAATGGGTCATTTTATTGGTATATGTGGTTGTCTTTCCGATGCTGCTGTCTGCTGGGATAGCTACAGCCATCACAACTGGGGTCTTCTGCTCCTGGTCATCCACAACAAAAGCAGCCAGCAGTTGCTCATCTGTCTGTCCCAGCTTGCATCTTACATCATGCTATTACATGGCTGAGAGTCTCCTAAGCACCTTTGCATAGTCTGCAACATGGGTACTCTTGGCTGTGGTAGGCTCCTACCTTTATGGACATGGTGCTTAGGCCATTGATTTCTTTATATTGGCTACTTCCTCTTTCTGTTGATGGTACATCCCATGCACAGTCTTAGATGTCCATGATAGTTCCTCTTCCTGGTCACCATTTGTCTTCGGCTGCCTGAGGCATTCTTGGAGATGCTAATCTCAGGGGCCCCATTTTCCAGATGTATTTGCAGGTGCTGTGTTTTATCCTGGATTGTGAACCTTCCTCCACTAATCCTCACCCTCTGTATTTCCATTGCTCAGAGAGCCTCAGGGTGCTGGATGTTAGGTGTAGATCTCCATGGATTGTGAGTAGTTTTTGTGTCTCAACATCAGTGGCATCCATCTGTTCCTGTGGCCAGATTATTATTCCAGATAGGTAGCAGATGACCAGTATGTGTATGTATTTATGGCTTGGATCGTATCCCTACCATTCTTACCTTCTACATGTATTATGTAGGTATTATGTATATTATTATGCTTTCCCTTAGCCTGTGGGATACCCAGGTATGGGTAGCTACCCTTTATATCTGCTATTCTGCTTTCTGGCACATCCATCTTTGTACCCCTTGTAGACAGGTGGCCAGTTGGCAAATGTGGCCTGCCATCAGAGGTCAGTTCCTCTAGTCTGCAGGCTCACCAATGGCCGTGGTGAGGGTCATCACAGCCGGGATCCTTTCCCCCACGCTCCCTCCCAGTCTGACCGCTCGATAGCGAGACCAAACCCCCCACCCTCTCTGGCATATGGTTTCCTCTGGTTCACCATGCTGCAGTAACTGTCCCACTTGCTACCTCTACTGAGGATACGGCTTTGGTCCATTCTAAGATTAATTATAGTATTAAATAGCAACTGGAAAAACTGCAACTGGAAAAGTTAAAGCCATCAATGGCTCTCGGATGAGCTGTGTGAAAAGTGATAAATTTGGTTGCGGCTTAAGAATGAAGAAGTTTAAAAATGAAAAAAATAAAAGTCTGGAGTGTATGGAGAGGTTCTTACTCCTCATCTCTATTTGAGGGTACAATGTGCTGCCCAATTACTTTAGAAATGGGAGGTTTTTCTGATGGGCTACATTTGAAGGCAGAATGAAAAGCCAGTGAGAAGGGGGGGGGGGAATCACACATTTTTACCACATTTCAGGAAGACACTTTCTAGCTTGAGTGTTCTCATGTTAAGTACCACAAATAGTTGTATGACAAATAAAGAAAAGAGTGTTCAATTCCAGCAAAGTTTTTACCTCTGCACAGCTGGACAATCTCAGGGAGAAGTGGGTGTGAATGTAGTCAGTCAGTTAGTTGGCTCAGTTAAAGCTACAAGCCTTATCTGTGACAAAGATGTGTGATCATACTACATTTATTTTATTCTCTTTTCATTAACTCTCCACTGCTAGCACAATAATCAGATAGGATGCAAAGTTAATTTTTTCCATGACTGGTATTGCTTGCTTAGTTTACATTATTGTCATGATCAAATAAACACAGTGCAGTGTACAATGGGTTCATGTTGATAAAGTGAACATAATAATACACAATGATTATTGTCTCTGTGTCCAAAACTCCTCAATGGATTTATTTGTTGTCCTTTGCTGTAATGAGAAATGTCCCTCTCCTCCCTGGTTGATGGACTTGTAGTGCAAGCTGTAAGACCTACTGTAGTGGCAGGCCGGCCTTATCCTTTACCATCCATGATGCCTGTGGAGCTGCCTGAGCAGACAGCCAACCAGAATCATTCATGACTGGAGCAGTCAGAGGAGATACTTGGATTTGGTCTGCAGCATTCAGACATGCTCAGCAATCATTCATGTCCCACTGTAATGCACTGGGAATATCAGCAATGATGGATAGTTAACGTCACCCTTTCTCCCACATCTTGTTTCCTGCTCTCTTTCGTCCTGAAAAACTAACCCGTTCTCATTTATTGCTGCATTGCTTCGTTTGTCTCATTGTTTCTTTGTTTGTCCCACACTCCCTCTCTCAGCCTTGTTTTGACCTGCCAGATGCTGACTGTCTCGCTGCAGGCATCACAGGGAGTGCATGGAAACTTGTGACTACAGTAGCAGCCCTTGTTGACAGCTTTCAGACTATACAGCCTAATAACATAGAATTAACCACAGGTACAGCAGCTTGGTGCTAAAGGGAGCAATTATGTATTTTATATATACAGTATTTCAAACCAGAATGAAAGAGTGTTTCACTGTGGTTTCTTTCTTCTCCACTTCCAAAGTATGTTCACTGATGCACGTCAGCAGTACGATTTAATCTTAGCATCAAGAAATTTAATGGGCAGATGCATTTGACCCAATATCACCCCTTACTTTATGGTACATAATGAAAATGACTCCACATAATTCATTTTGGGTTATTTTATTGCTAACATACTCTGGACATAATTATAATGGTGATTACAAATTCACAGATCCACTGGACAGTGCCTTTTCACGCTGTTTCACCTCCCTTTATTTATCTTTTTGTGTGCAACACTGAGACGAGAAAGAGGCAGAAAAAGAAGAAGAAACTGGGCCAATGAAAGAGGGGACAATCGTTGAGCACAAGTTGATGTTAGACACAGCAGAATGAGTTTGACAGATCACAAATGCCTTGTAAGAATAGAAGAACTTAAAAAAAAGCCAAGAGGGCTAGTAGCCTTTCATACATATTTTTATAACTCTTACAAGACACAGCCTCTAAGGGCTGGGAGGCACTCCTAAATAGATCTTAAGCTCTGTCTTTCTGCTACTTCCCTGCCATTTTGGGAGACACTGCTCTGTTTCCAGTGTAAGAAACAAAGAGCTGCTTAAACAGATTATTACATTTTGCATATTAGTTCCCTTGCAAGCTGCACTGATCAGATTGGTCATGGATCAGGGGGCAGACGGGTTTAGGCAGAAATAGATATTGCATAGCTTCTGGCTCCCCAGCCTTATTACAAACCATTAAAAGGCGTTTTGCACACTTCCTTCTTAATGCCATTTCCTTCCCCCTGGGAGGAGTCTTGTTTTGCTAAATGGAGTTCCAATCACAGGCTTGACACTTCCTTAATGAAAAGTAAATGGAAGGTAAACAAAAGAAAAGCAGTGACACTGACAATACACACACACACACACCAACACAAAAATCTTATGATTTTTTTTTTCATCATTATGGTTTTAAGACTTAATTTATTTAGTTTGTCTAGCGGGAAATCACAACGCATAGCTAGGGTAACACTCACAAATGAAAAAAAATGTTTCTTTATAACATTCAAATAATTTTGTCTTTAGCTGAAATTTAACGAATAAGGATATCCTTCATTAGAGGAAAAAAATTCAGTATAGTTTATCAGAATATGGGGTTTCTGCACAATGAAGCAGGATTACATTAAAAAATAAAATAAAATCTGACACCAGAAGAAAACTTCTGCAGGGATAGGCAGATTATGTCTTTGTGTACAGAGCAGCAACAGCCAACTAAGATAAGCACTTTAAATGCCATCTATCCATTTCCTGCCACTTATCAAATTCGGGGTTGCAGGGGGGCTGGAGCAACTGTCATAGAGCAAAAGGTAGGGCACACCCTTGATATGTCACCAGTTTGCCGCAGGGCTAATAGAGACAGACAAGCATTCACACTCAATTCAATTCAAACTTTAAATTGTAGGGCAATAATACAAAGAAACTTCAACAAACACATGACCCCTTCAGGACAAGCACTTGGTGACAGTGGGGAACGAAAAGCTCCCTTTTGACAAGAAGAAACCTCCAGGAGAACCAGGTTCATGAAAGGGTATTTGGTGAAGGGAGGAAGACACAACAAAAGACACAGTTTGTCTTTAATAACTGAGTTTAATAATAACTAATTAAATGGAGAGTGGTGTATAAATACATAGTGAGTGAAAAAAGGTGAGTGAAGGAGGAACACTCAGTGCATCATGGGAAGCCCCCAGCAGCCTAGTCTATTCTATTGGTACTGTGAGGTCTTGAGATGGGGCCTGATTATTCAAGACCTTGTATGTGAGGAGAAGGATTTGAAGTTTGGTTCTGGATTTCAAAGGGAACCAACAAAAAGGGAAGCCAATATGGGAGAAATATCCTCTCTTTCCAGCTCCTGTCAGTACACTCGCTGCAGCCTTGTGGATCAGGCTTTTCAGGGAGTCTTTTGGACAACCTGATATGATAATAATGAACCACTGAGCCACTTTAAATGGCAGATACAAATAAGACTGAAATACCACTTTGTCTAATTTGCTAATATTTTGTACATTACAACTGCCTGGCATTACTAAACGGGTGTTTTTTAGCAAAACATCAAGAGTTAGAAAGAAAGGAAGAAGGAAAAGTCCGAAGACACATGGCCAAGACATAATTTGTACTAACCAAGAAAAAAGAATTCTCCTGAAGAATAAAAGCCAAAAATAAAATAATAAAAAGAGGGAGGGAGAGACTGGTAATATACATCAGTTATGCCAGTGGCTTTTTAATCTCTTGGGTTACGGTGGCCTTGTGAGGATAAAGCCTGTGACTGATGAAAGTGCTGGCTTGCTTTGATTTACACGACCATATTGATACAGCATGCCTGTTTAAGATCAGAACTGGCAGAAATATCTGTGGGACACATGCCATCAGCAAGTGGAAGTCCAGTGGATGCACTTGAAGAAATTAAAAAGAGGAGTGTAGGTTATAGCAATTACAGAAATGACTCCCGGCAAGTGAGGAAAGGAGGCAAGCTGAGCTGTCCATTGTATTTTAAGGGCTCTTACACAAAACCACATCTGTGAGGGAGCAATAATTTACAGATTGCTTAGAGCTTGTCAATCAGATAAAAGCAGGAATGACAACAAAGTCTTCCAGTGCCATTTCCCTGGTTGTTCATTTTCTTGTGTGTGCAATGTTAGGAAATAAAATATATAATCTGAATGCTGATTAGTGTGTTTTATGAGAGGCCCAGACTTCAGTGTAAAACTAGGTTGCAGGCTGAGAGGAAATTACATGCTTTTGCAGAGCGTGCTTTTGCAGCTAGAAAGTGTTTTTTGCTCAGGTCTCCATATCCTGGATATGTAAAATAAAGATCATTTAAAAAGACCACTTTTGAGCCGTGTCTTTCTTGGCCCTAAAGAATCCGGAATTTAACACTTGGTGTCGTGACCCGGATTCTTGCAGCTGAGGGGACTAATTTGGACCTTAAAGTACGATCCGATATGAGGTGGACAACAGACCAGTCTAAAAGAGGTAAGCGCAAGCCTGTTGAAAATTGTGCACATTGGATGAATTCTAAAGTAGTTGTCCACTGAATTGATGATTGTTACCGTTAAATTGGCTCAGTAGTGGAAATTAAACTAAATTATAAAATCTGTTAAGTAGATTCCAGGTGACATGTCCATGATAATTTTGGGTAATTAGAAATAAATATAAGTTTGGGGATATTTGATAACATTTATTGTGATTAATTTTAGGGTGAAGTTAAAAGTTGTTGTGACGTATGTTTGAAGTTGGTGTGTTATGTGTGTGTTATGTCAGGAGATTAGATTAGATTAGGACATTTGGTCAGGGAATTTTATTCCCACATTGATTATAGGGTGGGACCCGAGTATCAGATAATAAACTGGCGGTTAGAGTCCACAGTGATGCTTCCAGAATTATTTTAATTACTTAGGACGGGAACGGTGATTCCTAGGAGCGTGGTTGCTCAGCGTGTGGCAGCGACTGGTGATCGTGGATGCACGGTCATCCCTGGCACATCCGGTTAGCTCGGGTTGGTACCTGCGGGACTTCGTGAACCCGTTAAAAACCAAGTGGTCATTGACCACTTCCTTACTGTGCTTCTTGACCGACAGGGGCGCGGCCCCGGCCGTGACCATTTAACGTGACTGACAGGTAAGCTTTAAGTAAAGCTGTTAGGCGCAAGTGGGATACTTAGACGCTGGAGGTGGAGCTTCCTGTCGAGCCGCGGGAAGCGGTTATAAATTAATTAGGGCCTAGAAATTTGACCGCTATCGAAGAGGGCGTTCCCGAAGCGGGGTGATTGACCAGCAGGGTGGGCAAACCTGGGCCTTAGAGGCTTTTAAAGTGGTCGAAAAGTTAGGTGTACTGGTACTAAGGTTTTGAAGATGAAGTGTAGATGTGATATGGTAATGGAAATAATTTATCTTGGCAGTTAGTGTCTTTTGTTATATATAAATGTGTGAATGTATAAGTGAAGTGTAAAATTGTTATTTGGATAAATGATTAAAGATGCACATTGTTTTGAGAGAAAAGGCGGTGTGTGTGTGAGACGATTATGAAAGTATTGCGTGGATGATGCTACAAAACTGAGCTGAAAGAATGGTGATGTGTGGAAAATTGTTAATTGTCCTGATGTCTGAAAGAGCTCTGCTGAGCACGCTGAAGACTGTGATGTGAATGCTTACAAAACCAAAGAGCTTAGTATATTTAAAAGTGTGTGTGCGTGAAATAAGGGTGCATTGTTTTTAGATCAAGACTTAGCAGAATTACAGAAGGTTTATAGACTGTAAATACAAAAAACAAAACAAGAGTTCGATTAGCCTGTAGAAACAGGAAAGAGAGAAACAGAAAAATATGAGTCTGTGTGGCTGTGTGTGTGTGACAGGAAGCAGTGTGTGTGACAGGAACTTTGCATGCCCATAAAAGGAAACTGGCTGGTGTGTGAAGTGTGCACCCAGAGAGAGAGAGACGAGTTAAAATCTAGGCAGATGAAGCTAATGGATGTCTTAAGAAAAGAAATGAAAAGGATATTAATTGAATGTTTTAGTGTGTCAATACAGGTGGACTCTTCTCAAACTGAAAACGTGAGTACAGCGGCAAAATCATAGATTAACAGAATTGGGAGGAAAACAGGCCAGGCTTTGGCTTAAAATTTGACAGCTTCACCTCTCATTGTTTCCTTATCCTGAGAAGAAGCTTAAAGGACAGTCAATCTCCTGATGAAGACAGAAGACAGACAGAACTCCGTGTACTTGAAGAATTAACAGCAGGAAAAAAGACTGAACTATAACACTGACGACTCCAGCAGCAGCATGTAAGAAAGCACGTGATGCAACATGCATGCTGATTTGGGCCTGTGTTGATCTGCGAGGCCCCACAGGAAACTGAGAACAGTGAGAGGTGAACCTGGACGCCATATAGTGAATGCATATGAGCTAAAATTGGATTGAAGGCTGAATTCATGGAGGTTTAGGAATGTCCACCACATCACAATAAAGAGGTAAAAAAAAATGTAAAAAATAAAGAGAGAAACTAACTAACAATTAGATTATTGAGTAGAAAACACATATATAAATGGTTACATGTGAAATTATTTTTGGGGAGAAGCAGAATTGAAATAGTTTGAATCCACAGCTCAGTGCAAAGAGGCATGAGTTAAACCTGATGATAAAATACATATGCAATGAAGAAGCAGCTTACACTCCATTAACATGACCACATAACATGAACGCAAGGAAGAACACGCTTACATTATCAATGTGAATACATTAAATAAACTGGTATTTCTGGCCGGAGAGAGAGAAGTGGGTCGTTTAAGCACTCATGATAATAATGAAAATGTCTCAGTTTTGTTATTTTAAGGTGCAAAGCAGACCTGGATCAATTTTCCACATGCAGCAGTCGGAAGAAAGTTATAGGTTAACATCACTGGAAACGTTCAGGCCAAGTTTCTGGCTGAACTGTTTACAGCGCCATGTGTCACTAAACCTGACAAGCGAGCTCTAACTCCTGGCTGAAGACAAGGAATGCTGTTATTTAAGGTGGGAAATCAAAATTTGGGTTAGCAAGAAAAACTGACTGCTTACGTGGGAAAATTGTGAAGGAGTCTGAAACACTGCAAAAAGAAACATATACAAAATCACACACACAAACAGAAAATGCATTAACCTTACAATCACGAGAGAGCTCATGAAGATTAGACAGCATGTTGAGCATGTGAGTCTGTTTATCGGTGTTAAAATAGTGTGAACACACTTAAACCCTAAAGTTGAGGAATAGCTCAGGAAAGTTTCATGACAAGAGAGTGACGTTGGTGAAAATGAAAAGTGATTAAAAGCTTCAAGTAATTTTAAAATAGTGAATTGGAAGTGCTCTTGTGTCGATTGAGCAAAACAAGTGATTACTCTAGGAAGGAAATAAAATTATTTAATAATGTGGTAAGATTTAAATGTGCCTTTCTCTTGTCACGGTAACTTCCTGAGATATGACTCAGTATGCAAATTAGCTGAAATGCGTGGTGAGAAAGAAGCTTCCTGTGTGGCTGTGTGTCAGAGGCTTTGAATGGAGGAAACATAGCAGAGGCTGAGAAGAATTAGTTGGTGAAATATATAATGGTAAAGTAACATAATTAAATAAGGTGGTCAGGTCTGTTTAGAAGGGCAGATTTGGACAAGAAATTTATAATTTACTGATGACACATTGTTATAACGTGTTTATATCTTATGCTAAATCTAAGTATGTTAAAGTGCTTAAAGGGGAACATTATTGTGTGCAAACTGTGTGGCTTTTAACAAGATTTTCTGTGTATTTAGCAGGTGAAATTATGTTGATATTATTATTGTTTGAGTGATGGTTTGATTGTGTCAATTAGGTTTGGGTTGTTTTCTTACTTTAATAGAGGGAGTTTTATTAAACATGGACGTGTCTAGAATTGGGCCCTTTAAAATTGTAACAGTGCACTTAGAGAAAACCTGTCAGGTGATTATGTGTCGTGTTTTGATGAGCTAATAATCAGCTCTGTTTTTCTCATTTTTGTTGTAAGCGGGCCTGCAAGATTGAATTAACAGCGCTGGAAAAAAATTTCGGGACAGCAAATATAAGGTGACCTTTTCCAGATTACAACTGGCTGAGGAAAAGGCTACCTGTGGGAACCTGGGAGTTCCTGTCTAAAAGGATTGCCGCGTGTCAATCCAGACCAAAAATTGTTTTTTCTTTTGAGTGAGTGTGTGTGAATGAGTGAATGTGGGTTAGCATGAATAAAGGGGGACAAACAATTGACTAGGTTGGGGAGAGAAAGGGGATGTTTTGCAGACTTAATGTTTTGGCTGCTGATTTTGGGTTGCTGATGTTTGCTTTGAGAAAATTCTGTTTTATTGACTGGGTTTAGATTATGGTACTAGATTATATTGTTGGGAAAATGCCAAATGCTAAAGGGGAGAAACTTTTTGGTAGAACTCATGCCATTAACAAAATAGGCCACTGTAGAAGTCAATTAAAGTTTATAGAGGAAAATAACTAAAACAAAAGTAATATTTATGAGTCAAAGAGGAGATTGCTAGACTTTTCATATAAAATGCAATTATAGCATAACAAACACTTGATGAAGTGACCAAGGTTTTTTCCTTTAAAACAGGAGCAAAGTAAGGAAAACACATATATTTTGGTTAAGTCTGTTAAAGTATAATTAGAATGTACCGTTACATTAAGAGGAGCAAAATGAAATCAAAATATGCTGGATCAAGAACATGTTATAACACAGGAAATGTGAGTTTTAAAATGAAGTTAGTGTTAACACACAGGTGTTGTTTCTAGGCAGGTTTGAATGGAGCCAGTGGTGTAAAAGATTTAACAGGATGATTAGACTGATTTCATTCCTAAACACAGGTTTATACTCTAGAGGAGAATTGCTGAGAATTTTAGAGAAATGACGTGACTAAGCTTTTCCTGTCATTTTTATAAGGGGTGGTGAAGTATTTTCAGTATTTTCAGTTTTAGTAGCTGGCTTTAGCATATTTGACACATGAGATGTGTCAAGAAGGGGGGGTTTTGGGTTTAATTTGAAACAAGGGAGCTTGATAATTTAGCTATGATAAAACTTACTCATAAGTAATTGCTTTTATGCTTAAACCTAATTGATTGAAAATGCTTGTTTGTTTTCTCTTTGATCTTTTAGTAGAATAAGCGGTTACAATGATTTTCTTCTGATCTATTGTGAAAGGTGACACAAAGGTAAATACAAAATGCTTCTAGACATAGATAACATCAAGGCTCATTTCTAGGTGAGAGTTAAGACACATTTTGCGTGGAAACTTTTGCACTTGCAACAGTTTTTTTTTTTTTTTTAAATGCACGCTTACAGACACAGACATGACAAAGATTGGTTTCTGGGGTAGAGGTGAAAAACAGTTTGCTTTGTCTTTGCTTAGCAAGAAGTAATGCAGTAGGTGTGATAATAGGCATCTGGAGACTGAGACAACCATATAGGGCAAATGTGGTAGAGCGTGTAAATGTATGCTTGACTGAAAACAGGAAGTAAGTTGAGTACAGGACGTGCTTGGAATTATCATATAAGAGAAGAAGAAAGTTTCTTAAAGGGGGTTAAAGGTTGTTAAACGTGTTGCTTACCCAAATGAATGAAATTGAAGATTATATATATATATATATATA
>NW_005187464.1:2999886-3013825 GCF_000239375.1 Pundamilia nyererei | reverse complement strand
GTGCAAATTACTGACCTCTGTCATCATTTTAAGTGGGGGAACTTGCACAATCGGTGGCTGACTAAATACTTTTTTGCCCCACTGTATGTACATATATATATACATATATATGCTTTTTTTATACACACATTGCAACTGTGCTGATGGGAGTTGTCACTTGGTCAAGAGAAGGTCAAAAACGTCGTTCAGCGTGACTGACTGAATTGAAATATTGTAGGGAAGACCTTGAGTGCCGATGGATAGATGCTAACACGCTTATACACATAATTAGGTTATTGCTTTTGATTAGAGAGTCCCGAACATGATAGGTTGAACCAAGTTTGAATACTTAAGAGAACAATTGATGAACATAATAAGTTAGGGAGGCGTAGTAGGAAAGGTGTTTGTTTCCTTTGCCGGAGATTTCGGGACCACAGCGACCACGGGGGTGGCGAACGGAACCACCAGAGAGGGGCACCCATAAGAAGCACAGAGCACCACAGTTGAATAAAATTTGTTGTTTAGGAGATTAAAAGCTTGTTAAGGTTAAATGTGAGCATAAAAGTAATGCAGAGTAATGAGAGCAACTTTAGTGATAGTTTCCAGGATTTCTATGTTAGGTAAATTGCCCAAGAGATAGTGCTAAGACCGGATTTATGTTATCCGTAGAGGGGGTGGGAAAACTTAACTCTATAGAGGCTGTTTCCAAAGAGTGATGAATGTAAGTAGGTCCTTTTACCAGGAAAAGCTAATTATATCTGTTGTTAGTAAACAGTAGTTATTGAGGGGGTCAGTTAATTAGTTTAACTAATAGAATTAGTTAAAGAGGGGGTCTGTTAGGAAATAAAATATATAATCTGAATGCTGATTAGTGTGTTTTATGAGAGGCCCAGACTTCAGTGTAAAACTAGGTTGCAGGCTGACAGGAAATTACATCCTTTTGCAGCTAGAAAGTGAAACCAACTAGGCTGTTTGATCGAAACTTAAAGTGTGGTGTGACGTAGAGAGCAAGTATATAAATAAGTAGGCTTCCGTTTGTGCTTCAGACCTGGGGTTGTGTGTTTTGTGCATTGTCTCCATATCCCGGATATGTAAAATAAAGATCATTTTTTAAAGTAAAGTAAAGTAACTTTTGAGCCGTGTCTTTCTTGGCCCTAAAGAATCCAAAAGAACCGGAATTTAACAGCAATCATAGTTCTTCTGTCAGACCCAAAAAGTTACCCTTCCCCTGCAACTTTTTTCTCCACTTACAGTACTGGCCAATTTGGCCTTACCCTGAAGTGCACTATTCAAATTGCATAATAGTTTCCAATTGCTGACTAGGAATCAAATATAGGATTTAATCTTTTTTAAGTCAATATTATATCCAGGAAATATTTAAATATTTAAGACACAACCTGAATATTACTCTAGTGCAGGATTGTTCATGACATATTTACAAATAGTACTTCTTGGCATGATTATTCCTATTCTTTGAAATTTTATTTGAGTAAGAATTTATTTTTTATAACTTTTCACTACCAATATAAATATTTCATTGTTTCACAAATGCTTGAGGAATACAAAGCCTATAAAAAATGTTTATCACTGTGGTGGACTTGAAGAAGGTGCAGATTATGATGTCTGTGAGAACATAATAGTGGGAATCAAAACTCACTAAAATTAAATTACACTACCAAACATTATAAGACGATATATGTGTGTGTTTGTGTGTCTGTGTGTGCAATAATTCCTACCAAGCAGAAATTGTAACTGAAATTTGTCAAGTTCTCCACTTCTTCCATGTATACCTTTCCATATGTCTCCTTCACGTTCACATGCGTATATTTTGACTTGCTTATACTGACATTCATTCTTTTTCTCTCCAGCACATACCTCCGCCTGCTCCCTACTCTCACTGCAGATCACAATCTCGTCTGCAAACATCATAGTCCACGGAGACTCCTGCCTGTCCTCGTCTTTCAACCTGTCCATCACTCTTGTAAACAAGAAGGGGCTTAGAGCAGATCCCTGATGCAATCCCACCCC
Source organism: Pundamilia nyererei (assembly GCF_000239375.1). Classification (NCBI taxonomy): domain Eukaryota; kingdom Metazoa; phylum Chordata; class Actinopteri; order Cichliformes; family Cichlidae; genus Pundamilia; species Pundamilia nyererei. The sequence continues at coordinate 3,011,818 of NW_005187464.1, read as the reverse complement.
CACCTTGAGCACATCTGTAACTCCACCTCACCATTCTCGCTGTTATCATATATGAGCTGCACCACTCTCACATACTTCTCTCCCACTCCTGACTTCCTCCTGCTGTACCACAGCTACTCTCTTGACACCCTATCACATGCTTTCTCTAGATCCACAAAGACAAAGTGCAACTCCTTCTGACCTCCTCCAGACTTCTCCATCAACACCCTGAAAGCAAACACTACATCTGTAGTGCTCTTTCTCAGCATGAAGTCAGACCGCTGCTCACTGATAATCACCAACCTTCGTGGTATGGCTTATCAGCTTTTATCGCTCTAGTTTCTACAGCTCTGCACATCGGCTTTGGGCTTAAAAATTAGTACCAGTGCACTTCTTCATTGATAAATTAACTTCTGAAGCATGAAAAAAATTGCAAAAAAATTCAAATTTTTTGAATATAGATTTCTTTTGTTTACTGAACTTTCTGACAAATTGAAAAAATAAATTAAATATCAAGTTACATGTATAGTTTTTTCCAGTTTATTTATCTTCAACAAACAATAACATATCACTGAGTTAGGGTTACAAAAAAAACCCCTTGATGATGGAAATGTTTTAAAAACTTCAAATATGATGCACTTTATATGCTTTACAGGATTAATATTTAAATATGTGTGAGGCCATTTTAGTCTATTTTTTCAGCTGTAGCACCAGGTGGGTTTAATGGTGTGAGAACAAGTAAACAAGTAAAACCCAGGCATGAGCTCCATGCAAATTTAATAATAATGTAATAATAATAGGTCCGTGGTTTAGGATCATATTACAGCATACAGGTTAATAAAAATTCCAAATTTATTGAAGATTAGAAGAAGAAAAAAATCAGGGTTTAAGAATTTGTATTTCCTACTGATGTTAATCACAAAAATATTCATAAAAAGAACTTTAGACCAGCCTGACTAAAGGGCAAAGGATCTTCCAGGAATGGTGAGGCTATTTTCAGAAGGTGAACATAACCTGCAGAGCTGCAGCAAAACCATGCCAGCGTACCCTGACTTGAACTGGTTTTGTAATACTGAAAATGAAGGGTTAAAGTGGCTAACTAAAGATTTCCAACTTCAGAAGATGCATAATCATGAATGTAGCCTGAACTGTTTATCCTGAATTGTTTATTCATTAAACAAAAACAAAAAAAACACGTTTTAACCTTTAGATGTACTGACTCACTCTTTTGCTCTTTAAGATGACATTAACATCACGCTGGGAATGCAGTGTACTAGCTTACATTGGCAATCAATATGTGACTGGAAGAAAATGTCTTCAGAGATGATGAAGTCAAAACCATTTTGGTTATAATTGCAAGAAATGAAGAAATACATGATGGAACTAATGTAGGTCTGAAATCAATGAACCCAGTTATTCCACACTGTTATGCTGCATAATTAAAGTGCTGTGAAAACTCTGTTATCCCAAATCCATCACCCTCCAACCTTAATTTTGCCCCCCCTCCACCTGCCATTGTTCTCATTTTTACAACACCATTATTATTTTCATACGACTGTTGGCCTTTAAAGTGTGTCCATAACATGCATTATGTAAACGCTGTGAAAAATATGTGAAGATGAATTTGCCTTCAGCACACTGATATAGACTGCTTGATTTCTTCCTGAGACAAAATTCTGACATCCTCCTAAAATGTCATGCAGTGCCCGGGACTTCATCTGTGTTTTGTTTTTCTTAAAAGAAAAACACAAGTGCGCACTGAGTTTTGTACTGATTATGAAAAACGACTTTAACATGAATGGAACGTATCCCAGATGACACTAACATCTGTACTATAAACATGTTGAAAACAGCAGCTTCTGCTAGTGACTTTCTCAGCTAGAATGAAGACACCACACTTCCAAATCTCATCCATTCCCTCTGTTGTTGAATATATACATTTTGATTATAGCAGTCTGTTAAAGGTCAGTCTGCGAGCTCAGTGTCAGTCCATCATATGTAGCCAGTAACAGGCTTAAAAGCTTGCATGATGAACTCCGTCGACACTATCTTAGAGTGCTTTTCATTTAAACGCAGTGACATCTTTTTAAGCACTTGGGACCTTTATTAATCATGAGTGATTTTAAAGAATATGGCAGTCAGAACTCTGAATTTAAAATCCCAATTACTGAATGGCATTAACAATTACTGTCTTTCTTTACAAATGCTACGGTACTATGCCACTGAAAGCTCATTCAAACAAATGTATTTTGATGTTAACTGGGCTCATTTCTTGATGGAAGATGTTACATTTTCTAAATAAATATTTATGCAGATGTTATAGTCGACTCTATTTAATTAATATGTTTTAAATTTCATTCATTTAATGTATGATCTTCTTTATTATTACTTATATGAGCCAAAGTTTTAGACACAACATGTCAATGTGGAGAAACCAGTGTGATTTTCACTTTGGCATAGCTTATTTTTAGACATGCATTTAAATAAAAAAAATAAAAAAATAAGATTATAATACCCATTTTGGGAGCCATATGTTTGGTACCCCATCATGCTTAACCACTGCAATATGTTTTATGTCACTTTCTATTCATGCATATCTCCATGTAATCTATCTTGTAGAGGGAAGAATTGATCACCAAAGTTGCACGCAGTGAAGTTTAACTCTGAACATCCTGCTGCTCTGACAGCAGCATCGTGCTCTTTTCAAAGGCCAATATTAAACCATTACTGAACATATTGTAGCAGAACTAGATGGTGCCAGTCACCAGTGATGCACAAGCAGAACTTATAGAAATCTCATTTTTCAAAATTGTTCATCATATTCATCAGTCTAATCAGCTAAGACATAGTACAGGTATCTCTGCTTTGCTTTACTTAAAACAGCTGCAGCGGTTCCTCATGAAGTCTGCTTGGTGTTTTACACTTTACTTGGCCAAGAAAAAAGATGATCAGTAATGAAACCATGGTATTAATAAACAAAACTGTTCTGTGCATGGGTTCATTTGCACCCTTCTTTGTTTATTTTACAGCACAAACTCTCACCTTGGCTTTGTTGCTGTTTTGCACGTGTTAACAGTATATCAGCTCCTGATCTGCGTGATGTCCACAGAGGACTTAATAAACCCTGATTTCCCACTGATTCTAGTGTCAGGACGACCTTACTGGTCAGTAGCTTCGCTCCCCGTTGAAGCTAGTTGCATTTGTTTCCCCAGTCAGAATTGGCAGGTATGCCATGCTGTGCCCACAGAGCACAGTGTGAGTTGTTTTTTTTAGTGCAGAATTTGTGAAATAATAATAATACACCTGCAGTTCAAAAGTTTAATTTTTCAGTGAACAGATTTTTGATCTGTTCACAATAACAGCGAGGCGTCTTGAAAGGGGAATCAATCACAGGGACAAGCCGAACAGCAGCAATGGCTTGGCCTTTTTGGCAGATGTAGCCTGGTAGGTGTCCATAATTTCTAATCCAAAAGTGGAAGAATTTACTCGAATCGGTCAGCTGGCCACAGTGTCACCATCACCCATGGAGGGTTTTAGAGCCAACTATGCTTTGGCTCTAAATTATGTTTTGCCAAATACAAAGAGGTTTTGATCTTTATATGCATAAAAAAGCCGAACTGCATTCACTGAATTTGTTATTATATCTGTTAGGTAACAGAGAAATTGAACACTATCAAACATCACCTATCCTGTGAGGCATTTCTACAATACACAATAAATATGGAAATAATGTTTTAAGTTATTCATACTAAAAAAAAAGTTTAACACCAAATGCCTCCAAAAATATAATTTTGTCATCAAATATTATACCGTATTTCCCGGACTACAGAGCGCACCTGAATATTAGCCGCACAAGCTAAAATCAGGGGAAAATCCTGTTTTGTACATACATTAGCCGCACCTGACTAAAAGCCGCAGGTGTTTCAATGTTGACTTATCATATGTAAGAGAATATGCACAAAGGGAATTGTCAGGAAAGAGATGGCTGTTTGGAGACACACCCCTTTTATTAATATTTTGAAAAACAAGTTATGGGTACATATTTGCATAACTTTTTAGGTATATGTACAAGTAGCGGTAATTACAAGTACGAAACATGTACTGTGCTTCATAAATGAGTAACAAATGTAGTACATAACAATAACCTGCAGCACACCAGAAAAATAGATTCGGACTACCTTTTAGGCTCAGGTGCAGTGACACGGCTTTAACAAGTAGAAAAGTCAGTCATTCACCATCTTTCTCTTCTTCCTGCGCACTAAAACCACCAAAGTCCTCTCCTCCAGTGTCGGATACGAACAGGCTCAGGGTGGCTTCGTCATCCACTCTCCGCTTCTCTCCTTCGTTGTCACTTTCAAAACCAAACAAATCCTCGTTGTCAGTGTCAGAGTCGAACACCCTCGGAAGGGCCGTGGCGGTGTCCTCCTCTCCATCATGCAGCAGTCCAGCCCTTTGAAATCCGTTGGTGATCGTGGATGTTTTCACACTTTTCCACGCTGTCAGATTCCACTGGTGGAGTTGAGCATAACTTGCTTTTCGCAAGTTTACCGCCGCTCGTCATCCACGACTCCCGCTGAACACATAGCGCTACTTTGAAGTTTGTTTTTCGCGCTACTTGTACGGCACTATGTTGCCTGACAGATGGACATGTGACCAACATACCACTCTTTAACCCCGATACTGTGTGTCTGATCACATGCCCTTCCGCCAGGCAACGTAGTGCCGTACAACAGCGGAACAAACAAAACAAATCGTCTTACGATGTGACAAAAATCATGGACAATCCATAGAAAAGCCGCACCTGACTAAAAGCCGCAGGGTTCAAAGCTGGTGCAAAAAGTAGCGGCTTATAGCCCGACAATTACGGTAATTATTTTTGATTGTTCTGTCTCTTCGCAAAGATCCAGAATTCATAAATCCAGACTGACTTTGACCTGTAACATCATCAGTTTCTAGAAGCTTGTTTGTTTACCCTTTTCTTTCCCTTCTTGGTGTACTTAAAGGCTTTTAATTTGTTGAGTTATTGAAGCTGACCGCTCACTGCTCAGACTATTGGATATCAATAAAAGTCACAGTCAGCAGAACGCTGAACTATGGCTTTTACTGTCTGTAACACTACACTTCACTGCGACATACACCTTTTTCTGATTCATAGAGATGTTAGTTTCTGGTGAATAATAATAGTGAAATAAATGTTAAATTCTTTAGGTATGGAACAAAAACCTGACCTAATTATACAATATCACATAAAATGGCAATTTTAAATAAGGCTGGTAGTGTTGGTGTTTATAACTTGACAATATATACAAACTTAACTTCACGTTTTCTGGGTTTTAACCGACAATGAGAACATCAGCTTACACAATACGCGTGTTTCGTTCTATGTTGGATTCAGTCCAGCTGTAGATGTCTGCCAAACATGTAGAAAATGCTTTTATGTGGTGCTGTTGCTTTGGCATAATGTTCAGTCATAAACTCGCATCTGTCAGCTTCACTCTTGACAAGGCCCTCAATGGTATTTTGCATCTTCTTTTGCTGTGATCTACAACTAAAATGTCTCACGGAGCACCCCAGTCATTAGTAACTTCAGAGTTCTGTAGCTGAAATCAATAATGCATCATGTTTTGCTTTACCAACTCCTCCACAGCTCATTACAAAAAGACTTTAAGGGAAACCAGTTCAAGGGCGTACTGCGGTACCAGAGAAATGGAGTGATGAAAAGGGTAAAAACAAAGATGGAGAATAAAAAAAAACACACATAAAGAGTTGTAATCTGAGTAGCTAGCCTTAGGAGACTAGTATCATGGGGAAAAGCACAGCTTAGGTGGAGAATTACACAGGTTTCCCATCTTTATTTGTCCTGCCTGTCACTAAAACCAAATCCATTCTAGTAATCACTAAAACCTACAAAGCAGTTCCTTTATGTCTCCGACTAGCATTTTCTTCACTATCAGCACAACATTAAAGGACAGGTGTATTTTACAAGAGGACTTTGTGCTTCTGCCATAATTCCACAAACTGCAATTCACTAATATTTCACATGAGTGCAGGAAATTCGTTAAAACAATCAAAATCTGTCCAGCTTTATATTTCTTTTCCTAATACAATCATCCTTTTGTGCTCCAAACTTTGTTTATCATAGATGTTTTTAATTAATTACGGGTGTAAAAAATGTAAAAACGTTACATTATTGTTGAATACAATATTGTTGAATACAAAAACCAGTGTGTTGGTATATTTTGAATTGGAATGAAAAGAAAGGTGAGGTTGGGGAGATGGAGTGCTCCATGGCTCCAAGGTTTATGGGGAAATGTGTTATCTTTGTATTTATATGTGTTCAGAGTGCATTTAGTGAAAATCGAAATGCAGGACAACAAAGTTCAGTAAATGTTTTTCTCTAAAATATTGATTAGTGACTCACAATGTAAATCAATCAAATCCCTTTAGATTGGATTTATTTATAGAGCACTTTAAAAACAACACAATTGACGGAAGTGTGCTCCGGTTAAAGACAGTAATTATACAAGAACCATGTATTAAACAAAAAGGAAAGACACAAAATAAATACAATAAATAACAGTAAAAAAAATAGCAGTAAAACATATAGACAATGAAATACGTAATAAATAAAAAAAAGATTAAAAGTGACCAAAAACTAAATCCCAGGATTTTATACCACCAGTGCACCATCAGTGTTTCCTAACAAAAAAGAAAGTAAAGGGTAGGAAACTGATTGCGTCTCATGGCCTTGTGTGTCATGGAAATCACAGAGATGAAGAACTATTCACTTTTGTTGCTAACTTTTGCGTTTCATGAATTATTAAATGTGGAGCAGCAGTCAGTCAGGAATCAGGAATAAGAAATCAGTGCTCAGGGTGGGGGGGCAGCGGGAACCTCAAAAAAATAAATTGGAGTTCTGCTCGTAATGAAATGCTTGCTTAGAGACAGAATGAATGATGGGAGGTAGAAGTAGCTGAACAAAATTAAGAGTGTGGTGCAGTGTGAAGAAGGTGATGCATTGGATCCACTTTTCCATCACTCTCTTCTCCATCTTCTTCTGCTTGGGTGTAACATGCATGAAATTAACATATAGTCGTCTGTCGGGCAAAGGTCCAACACCAAATAGTGTGTTTAACAGCCAAAGATCCTCTTTGAAGATCACCCTTAGGGAAATGAAGAAGAAAAACGACTTCTTTATTCAATCTAAATCAAAGAAAAAGCCCAGACAGGAATATCTTTTTATTGCTGGTACTTATTCCTAAATTTAAACAAACCCTGACTCTTTCTTTCACATTAACATCTTTGTCGACATAATGAACTGTTAGATGTGCCTTGATAGTTCTGGGCTCACCTCTTTTTGCCTTCAGAACTGCCTTAATTCTTTGATTCAACAAGCTGCTGCAAACACTCCTCAGATATTTTGGACCATTTCGGACACAGCTGCAGATTTGTCGGCTGTGATTGGTTGATCATATATTTGCATTAATGCATTAATAAGCAAAGTTAACTACTATTTATTGATGACAAGGAATAAACCTGTATTCTATTTGGTGGTAAAGTAGCCCGGGAAATTAGTTGCCACACAGTGCACAATAACAGGGGCTTTTGCAGCGATTTAATTGCATGCAAAGAAGATACAAAAAGTAAAAAGCACAAAAACATACAATGAAAAATATGCACTAAAAATACAGCAGAGGCTCTGACTACACACAGAAACAAAGGAACAAATTAACTCAACCCAAAACCACCACTTACAGAGCACGGCAGTTTCTCTAGCTTCACGTTTGCGCACTCTGATGATTGCACACTCTGCATCCTCTAACACATATGAGGATATGTGGATCTATAGCCCACCTCCTGATTATACTATCACTAACACCAACAGCAAGTACTTTACAAAGCAGTTACACATCACTGTCCTCCATGTATCTCCAGTTTGGTGCATACCAAACATGACCCCAACATACAACAAACATGGCCACATCTGACAGAAGAAAAAAAACATTCAAAAGAAACTGCCAAGGAACATGTTTACTGGCCTTTATTCTTAACCTCCCAAGACAAAACTTATTTAGTTCAGATTCAAAACTCCTTTAAGTTATAGGTTAAAACCTATAACACAAATATCCTGTCAGATCAGTTTTATTTTACTGTAACATTTGTTTTAACTTATTTATTCATTTTTTTAAATTAATTTAATTAACTTTTGAAAATGCTTTACAGGTGTATTTGAGTAATATACCTTAAGTAAACCTTGATTTTTAAATTATGAAATAGCTGCACTCTTTTGTTATTTGTATAGATAGTGTGTATTGTTTGGCAGGCTTAGCAGGTTTGTTTTGTCTGTTTTGTTTATTGGGATGAAGCAGCTGTGGTATGCACTCTCAAAAAATGATTTTTGTTTTTTTAAATATGATTCTGAAAGTTGTTTAAAAAAAAACTTTAGTCAACAACACTTTTTGAGGAGCAGAAGTCCGACTACACACACCATATATTAAATTTTCTCTGCAATAACTGAAGGCTATGTGGAACCCATCTTACAGAGAAAGTTGCCCAAAGGCAGCTAATTTAAATCGACAGAATACATGTAAATACGTGTAAACGCTCTGATGCCACAACAGTCTGTGTTTGCTGTCCTAATCTCTAGAACAGTGATTTTTTTTTCTAATCTAGAGATTTATCTACATTCAAAAGTTCGCCCGAGACAGTAATATCTGTCCACAGTGACGGTGAACATCTGGTGTCATTCGTACTCCAACTGTGACTTTCATTCATTACCAACTGTAGATGTTTCTGCCTGTATTGAGCCAGCTTGGTTTTAGAACTACGCTTTTTGTAATTACATTTGGTTAGAATACTGTAAAAACCTGTAGCAGTGTTTTAAAATAATGTTTTATATTTTTTAATATACTTTTAGTTGCATTAGTCTTTCTCTTATGTATTTTTATTACATTTATAAACTTTATTTGTTTAAATGGTCTGTTTCAGTGTGTTTACAGAATGCTGACTTAACATGTGGCACATTAATTTCGTTTTTTTTTTATTTATGTCTATATTTTTGATTGTGAAATTATTATGATATTTTGGAATTTGTTCGATTTTCTGGTCCACTGTAATTTTTTATTTAATTTTTTTACACAGTGTTGTCAATGTGCAAACAATAAACAACCATATTGTTCACTAAATCATACACATTCATACATCAAGTGAATCATTTATTATGCTGTATGTAATACTTTCTTTTGAATATTTTTAAAGTAATTAATTTATCAAAAGTGGAGACTTGACAGAGAAAATGTTTTTTTCTGTCTAGAATTAAGATGTTGGTTCTGATTCGTATCATTCACAGCGTAATTTATCAAAACATTTAAAGGAGCTCTTTAATAATTTCAAATAATTTGATTTTATTTTTATTCTGACTGTTCTGCAGTGTATGCCACTAAAGGTTTTCAACTTCAATTTTCAATTTGTTCAAATCTGATGAGTGATTTAAGTATTCCTGTTTTTGGTGGTGAATATTACAGATACTCAAATTTCACTTGTACCCTTAGGTCTGACTGTAATCATATAATCAATAACTGTAAAATCAATAATATGAATGTCACACTCTAGTTACTGTAAAGCCAGAGAACCAAATATCTGCTTCATATCTGTTTTGCAGCTCATATTGTTATTTTTTCTTTTGCTATATAATATGACCTGACTCTAGTCTGGAAGGTGGTACAGGCTGGATGATGAAGAAAGGCTGAGCGTGATCACGAATCAGTTTCCAAGCTTCCCCTTAAAGGTACAGACAGCAGCAAAACTGATGCTATTTCATTCTCATTTCTGGACTGCATTGCTTCACAGCTGACAAGCGCCTGAGACCACAAGCCAGTCAGACATTTTTTTCACCTCCAGGGGAGTGTTCTTATGAACTTTAAATAACCTTTAAACTGCTGTTTGATTGGAGGTCATGGGCCGCTGGGCAGGTACTCTCTAATTGGCTCATTTTCTCTCTTCCTCATGGTGACATTTTAGGTCGTCTCATGTCTGTCACACTGTCCCAATGCTCCCTGTAGCTGTCACTACCAAAGTACAGAGCAAAGCCCCCACTGAGAAAAAGGCATTTAGAGATTATAGTTAAGTCTTGTGTGTATTTATTTTTATTTTATTTTTGCAAATGATTAAATTATTTAAATTGCACTAGATTAGTTTCCTTGCCAGAAAAAGAGAAAAATCATTCTAATCACTTTTCCCCCACCCTCAGGTATCCCTGAGCAAGAATGGTAGAATTGGCAGATTCAACAGAGAAGGTTATATCACCTAACAGAAAAGTAGAAGCCTATACATAAGTGAAAATGGGTTTTGTCCTTGGATTAAAAAAAAAACAAGAATCCATCCATATCTGTCTGATAAATTCGGACTGTGATGGAAAGGAAGGATGATATGTTGAATGCAAACACTTACTGTGGGGATTTCTATAAGTTCTGCATTGCTATAGTGTTATTATTATCGCTAGTGAAATGAGAAGATGTATTAATTTTTTCTTACATTACCAGTTCTAGGAACTGAAAGCCACCCACCCTACAAAGCATGTGTTACAGACTACCATTTGTCAGTGGCCATGTGCCATCTCTTGTTGTCCAATTGTGTACCTGGCAGGCAGCAACAGGACTTGCTGTGCCAAGAGGAGGCGTTTGGCTTGAAGCATCCTTAACTGAGAGCAATAATGTGGCACATATGGTGATAGAAAGTATGGGCAGCACTAATGGCTGAAGAAGCCATCATACTTTGGTCTGGATGTATCACTTGGCTCTGATCAAACCAGATCTCTGTGTGTCCGTTTGTCAAAACCACAATCAGAGAGCAGAACAAAGCTAATTGGTTGGCCCAAAGCAATCTACCAAGGCAGAGTGAATGCGGACGAAGCTTTTTCCCTCTTCAATCCTCTCCTATTGCAAAAGACTGTCACACATCGCAACCCGTATCTCATGCTCTTCTCTCCATTTCTCACTTTATATTTTTCTGTCATTGCTTTAAGTTTCATATATATTTCAGTTTGAGGGAAAATAACAGTACTGAGGCACAGGCTGTGCAAAGTTCTGACCAATTATCTGCTGGAACCAACACTACGTTTTGGTATATCGCCTCCCCAATTAGTGGCCAAGAACAAAGCAAAATGCAAAAGAAAAACAGGGCTCCAATAAGTAGTAATGAGTAGTGGCTGGCCGAGAGAAGCATATTTAAGATCATTAAAGCTCTTCTGTGTTTAATAGTTCGTAGTTAATTTGAATTATTTTAATTGCTTATGGCATTTATATTGGCACAGAAGAAGAGTGGTCATCTGATTTTTTCACTTGTACTGCTATTGCTTTTTTAAACGTGAAGCTAATATGTGGATAATAGGAACATCTTTTCAGACAAAGAGCTACATGTGGATTTTGATCCCCCAGCAAACCGTCCACTAAGAGTGCTTTTTGTAAAGCAGCACAGAAATGATTTTTCGGTGGTTGAAGTCACAGGGATCAGCTATTATGTAAGAACCTAACTGTTCATCTGATAAACAGAATGGTCAGCCCCTTCAGTTTTCTTGTTGCCACGTTGCTCCTCAAGTACTTTTTGATTCGTTTTGGTTTGGGGAAAGATTGTTTTGCTTTTATAAAGGTGTGACAGGTGTTTCCCAGCTTCAGACTGCAGCCAGAACTCTCAGGGGAAATTCTTATGCTGTAAATTTCCAGATCTGGCGTCTGGTTTATAAGCAAAAGTTCAGATCTTGTTGTTGAGCTCACCGGTAACCTTGTCAGACTTGATGAAATTCCTTTTACAGTTTTTGCTCGTTGCTTGAACACTATAAACCCATGCTTAGACTAAAGTAACACAACTTGAAGCTTTTGTTACCATACCCCAAACACATGTACCCATACCTTAAACAAAAGTGCTGCTTTGCACTCTGGTTGCAATTATGCAACAC
>NW_005187464.1:2996089-2997759 GCF_000239375.1 Pundamilia nyererei | reverse complement strand
TGTGAATGGTATATTTCCCAGTGTTGTGTCATGTTTACTTGTGTTTAGGGTTTTGGCACAATGAGCAAAGTTTTGCAAAATGTGTTCAGGCAACAGGCAAAAACTGTAATTGATGGAACTCAAAACTCAAAACAAAGCAAAAACAATGGTAGAGAAAGTTGTGGTCTCCTTCAGCCTTTAAATGCCACAAATAATTATGTGAACAAACTTTGCACATTTTGAACTTTCAAAGCTAGAAAAAGTATTACATGTTCTGCTGGCAATTTTGAAAGTTGCATGGAAATGATAAAGAGAAGTAAAAAAAATGATTCAAATTATTGTTGACATACATCGAAGACAACTGCTAAGGATTACCGTTTAGTTCTTGCTGGTTTAATTGCCATGAAAGATCTGGCAATGTTACAATATGTGTATGTGTGTGATTTACAATTTAACTTATGTTTTGTTTCCAATTTTCTTCTGTATGTTTACTGCATATAAATATAATGGGAGGTTGTCCCAGGGATATACTGACAAACATCCACCTACTGTATGCTTCAATATGACCTGTTTTTAATAATTTAAAGTTGAAAGATATCCAAGTACTGGAATTTTCCAGCACAACCATCTCTGGGGTTTACAGAAAATGGTTCTCTGGGTAAAAATGTCTTATTAATGCCAGAGAGCAGAGTGCTTCAAGCTGACAAGGCAACAAAAGGTACACAGAAAAGCATCTCTGAACACCAAACACCTCAATCTTTGAAGCAGATGGGCTTCAGCATATCTGAGGAATATTTATTATATTAATATTAATCTGTGTCGTCAAAAACAATGCAAAGGGGGCCCAAGTCCATACTTGCAAAGTGTGCATAATGAAGTGACCTTTCAGTGTATTCATACAGAATATTTTAAACTAAACACAATTTTCACACTTTAACGAAATAAAAAATCACTTTAACAAAATATATTACATATACAGAATTACATATTTTTCCTCCTTATTTCCCCCTGTCTACACTAATGATCACAGAATTTAAAAATATCACTAACAATATGAGATGGATGAGCAGAAGATCAATGTTACTTGGGCCGAGCAAATATTTTAAACATGCAATCATGAAAGGTGTATGTCTTTGCCTTCTAACTACAGTTAGTGTGCATAACATAACCAGTCAAATGTGAAGTTACTGAATCTGGAAACACTTTGTGAACCTTTGACTAAATGTCAGAAAATGGTGTTGGTGATCTCGTGTAAAACTGTAAAATTCAAGCGCAGACTCTCTTAAAATGTAACAGTAAATTTATTTACAGTGAATATAGTGCAACAACAGTTCAACACAAAGTACTTCACAGTGATGATAGCAGTTCTCAAGTGCTCATGAATCTCGCTCTTCCTCAACACTCCCATGGAAAGATTTTCTCCACAGGAACCCACACACAGAAGACACGGGTACATTTTCCACACAGGTAAACTAAGCAAGCCAGTAAGCACCAAAGCCGTGTGCTTAACGACCACACAACAGTTTCACTAACTGTTAGCCATTCACTGATACACACACACACACACACACACACACACACACACACACACACACGCACACACACACACACACACACACACACACACACACACACACACACATTAATGGGAACAGAGAGGCAAGGAGAGGCAAAGAAAAAGACAGAAATGG
>NW_005187464.1:2983570-2986051 GCF_000239375.1 Pundamilia nyererei | reverse complement strand
CCTTGTGACGTGGTTGTTCGGTGGGAGATCAGCGCTGAGAGCTTATCTTCACCATATGTACATATGTATAATAAAATCACTATTCTGACATTCACTATATCCCAGTCGTAGTCTCTTCTTCAAAATCCGAACCATGACAGAGTAAATAATTGGTTTCCTTTGCACCCATTGCAAAGTCCCGTTAGAGTGAAACTGAAGATGAAATATCATCACTTTCTGTAGAGGACGTGTGAGAGCTTTATTTTATCCCTGGCATAATTCCTGTAGGATCAGGGGAGATCTGTCGTACTAAAATCTGACAGTAAAAGAGTCTTTCTCAGTCATATTTCTGTAGCATTAAAGACCTCTGTGCACCTCCCTTTCATACACTCTTGTCTGTCATCTCCACTTGCCTCTGGTGCTTTTATTTTCATTTTATGTCCTCTCTCTCCCTCGTGAATTTACTGGATCACACAGCCGATATCCTCCCAGCAGCCCCCTTATCAGGACATTTTCAATAGTGTGGCTGAAAATAGAAAGCAATGGCTGGCAGGTTGCTTCTCCGTTGTCACCTTTGGGTTACAGATAAAGAGACTCTTGCAGCAGCAGCTCATATGGTCATCACCATGAAAGTACAAGACTTTGAGAACTTACTCATGTTATTTCTGACTAAAGATAACTGTTCATTCTGATTTGGGTCAACATTTCACTGAGTGATCAACGCTCATACAAGATAAACCAGCTAAGAGCTTTCTGTGATGAGCAAGAGCACACATTGCCTTTTCAAATTTCTTGCATAATCACCTTTCTTCTGTTTGCAGGACTCTTGAAATGTCTTCTAATCAGTCAATGTGCTGTGAATTGTAATGAGGCTAATAAAACAGTTTTGTGCTTAATTAAAATGTACAATTTTCATACTTATAATGACTGCATGCCTATCCTCTAATACTGCGATAACACCAAAGCAGGTTACTTAACTATTTCCTAAATAGCTCTACTAACCCTTATCTTATAGCTTCACTGGGCAATGCATCGGCAAGAATGGGCACTTCAAAATAGATCCCGGAGAACCGTCTGAGCAAAAAACGAAACCGTAAAGACTTCTGCGCTGTCTGAGAGGGACTCATGTTCAATGTTCCCTTTCTAAGAAATAATCTAATACCTCACAACTTTCACTCTACCATCTGAGCAGTTGTTCTCTAAAGTGCTGTCATTACTTTGGGACTTTTCGGATTCTGTGCAGATCCATTTTGAACCCTCACTCTAAATTAATTCACCAATTTGAAGAACAGAATGAGGGCAAATATGATCCAAAAAATTCCATTAATTCTGGGGGGTATGCACCACTGAATTTTAAGCACTGCGTTGAAGCAGCGTTTTAATAGCTATATCCTCACATACTTATTCTGTCTGCGCCTCGCTTTTAATTGAATTCTTTCGAATGTGTTGACATAATAATTCCATACATTGGCAAACGTAGAGAAAATGAAACATATTCACCACGGTACATGGGAGCAGAAGACCAGATAAGTGAATGTTAAGTCATGCAGTGCTTCTCCCATTTGAGCAGTTGAAATTGCTGAGCTGACATAATTAAGAAATTCAAAGTGAAACACTCTCTGTGGAGTGGGAAGTTCATTTCCACGTCTTCAGTTTTATGCAGTGGCAATATTAACACACCCTAGCCGGTCTGTGAGTGTCAGTACAGTGAATATTTATTGGTTGAGGAAAAAAAATTATTAAAGAGCAGGTAAAGATTTTGTTCGTGCTCTAAAAGTGCCGGCCTTCTATTCCATTTTCTGTTTTGTGCAGTAAAAGTGACTGAAGAGTGTTTATCTTTTTTCCCCTAGTGTCTTCAATTATACAAATGATGCAATCCTAAGCACATGGTTTGTAACCTAAATACGAATAGTATTACAAAAGAAATCTTCTTGCTTTATGTAACTGCCTAATTTAAAAGGTTTTTTTTTTAACATTTCATTTTGTGTAATATTTTGGCAAAACTTCAGAAGGACTTAGGGATGAAACTAATTCATTTAGTTGTTAATGGAGAGCAAAGAAAATGAGAAGGAAGGAGTTATAACGCACAGCATTTTTGTTTCCTGACTGAAGGTTTATTGTCAGTATTCAATAGCTTTAATGAAGTCATGTTTTCCCATCTGGAAGTGTTCTCAAAACCAACATTTAATCCAAAACAATGGGCTCTGCCTACACATAATTATTGTAACAGGTAAACGCACTGACCTAAAGATTTTTTTTTTTCAAATACTTTGAGGCATAAAGAGAGAAAAATGTGAGAAATGATAATTTTATTTAGTTAATACTGACAAACTGAAAGTTTGAAGCCATTCATGGGTTGGACATCACGATCGACGGCATATTTAAGAAGAAAAAACAGAGGGGGTGGGAGAGGAAGGATACATAAAAAGAAAGGATATGTGTTCCAGGCCAGGAGACAACAGCCTGCCAAACTCCAATCGCTCTCTTCTTTTCTCAGGGGGG
>NW_005187464.1:2958780-2983550 GCF_000239375.1 Pundamilia nyererei | reverse complement strand
GGGGGGGTCAATTCAAAGCTTTCCCTTTAGGTTACAGACTGTTTTTCTATCTATTTATTTATTTTTTGGTTCAGCTGTTACTGTCCACCTGCCACATCTAAAGAGACGTGCCCTGGAGTGTATGTTGACACTGTTCCCAGGTGTCTTGGCTGAGCAGCGAGCTTACTGCTGAGTGGAGCACTGTTTCACTCGCTATGCAAATTCATTTGCAGCTCACAGGTTATGGGGAGCTGGTTTTTCTAATCTGTCACCAACGGATCAGCACAGACTCAAATTATATTCTTTTATTCCACAAACAAATCATTCATAATCGATACCTATATCACTGCATTACAAAATATGTGCACATTTATTACATGTCTTAAAAAATGAATTATCGTAGAATCAAGATCACAGATCAGATTCAAATTTTGATGTGACGACTTTCATGTTATATTCATGCATCTTTATTGGTATTGGTCCTGTGAACAGGCAGACGAGCTTTCCTGCGGCTCATCCCATCTCTGTCGGTGTCACACAGACTGACACATACAGGCATTTGAGGAATAGTCTTTAGAGGATATATCAGTGATATTTAAGTGCCTCAGTGCCAGATAATTTTAGCAGGGTTTTACTATTCTGAGACAGTCGGTCACTTGTTCACATTGTTTTGGCGTAATGCTCCACACTCTGATCACTGAATGAATAATTCAGCATCCTTGTATTATATTCATTTTAAGTACACAGACTGAAAAAGAGCAGATGCATATTATAGCGATGCAGTCACATCTTTTGGATGGGTGTTGTAACCTTCTTGGATTAGTTTAGGCACTGGAATAAATATATTTCACACTAAATGATTTGTGCGTGTGTCTATCTATTGTTTTTAGTAAATTTTACACAAGCATCATCAATAACTTGGCTATTGTCTCCTCTGTTTAGTCAAAGTGAAAAGTTGTGGATTACAGAGGGGTATGTACTGCATTGTTTTATTGTTTTTTTTTTAAGCTGGGCATGTCAACTTCCTGACATGTCTGGCATTGCACCAACACAGTGCATAATTAACAAAGAGATATGACACTGTCATTAATCACTGCATCTGCAGAACATCAAGAAAGTTAATAAGCATAAATTAAACATGAGAATATTTATAACTGCTGTGATTCTCACAGGAAAGAAGTGAAACTAGAACTAATAATAATTTTAACATGTTGGTAAAATTTGAAGATTAGTGCTAAAACACAGCAGGTGGGATGCTGAAACTGGAAGACAAGGAGAAAACACATGTTATATATAGTTAATGAATATTGTAGTGTAGTGATTGCTACAGCACCTATGAAACCCTTAAATAATTAATATTGACAGCCACATTGATGCAAATGCAAAGCAATGGATTTTGTATGGTGAGAAATCATCCGACTGATCCTCTGAGCATTGTCTTCCTGCATGAGGGATGAGCAGAGCTTGTTTAAATTCTATCTCCACTTACAATGATAAGTTGTTTTGATCTCAATCATCCATCTATTTTGTATTTTCAGACTAATCACAAAGATGCTGCACGTGCAGCTACTTGAGTCTCTGCCTTTTTGTTTAAAGCATAATCTCTGAGAAAATTAAAGAAAAATATAGCACGACTAATTTATTCACCAGTTTAATAATCATGTATATAATGGTTTAGGATGTAATAACTGCACCCTTGACACAAGTCCGAGATCCAAAACTTTAATTCTGTCACTTTCACTGACCATCCATGTATGACCTCCATGTATGACAAACAGTTCAGATGTGCAGCAGGCAAAAAAACTAAAAAGCAGCATAAGGAAACACAAAGCTGGGAATACTAGAGGAGCAAGAAATAGTGAAAGGCTGATTAATTTGAATAACATGTCAATCTGCCAAGTGACATTGGGCAAGAGGGGAGTATATGAGAGTGAATAACTGATTGGAGACAGGTGGTGCGGAAAGTTAAAGGGAAACTAAACCAGAAGTAAAACTACCTGACATGCAAGAATGATTTTGTAATAAAACAGGATGTGACTAAACAGAAACCCCAAACCATGACATGTTAGCAACTTTGTCATTTTCTTTTCCATTTTTGTGTTTTTCCTCTGAGTCTAAGGGACATGTTTAAACATTTAAAAAGTTAAAAATGGTTCTTTTTTTTTCTTGTAAGTTTAAAAATGTGACCCAATTCAGCTCAGTGCACGCGGGCCAGGGCTTCTCCACTCTATTGTACACTAAGAGTGTAAATATACCATTATTGAGCCACTTTACTGATTTTATGACTGATGTAAAGAGGTGCTATGAATACACAAGCACTTTTCTTTAACACTACTCCATAGTTGGCAAAAATGTATTAAGGCTTTAATTATAACCAGGCAGAAGCCTTAACGTTGTCCATGTTTGTTATAAAAAACAAAAATAAATAAAACTCATTATAAATCATGCTGCAGAAACTTAATTGTTTTCAAGCTTAGTGTACCTTCAGGCATTCAGCTGATTTACACACATAGTGGTATCCACCTGAGGTATATCTCTAACTGTATATATAAAGAGACAGCTACAGTGTGGGCACATTACTCACTAGCTGCTAAAGTGAAGCATATGAAGTTAAACCATTGTAATATTAATTATCCTCATGATTGTTTGTTATGATGTGGGTTAAAAGTGCTAGTGGTGGTCCCAGTATTATATTTTAATGTGATTTGTTTGGCTTAGACTCTCTCGAGGAACTAAAAACAATTTCTCTGGAGAAACTCATTGCTTAGTTCTGCCTGTGAGCGTTCAAATACATAGCTTTGACTGACTTCTGACAATGCAGTGGAAAATTAATTCACACTAAAAATAACTTTCGAAAATCCCCAAATATCAGCTTACTCCCCCCGCCTGCTTCCGTGTTGCTACTTACTCATACAGCACTTGTCTTGAAGCAGACTCTCATGTGGATCGACAGTTTAAAATATTGACATGAGGAATTTGCAGACTGTTTTTTCCCCATCTTTACTACAGTCAAATCAGCTACAGTTACGGTTAATGCTCTTTTCAGATGTGCTGGGATGCTTTGCAAAGCTTTTGGCTGGGGATTAATGTGTTTCATGAGGTTTCAGTGGCTGACATTTTCTATGATTATCATGGGGTTGTCTTACAGGTCTTTCAGTCTTATTGCTCATCTGAAAGTGTTTATTTGCTGCAGTAGACCTTGTT
This sequence comes from Pundamilia nyererei, assembly GCF_000239375.1. NCBI lineage: Eukaryota > Metazoa > Chordata > Actinopteri > Cichliformes > Cichlidae > Pundamilia > Pundamilia nyererei. Next base: position 2,980,367 of record NW_005187464.1, on the reverse strand, counting down.
CTGTGTACTTGTAAACTCAACGCCTCCTTCCTACTCCACGGCGGCCTCTTCCTTTTCCTCTTTCATCTTCATCACATCCTCCTCCCTCTTCCTCTCGAGGTGTCATTGATGATTTTCACAGCCCCTCCTCTTGTGTGACTCCTGCAGTCTCTGCTGCTGTCTACCAAAGTGAATTATGGAAAGATTTGGAAGGCTGGTTAGCATGGGAGTCAGGATTTGGGCTTGCTTAAAAACCCAGAGTACATAATTCATCAAAATTAACATCAGTTATAACTCTGCATCACTATAAACACTCATAAATTGTTTGCACTTCTACTCACACACACATAGAGCCACACTTTGTCTCTTTTTCAATTCAGGAACAAAAATGATATGATTTGAGGGAATTTTTTTTTTAGAAAAAAAGGAAATATTTGATTTTTTTAAGTTATAGTCTGGCACTGACTTTATGAGAAAACTTTCCAGTGAAATGTCAGATAAGCAATGGACGTCTGGCAGCCTCATCAGTGTTTACCCACGAAAACTTGACGATTCCTGTATATTTTTATCATATATAGAGGGCAAAACTTCATATTTGATATTTGCTCAGCTCCGTGTGAGCTGTGAAGGTGAGAATCCACTCTAATTTGCATTGGGCATCACTGCTATGTTAAGGTTGAAGTATTATTTCTGGATCATAACTTTCTTTGCTGTTGGCCAGATATGTGAAGTTGATATAACGTTCAGCTCTGTCAATCTCCCCTCCTTCCTCACACTATTAAGATTTTTATTAGTCATGCGGATGATGTAAAGCCGGTCTGCCTGTCATGATGATATAACCTCTTCAGAGTCAATTTCCCAACATACACATCCCTCCATACACCTAAGAAAACAGAAACTTTCCCCTACCGCTGAAATATTCGTTTGTAGGACAGCACGTCGATCATCACAGGTGGTAACAAAATATAGAAGAAATATTTGATGTAAAGTTGTGTTTTTGATTTATATTTCCATTTAAATCTATGCTGTAAGATATGCCTTTTAAAATCTGCTCCTGCAAAACATTAATTTTGAAGCAGATGGTTCTTAAAAATTGGGGATAGCGGAAACCGTTATTCACTTTTACCCATGCTGTTGAAAATCATCCGTTAGTCAGTGCACCGTTTGGGTACAGGCTGAAATATATCTGGATGGATTTAATGGATTGCTATGATTTTTGGTACACAGTCACTTCCCCATTAAAAATGAGCAACAATAACTTTGGTGAGCTTTTAATTCATAGTCTTACACCATCAGATCAAAATTCAGTGCCCAACCAAGTGGACTGGCATGTGCACGAGATGTGTTTGTTGTTTAGTTTAGTATCAAATACCAAAAGGTGAGCAAGTCAAAAACCTCAAATTTGATAGTGAAAATATTAAAACGACTGCATTGCACATTTCTGTACGTTTATTAAACCTCTGTTAACATGCTTACAGCACTACTCTGACTACAAAGTGCATTGCGAAAAATGAAAAACATAAAAAACGCAAACCAAAGCAAGACTTTTGCTTTCGAGTGTAATCGCAGCATTCTTTACAAAACTCTAGACTCTTCTTCCCCATCACCTGTGGGCTGCCTGCAGATAAATTAATTAAAGCCCATGTGATTATATAAATAAATAAAACTCAAAGCAGGGTCAACAATTTAGCCACTAATACCCACATGACAAGGAAAATCAAAGCAGGAGGTTTGGTTGTGTTCCACCCTGGGCGAATTGCTAAATTGTCACTTCTGAGAATAAGCAAATCAAAATTAGAGACAATGAAATTAAGAAATAGTAATCATAGAACAAAAGTCTCCAGCAGATTACGTGATAACAGGCGGTGATGGAGTGAGTCCCCCTTACCGTGCTGACTGCTAACTTCAAATGATGAATGATTTCTTCCTAAATCCACATCAAAACCAACGAAGCAACAGAACTTTAAAATCAGCTTAACAATTTTTACACCCAGCTTGTTGCCACGTATCAGACGGTGTGCAAATGTGGTTTGATTTTAACACATCACCCTCCCTCCCCATGTTTTCTGTCACTCTTCACTGAACACAGCTGCTTTGAGGTGAACGCTAAAATGATGGTGATAACATGTCGACAATGGCAATTCACCATATTCATCATCAGCGTCTGGTACATGTTAACATGTAAATATTTGCAAATGAGCAGAAGCACTACGAGCAGCTTTGGTGAGTGTAAGTCAGCTGTGACAAAATGGCACGGAAAACACCCATCATAGAAGCAGGCTGCCTTAATTTTCCACCTTTTCTGTGTCATTTCACAGCTTTTAAGATCCCCTGCTCAAGTGCTGCTGTTCAAATATCATTTTATTATGTAGCCCTTGCTATCAAATGTATATCCAAAGTGGCCTGCACTGAGGGAAATTCTCTGAAAGGTAACAGCAGGATTTGCAGTCAAACACAGTTTAATCTCTGCGTACCTGTGAGAATTGAATGACCTTTATTCAATTACAGCTTGCCACATAAGGAAAGGTCCCTCTGGCTAAAATACATCAGCTTATCAGCCGTTTAATCCTTAGCAGTGTGTAACAATAGGGTCCAACTGTAAGGCAGTCGGGGAGGGCACGGTGAGCTAAATTGTGGTACTAATTATTTGTTTTTGTGATCATTAGCAACATCAGTTGTCACAACAGTTCTGCATTCCTTATATCCTGCAACAAGTGGCAAAACTGATTTGTCTCATGTGGTATATCAGGAACATCAAAAGTAACAAGTCTGTTTAAAAAAAAAAAAAACAGATCCCATTTTTATAACCAGACAGCTGGTCACTTTTAGGCGTCATGAAGGCTGAGCACAGTATTGTTGTTTCGCGTTACATGAAAGATCACTGAGCTTTACCTTTTGAGACCTGTCAGTTTGATAAAAATAAACAAAAAACAGGCGGTTACTGGTAAGTTCTTTAGCTAAAATGCGATGATGGATACAGTAAGTAAAAAGTAGCAGTACAGAATTCTTCGCAGCGTCCAGGTAATCCATGAAGGCTCAGCACACTATTGTTGGTTCAGCAAGCTTTGTCACCAAATTGAATTTATTAAAAGTTGAAGCAGGCTGCTCAATGACATTTACCGCACAACCAAAGTCGCCCTTCATTCGGGAAAAACATTTCACGTGAAATAGATGCTTGTGCGCCACCTTTTCGGCAATCTTTTCACTCTTACAGAGGTATTGATTGGATATCCAGAAGGACAATAAGGATTACGCCCCTGTTTTGATAACCACTTAAATATTGCTTTTAAGCAATTGTGCTTGTGAGGTCCTATTCTAATATTTGTTGGCTATGAAAAAAGGAAATTATTTTAACCAAGTTGTATCAGATTTTCAGTTGGCATCCTCTTCCCTGGGATAGAAGAAATCTACTGATGCCCACAGGCTGTGAATATGTTTCTTCATGTAGAAGAAAAAAGACTGGAAATTAGCAATTTACTGCATTCTGTAACAACTTTGCTAAGGTTGCTGACTACTGAAAAACCTGCAATCATCTTTTTAGTTTTGCCCAGAAAACACAAAAAGCTTTCAGAGGAAAAGGAGAGACGGAGGCAGAAGCAGGAGCAAAATGAATGTGTTTAATGATAGTTAAACTTTAAAAAGACAACCACTGAGTACAAAGAAACCTACTGTGTAACTTACGAGCTGTTGAAAAAATCGGGTTAAGTCGATTAAAAGAACACAGTACTTCACCTATGGGAGGAAACGGACACAACCAAAAGCCTTAAGCACTGCCTGGACAAAGGCACTCTGGCCCCGGCCATCTGCTTTTCCAAAGCTGAAGTATTCCCAGTGTTGATTACTGAGTGGAGTTAGTTGAGCACGACTCACTGCCTTAACAGGAAAAGGGAGGTACTCGAGACAGTGGAGAGAGCAAGAAACAGCACACACAGACGCAACAATCCACAGTTGACTTAGGGATGAAGCAATCAGCAAACAGCAACACTCGAGGGCAACTAAAGCTATGCATATTAATTTCAAACTTCACCATATTCTGCACAGCAGCTGTCAAAATATGTTATTCAAAGTGTTCCTTTAAATCCAGATATAGCGATACACATGTTTATTTATAGTGTGAAGCAGGACACTCTACTACATGAAAAAAAGATTAGTTACACAACAGAACACCTGATTTTATTAAAGGTCAAAGTCATTTTTATTATCTCTGAGGAGCAACTTGGTGCACAGTTATCACCAACAGTCAACACAGAAACAAGTCACGCAAAACAAATAAAGCTGCATCACTTCATTTAAAAGGATACGAATAAGGGACAAATGAGTTCAAAGCAACCTTAACTTATTTAACAAAGGGTAAGCAGGTGAGTGAGGACTGACTGGGCCTAATTAGAGACTGATCTTTTACAGCTGGAAGAGGTTGTTTAGGTTGTTTCTAGCAGTTAAAAAAAAAAAACTTTTTACCTAAAGAAAATTACCTTTCTCTGAGTACCAACTCAATGCAACGAGGCTAAAGCATCTCATGCAATTTGAGTCAAGATCAAACCTTTGGGCTTCGTAGTGCTTCTGATGAAAGTACAACAACAGATGGACCTTCCCACATAATTCACCGGTGTTTGGATCAAAAGCTGACATTGTTGCTGCCTGTCACACTTGTAAAGCCGTACAACTTCAACAGCCTGGAAACAAATAAAACAAAGATGAGCGATAGAGTTCTTCATGAGGTCTTCGTTTTTTGGCCAACTGATGTCCAAAAAGAAATCTTTACTCTAGTCACTTAATTCATCAAAGACCAGTTCGATTGTTCATCACTGAGCAGCAATGCATTGATGGGAGTCATCTGATCTTTGTATGGAAAATAAAAAGAAAATTTGTGTCATATTTTGGGGATTTACGTATAAGACAAAAGCACAAAAAATAGCATTACATAAAAGATTACAGAGCTTTACCTTTTGAGACCTGTCAGTTAAAAAAACAAAAAACCCAAAACAAAACAAAAACACAGGTGGTTACTGGTAAGTTCATCAGCTGAAATGTGATGATAGATAAAACTGAAAGCAGGGAGAAGTCAATAAAAAGTAGCCATACAGAATTCTTCGCACCATCCAGGTAATCCAGGACCCTATTACGTGGAGTGCTCTTGGCATCCTCAACAACTCTGCCTGCCCTGTAAGAAAAGAAGTGAATCCAATTTTGTTTGAATTGCACAATATCCTCAAAGGTTTTCATGATGAGAGCGCCAAAGGCCTTTAGTCACTGAATGATTTTGATGGCTTTATTTTTAGGTACAGATAAAACCACTGAACACTTACTGTGACAAGGAACCTGATGGAGTTCAAATCACTTCATGAAAATAAAGGAAAACTTTTCTGCACATCTTAATGAAACATTGGTATTATCTTGACTGGGACATTAGTTTCCTTTCACTAACCTGTGGAGATTAAAAGTCTCCTCCATAGAAAAACACATCCAATTGTGCTCACCTGGACTAGGACGAACATTCAGTCTGCTTAAATCAGCAGTATTAAAATTCCCACAAGTTGAGAGTCTATATCCCATGCTGGAGGTGAATTACTAGTAAGTACTCAGCAGGTTTTTCACTGTGTCCATATAAATATGTTTGGTGAGCCTTTCTTAACTTACCTCTGCACCTTGTTCCTATGAATATCGCCCCTCTGATGAAATGCTTACCTGAATAATTGTGTTTTAAGAGATTGTGACCCAACCAGGGGTTAAAATGGGACATGGGAACTGGGAAGTGTCCAGTGTAGCTGTGCAGTGGTGAGAAATGATTCTCTTGGGAATAAATCACAAAATAATTTCTTTTGTGAACTCTGGTATATATTTTTTGCTACTGCGGGTTATTGCCCTTTGTAGGTTTAACCAATTTCATGAGCTATCGTAGTTCCTTTCCAGTCCCTAGCCTGTGTATTGTCAGTATAACAGTATAATTTGTCATTAGCTTAAATTCATATTGATGATACTACCTTTTGGAAACAACATAAATTAAAGGCCCCAAAAGGTCACACATTCCTAGAGATTGGTTGGCAAGTGGTTCCTGGAGGTTGCTGTCAGTCTCTAGGTGAATTTTGTGGCAAAGAGCGATAACGTACTCCTGTCACGTTTGCTGTGGCAGACGGTGGAGAGTGGAGAGTAAGTGTGGACCCAAATGCAGACAAAGGAGACCAAAGTGGAGTAAGAAAAAAGTGAGTCAGTGATTTTTACAAACAAAAGGCTGTCACAGTACTGGATTGTGTGACCCAGTGTTTGAGTTTTTATGTATCTTTTGTATTCATTTGTGTTCTAGTTTAGCTCATCTAGTTAATTTCTAGGTTGCTGTTTAGTCCTTTGTTTCTTAGTTGTTTCTGTCATCTCCCACTGTACTCAGTGTCCCTGGTTCGTGTGGCTACCTGTCATGTTTCATGTCTGTGTGCTTATGTTAAGTTCATATCATGTCTAATCTCCATGTTTCCTGTTTTACTTTGAAAGAGTCTGGTGTTCATCGTATGTAGTTTCACTTCCCCTGTCCTGTCATTTGGTTCATGTGTGTCAGCTGTTCTCCCTCATGTGTTTCCACTTCCCCTAATCATCCTTGTGGGTATTTAGTCTCTGTGTTTCATGCAGTCTGTGTCACGTCATCTGTGTACCTTCCCTCTGGTCAAGTGTTTTTCAGGATTCTGTGCAGTTCATGTTTGCCATTTGGTGTGTGCTGTGTTTCATGCACCCGCACGATGAGGTTCCGTGCAGGTCATGTTCACGTCAGTTTTGTCACGCCATTTGGTTCAGTTTCCATGCATCTGCACAGCATTCTGTTCACAGCAATCATAGTTATTCCTTTCAGTCATATTAGTGTTTTTCCAGTTTAGGTTTTTGGTTAGTTGCGGTCTATGTCCCTGTTATGTTTTGTCTACTCCCCTCTGTATCAGCCCAAATAAAGGCTTGCTTTCAGTTTAGGTTCACTCCCGTCTCCTCACCTGTGTTCGCACCTGGGTCCACCACACTCTCCACGCGGTCAGCCCCCGCTGACCGTGACAAAGGCACAGATAAACAGTCAAAACTAAACAAGGAAAAGCTAAACACAAACACTAGGCATATAGAAAAAATACAGAAACTCGAGACAGGACAAGTCCAAGACTAGGAAACATGAGGACAGATTAGCAGAAGGTCCAACAACAGGCAGAAAAATACCGAGGGCTAAATACAGAAAGGATAACGAGGGCATGGGAAACAGGAGGGAAACACAGCTGGAACTAATCTGACACAACAAGACAAGGAGGAAGCCAAACCGGATACACTAAATACATAATGCATATGAATAAAAGGCTCATTGTATGTATTCAGTCATGTCTGTCTTAACAATAAGAATCCACTTAACTCTGAAAAGGCAGTGGAAACCCCTCTGGTGGTGGGGCAATTCTTTGTTTACGTTAAGAAAAAAGATTATGCCTCTAAAACACATATCATACAAACACGACATTTTCTGAGCAAAGATTTATTTATTTATTTGTGGTTCTTTTTTTAAAGGTGAAATCATCTAATTTCTCTGGAGACTCTTCCACCACCTTTGATTTCCCTCTGGCATCTTTACCTTTTTCCTGCCCATCAGTCAATCTCTCTGTCTGGTTCCTTCTCTATTTTGTATTCTCTCACAGTGGCAGGGAAGATCCCAGAGGCAGATTGCTGGAGTCGAGGAGCTCTTGTGCAGTAATAGCCCATTACATGTTATTTTTCTCACACAGTGTCACTCGTTCCCAGCTCGTTCTGTCACTCAGTCACCCTGTGAGTGAACCCACATCACTGACAGCAAACTGAGTCCCAGACAAGTATAACATGCACACCACTCAATCTTTTGATCTGTGTCATGGCCTTTTCAAGCCAATGAAGAAAACAGCTCAGTGTGATTAGTATGAGAGGTCTAATGATACAGAAGTTACAATCATAAAGTTTTCATCACTTTTCATGTGAGATCATATAAAATTAACTCTACTGGTGTTCAATTAGCACTCTAATACACCTCTACACCTTTGAAACTTTAGTTTTAATGAAATAGCTACAAAATCAGAAGGAATCTAAATGGAAAGCCCCGTGACATTTAGATTATTATTAATTATTTGGTTTTCCACTGTGCAGCTAATGGAAAAAGCAATATAATCAAATCTTACACATATGTTTTATTGAAACCTCTTCCCATATTTTTTTTTTGAACTAATGCACTTTGTCTCTGTCTTCCCACCCACTCGACCGCCCTCATATTTATTTGCTCATATTTATTCTCTTTATTTCCTCTCTCTCTCAGTGTACCCCCGCCCACCCTCCAATCCCACAATGCATTTTAGATGTAACTGAACTCTCATCAATAATGAGTTTAACTCACTTTTAATAAATAACTCACATATTTCTTGTGGGTGACATCTTATTTTGGTTTCAGCTATATCTCCACTGATTCTTTTCCTCTGGGACTAAAGGGGAAACCAAACAAAGCGTCTATTTAAAATGGTGTTTACATTTCAATAAATTAAGTCGGACCCCCTTATTAATGTATTCTGCGCAGCCTTCAGGCCTTCATAGTAGCAAACTCAGCTTGTTAAAGATTCACTGGTGCCAGAGCATAAAAGTATTTTAGATCAACAGCACAAAAAAGCCTTTTTAAATTAATGCTGCACCAAAACACTAACCTAGCCCCAACAATTTGAAAATCTGAATTACACAATAAAACTTAACTCACCAGAGGTCACTGCATCAGAATTTAATTTCCTTCTCAGTCCTCTCTTTACCTGCCTTTATTCATATGATAGCTGTTATTAAATACACACTGGAGTGTATGTAAAATATGAATGAAGGTACATTTCTCTATATTCGATGCTAAAGTGCATTTCTTTTTCTATACAAATGAATTCTGCTGTACTGGAAAAAGATTTATTTTTAAAGAACAATTATCTTCGATTGTAATGTCAGTTGAACTTATAACTGTGCCGATGATTATCAAAGTTGGCTCTCCACAGTACCTATTCCAGAAGTGGTCAGAATTTTGATATAGTGCACTGTTAAAATTATCTTTTCTGTCTGGAAATACGATTTTTCTCTACTTTGCTTTTATTCCATCCATAACAATTTACATACTATTAGTTCTGGTTATTTGGGATCTATGTTTTTTTTCATTATCTTTGTTCTTTTGAGTGACTATTCACTATGGGTTTTTTTGTTTGTTTGTTTTTTAAAGGAGACATGATGACTCCTGTAGAAGAGTCAGTATTACTAAGGGAAAATGTGTGTTCCCTGACAGTTGGGCAATGGGTAAAGGTTGCTAGCAGTCGCTAGGTGAAGTTGGCTGCGAAGAGGTATGTGGTGCTGGACTGAAAATCAGTGCAATTGCTTTGGTCATTAGCAGGTTACCTGGGTTGTCTGCAGTTTGCATGAAAGATGCTGGCTTGTCTGGAAAACTCAACAACAGCAGCTAGTGTTTCAAAAGGCTTGACTTCAACTTTGAATATTAAGGTGTCTGTTTTGCTTTTTTCTGTTTCACTATAGCTCAGCGAGTGATTATAAACTAGCTGAAAACGTTTTGCCATCTTTCATGCAAATTTTGGACAACAATGGCAATCTACTAATGACCAAAGCAATTACAAGGAGGTTTTTGCACCCTTGTTTCACCTAGTTTTGCCTAGTGTAAACTAGCACCCTCCAGCAACCATTTGTCAACTGGTTAGAGAATACACATTTTTTTCCCTTAGCATTGATGCCAGGGGGTCACCAACCAGTGCACACGTCATACTTTCTCAAAGTGGAAAACAGCTACAGTGCCATGAAAAAGTACCTGGCTCCTTCCTGATTTCTTACTTTTGTGCATATTTGTCACACCCAAATGTTTTAGAACATCAAACAAATTTTAATATTAGACAAACACAACCCAAGTAAATGCAAAACTTGGTTTTTAAATAACAATTTAATTTATAAAGGAAAAAGGCTTTCTAAACCTACTTGGACCTGTGTTAAAAAGTAATTGCACTTCTAAACCTAGTAACTAGTTGTGTCACCCTTAGTAGCATGAGCTGGCAATGAGTCTCTCACATCATTCTTCTTTGCATAATTCTTTAATTCAGCCACATCGGAGGGTTTCAAACATGAATGGTCTCTATAAGGTCGTGCCATAACATCTCAATCGGATTTAAGTCCTGACTTTGACTAGTTCCCTTTAAAACTTTCATTTAGTTATAGCTATTCAGAGGTGGACTTGCTGGTGTGTTTTTGATCATCGTCCTGCTCCATAACTCAAGCGTGCTTTAGCTTCAGGGTATAAATGTGTCAGGGGTAGTGTCGTGGATGAGAGAAGGAGGACCCAAACGATGGACTCACAGGCAGGTAGGTGAAGGTGGATGTTTATTGTCGAAGGAGTGAGTAAACAGTACAGAGGGAGGAAATGGCTGGCTGGCTGACTGAATGAATGAATAAAGGACTGACTGGCTGGCTGACTGATTAACTGAACATACAAGATGGAGGGACGACATCAACATCAGACGTACATCAATGACAAGACAGAGAACTGGTGAAACAGAGGAACTTAAATTCACAGGTTGAACGATGACAATGATTGGAAACAGGTGAGTACAGGGCTGAACATAATCTGACTAATGACACGGGAGACAAGCTGACACTGGGAAAAAACAGGAAGTGAGAACATTAATGTGGCGAACTAAACTGAACATGAACAAACTGAAATCACTGGGTCAACGACCCAGGAACCCTGACAAAATGAAGGCCAGATATTCTCCTTTAAGATTCTTTGATAGAGAGCAGAAATTATGCTTACATCAATTACAGTCATCCGGAAGCAGCCCCAGACCATCACGCTACCATCATCATGTTTGACTGTTGGTATGATGTTCTTTTTATGAAAGGCTGTGTTAGTTTTATGCCAGACATAACAGGAACCCTCCAAAAAGTTCAGGTTTTGTTTCATCAGTCCACAGACTATTTTCCCAAGTCTTGGGCATCATCAAGATGTTTTGGGGAAATGTGAGATGAGCCTTTGTCATCAATCATGAACTCTGATCTTAACTGAGGCAAGTGAGGCCTGAGGTTCTTTAGATGTTGTTCTGGGTTCTTCTATGACCCCTAGTTTTGACACAAGATCCTTTTTTATTATTATAAATTACATTTTTATTTAAAAACTTTCGTATTTACTCAGATTATCTTTGTCTGATATTAAATTTTTCTTAATGATCTGAAACACATAAGTATTACAAATATGCAGAAAGAAAAATCGGAAAACTAAGAACTGTTTTGTTTTTTTGTTTTTTTCCACAGTACTGTAACAATATATCTTCAAACCGTTTGATAATATGTGCAGTGTCATGTGGCCCTGTGAGGCAGGCAGAGTGTGGACCCAAAATGAAGGATATTGGAGACAGGACTAGAACTCAAACACAGCTTTATGGATGTTAACCGCAGGAATTAAAAATCTCATACACAGAACTAGGTAGGAACAAAACTTACTAGAAACTAGGACCGGAAGAACTAGGAGGAAAAACACAGCATAGAGGGACAGACAGAAACTAAGGGCTTAAATATACACAAGGTAATCAGGGAGATGGACTACACCAGGGAACACAGGTAAACTAAATCAGACTAACAAGACAGGGGAAGCAAAACTGAACACAATGCACACTGGACACAGACTATCAAAATTAGACAGGAAGCAAACAGAGACAGAGCTCCAGACTCCAGGCGTACTAGCCTGACTCAGGGAAGGAATAAACAAACACAGACACATGACTGACAGGAGACAAGACATGTTTGACACAACTAACCATAGAGACAGGGCACAGACAGTGGACATGTAGACATGACCAGAGCCACAGACAAAGATAACTAAATATTGCAATCTAGGGAAATAGATCAAAATAAAAACTAATTACAGACTACAAACTAAAAATTAAACTAAACACAGAGACCAAACTGACTAAATACAGGGGACGCAAGCGAGAACACACAGAGGCGAGACCAAAACAGACATGAAAGGGAACTGACTAAATAAAACAGGGAACTGAGAACTAGAAATATAGAAAACAAAACTCAGGTACTAGATGAACTAAACTCAAGGCTAACACAAAGCTTAAACATCCATTATTTCATAACTCCAAGAAGTAACCAAGAGCCCATAACACAACTCAAAACACAGGGTCCAAACATACAGAAATTGGGCTACATTTAACATTTTTATTGTGGTAGAGGCTTGATATACTCTATATTAGGACAGTTTTATCAGGAGAGTGACGAATTCATCCTCAGTTCTTCTCTCTGTTTTGCTGCTGACAGTTAACTATTTTGGGGGAGTGTTTTAGAATTCAGCATCACAACAGATAATTTTTGACATTTTCTCAGCTTTGCAGTGACAGTCATGAATTGGAAGGCTTTTCGTCTACTGCTTTTTTTTCCTAGCATGCCGGCATGTGAAATGTATTTTTTTTATTATTGTTAATATACCTACTTGACATTTCACAGTAGCCACATTGCTTTTGTGTGATTATAATCAAGTGTGACAAAAGGGCAGAAAGGTCAAACTGACTGGCAGAATGCTGAGAATGAAACAGCAATTTCTAAGTGCATCTCTTTTCTCTGCACGAACAGAAATCTAATTCCAACTCTTCTCTGCCCCATGATAGAGAAAAAAAAATACACTGCATGTTGAATGCAACACTCAGTCAGTCATTACATAAAGTGTTTTTTGGATGAAAAAGCACGGCTGTCTGCTAAGTACTATAATGTGGTTTTGTAAAAACCTGTAATGTTCTGTTTTCATATACAATCCTGTTCTTTACTTGTACAACACCCACAAAAAGTTATGTTAGCTGGAATTTCCATGGTGGATGAGAAGACAAATGTTTTCCCATTCAAGCACTGCTATTGCATTCCATCAGAAATTTCTACAACGTTCATTCTGCTAAAAGAAAAAGCTGTGGAAAAAAATTAAAAAATCAGTATTTTGCATAAAATTGTTCCCAATTAAAAAGGACATTTGGGGCAAGATGCTGGAGGGAGGACAAAATTTGACAAAAACTGCTCAGTCCATCTACCTGGCATACAGCAGGTTGTGACACAAGCAACCTGCAGCTTAACACCGAGAAGACCAAGGAGCTCATCGTGGACTACAGGAGGAATGCTGACCCACATCCACCCATCCACATTAAGGGGACGGCTGTGGAGCGTGTGAGCAGCTTCAAGTTCCTGGGAGTCCACATCTCCGAGGATCTCATCTGGACGACCAACTGCTCCAAGCTGGTAAAGAAGGCTCACCAGCGCCTCTTCTTCTTGAGGACTCTGAGGAAGAACCACATGTCCTCAGACATCCTGGTGAACTTCTATCGTTGCACCATCGAGAGCATCCTGACCAACTGTATAACAGTCTGGTACGGGAACTGCTCTGCCTCGGACCGGAAGGCGTTGCAGAGGGTCGTGAAAACTGCCCAGCGCATCGCCGGAGCACCACTTCCTGCCATAAAAGACATCTACAGGAAGCGGTGTCTGAAAAGGGCTGGGAAAATCATCAAAGACCCCAGTCACCAATCACATGGACTCTTCACCCTCCTGCCCTCTGGGAGGCGCTACAGGAGCCTCCGGACTAAGACCACCAGGTACCGGAACAGCTCCTTCCCCACAGCTGTCAGACTCCTGAACTCTGCCTCCTGACATCTGACCCACGTTAAACTCATGGACTGAACATACACACACCCACAATGGACAACTGTACCCTCAAACACACAATAATAACATGGACTGAACCACCACTCACAACCACTAGCACTTTATATAGCCTCTGTAGAATTATCCACATATCTCACTTATCTTAACTGCACTACTGTATAGCTCTGTAATAATCATTCGATAATTTTTAACCCTACAACTGTTTACAACTTGCATTGTTCCCATTTCTGTATAGCTGTATATCTCAGATTCTGTAAAGTTATTTATTTCATATTCTGTATAGTTTTTCATATTTATATCCTGTTCATAGCCTGTACATAGCTTGTACTCACTACAGCCTGTACATACCTATAGTTATAGAATATTCACAACATACTTCATACCGTGTACATTATAACATACCATAGACCCATTTCTGTAATATACTCACATATCTATATTATTGCTAATATATATTGTAATATATCTATATCACTAAAGCACTTCTGGATGGATGCAAACTGCATTTCGTTGCCCTGTACCTGTGCATGTGCAATGACAATAAAGTTGAATTCTATTCTATTCTATTCAATTCTACAGTACATACACTACTGTTATTAATAAGACATTAATGGGGGTGTCCAAGAGTTTCCTTCGTGGTGATCATGGATGCATGATCCATTGCCCCAGTTTTCTGTTCCTAGTTAACTGGAGTGGCACCTGGTGTCTTCTGCCATTGTAGCCCACCGTCCAACATGTTGTACTTTCAGAAATGCTTTTCTGCATACCTTGGTGTTAACTGTTGCCTTCCTATCAGCTTGAAGTAGTTTAGCCATTAACTCTGACGCCAGACAGGGTACAGGGTTTTTTGTTCAGAGAACTGCTGCTCACTGGATATTTTGACTTTTTCAGACCATTCTCTGAAAACCCTATTGATGCTAGAGAGATGAAATCACAGCAGATCAGCATGCCGACAAGCACGCCACCTTTCTTCACCATTGTGATGCTCAGCTTCAGCTTCAGCATGTCGTGTTGATGGACAACAAGCATGTCTTTCTGTTTTATATTTTTTCAAGCACAGGCTAGCCGGTATCATAATTGCAGCTTTTGACAGCATTGTTTGTAAATTCTTGTTTTGATCTCTGCGACACCCTCCTGATGACTTCAGACAGTTCATGAAAGAAGACAAGCTATAATCATTCAATATGTGATCTGTCTAGTCATTTTATCTGACAGCCAGACAGAAAAATCTGTGTAGTCTGAACCTGGTATCAAACAACATGACTGAGTTGACAACATGGCTCAGTTGACATCAGTTGAGTGTGCACTTAAAACAGAAGATGGAGAAATTGTGTTGGAGAAATTGTGAAATGTTAGAGCTGCATTTGCTGCCGTGACCACTTTCAGACTTTCAGGGTCCACTTTTTGCTTTCATCTGTCTGTCTCTTCAGAGGGCTCTGCACTTTTGTGTACAACTCCCAATCTTTTCATCTGCTCTTCTTTACTGGTGGAACAATGTGTCCTGACAGTTGACAAAACTCTGTCCTCCCAGGGGCATAAACAGCTGGTACTGGTAACCTGATTAAGAGGTTCAAGATAGCATCTCGTGTGAGGATTGTAAGAGTGAGACAGGGATTGGAATGATAAAAAAGAAAAGATAACTAGAATGATAAATGTCCCGCAGTACTGCTATTTGGTTCCTAAGTCCTTAGGTACACACAATTGTACACATGTTGGTACTGATAACCACGCTGAAGGGCTGTACACAATGAAATAATAATGCTTGTGCAGTGGATTTTTCACAAGATGAGGTGAACAAAATTTAAGCTCATAGCATTGTGTTCCAGTTACTCTCCTTGTCTCATCTTCATCCCATATCTCTCTGCCGTCCCTTCATGCTCCAGATTAAGCATGATTGCTCTCGCCCTGCTTTTCATCCTTTTTATGTTGCAGACTTCACTGTGCTCTCAAGTGTTTATGGAAGCTTCAAAGGATAGAGATCTTGATAAAATAGGGTGTGTGTAGCACAGCTGACTTGTGATACACTGATTATTTAAAAAAAAAAAAAACAAGAAAGATTTTTGTGGTGCGTGTGCAATAAATAACAAATTAAAGGAAAGAAAATCCCCTAATCCTACATTGAGGGAATTTGGTGATCAGCTTTGGTTATCTAGGGCATTTTGCTGGCCTTATAGATTCTGAAACAATCCAAACTATTTATGATTAGTTGGGCATGACGAGGTGATATGGGGACAATGTATTTATTGTACAGCATAACATAAAGATTTTTGTGATTTAGTCTTCATATGAGGACACAGGGTCCTAGGAGGTTAGGACAAGGCTAGCCTATAAAAATTTCCTACATTGGACATTTAAAAAAAAACTACTGCAGGCTCACTGAATGCAGGGAGGTGTTTCTAGAGCAGTGGTTCTTAACCTGGGTTCGGTCGAACCCTAGGGGTTTGGTGAATCTGTCTCAGGGGTTCGGCAGAGCCTCCGCCATGATATGCATGGCTCATTTTGTGCACCAGTAAAAAAAACATATGTCTTGAATTTGAAAAAAATCATATTTTATTTTTCACTAAAGAGGGGTTCAGTGAATACGCATATGAAACTGGTGGGGTTCAGTACCTCCAACAAGGTTAAGAACCACTGTTCTAGAGTTTAGGAGCTATAAGCCACAAGGGTATGGTCTCCTCTGGATTTAACATAAAAAAAAAAAAGAGAGATGGACATTTAAAAGGTCTTAACATTGATTAGACTGGAGAGGCTGACTCGTAAGAAGGTCTCAGAACCTCTGCTAAATAGATGGGCAAGGCCACGTAATTTCTGAATTCATTTGGAAGAAAATCAAATGGAGCCAACAGCAGGGGAGATATGGGATGGCTGGGAACATCAAGAAAGAAACTACCTCTGACAAAACTGTGACAATCATGGCATTCATGAGCTCATTCAGTATCCAAAACCATGTTTGGGCAACAAACTGGTTGGGTCCACACTGGTTGTACTATTGCAAAAAAGATGCATCCCCAACCATCTGTGGGAAAAATGTATCATTTAATATCTTTTGATAGTTTTTAATCAAGCTTTTTTACTTTCCTCCATGTGTGACACTTCTGAGTTGTAGGGAAAGATAATCTTCTCCTCCACATTTACAGTATACTGATGACACTCAGGTTTATCTTGAAGTCTGGCCATTTCTGAGTGTTGAACTCGCATAAGAATCATCCTGTAGAGGTCTTGCTGTCACCAAGCTTAAGGCAGCTTAATAATTTAAAAACTCAGAACAATTTTCCGTCATCCTGTATGCCTCGCGAAGGCTGTACAAAATGATTCCCTGGGCAGACTTGCCAATTAATCAAATCCTTCTACTGAGGTCTGCTCATATTTTTGTTAAGAAATTATAAGACATGTCAGTCAGTCAAGGGAGTTATTCACGCTTCAATTCCCACTGGACAAGACTTCAAGCTGTCTACACTTCCCTCTAAGCAGCAGCTAAGACCAGCAACTGCTTCAAATCGTGGCTGACAAACTTCTACATTTTACAAGAAAATAAGATCACATTGATCTTGTGAAAATCATGGTTTGATTTCGTCATATTACTTTCCAATTTTTAAGTATGTGGGTTTTTTTTTATTGTTGCTCTGGTTTCTTCCACAATTTCTTTTTCTACTTAAATTAGTTTATCATACCTACTTCAGGGGGACTGGGGGAAAAATGATAAGAGGTAAACTGTTTCTTAATGGTTCCCACTGCAATTGCTTGATTTCACAAATAGAACATACCTTGGGAATTAACTGTTGCTTCATGTCCTTCATTCAAAAATAACCAGTAAAGCTGTGCCAGATTTTTGCTGGCACAGAAAACCTCCATGAGTTATTCATTCCAAGATCGTTCCTCTGAAGCGGTGAATCATAATTTTACACTTCAGTGGTAGAAGGGATTTTAACAAACCATCATCTGCTTGATGGTAGGCCGATACTTACATGCCAGCCAAAGGTAATTTACAAATTAGCCTAAGCTAATTATCTCCTTGTGTTTGCAGGTGAGCTCCCTGGTGTGTTTATTCAAACCTATGTTTTTGGCCATTGTTTTGCTTCATCTTTGTTTTCTGTTTGACAGTTCAGCTCTGCCTTCGCCATATCCAGGTCTTCTTGTAAGCAACCAGATCCTATGATGGCATAATGAGACTGTGCTGGCCGTTGACTTAAAGTGAGTCTGGAAACAGTAAAAAACAACAGGGAGGGATTGGGGTACAAGGGTTTTGTGTCTCTGCGTGCCACCATGTTAGTTCCTTAGTGACCATGATTATTCACAGTTACAGTGTGGTAAAAAAGTAAAGTAAAAAAAACACCCACCTACCTGCCATACCACTTCTAGAATTATTTAAAAAATAAAATAAAATAACAAAAGCTGAACAAGAAATAAAGTGCTGTACACTCAGTGGAACCTTTTCTTAGGTCTACTTTGCTAGTAAAGGCTTTGACCTTCTGCCATATCTTCAACCAGAGTTCTGAAAACACTCTTCAGAGATTTTGGTCCATATTGACATGACAGCAAGACACATCCAGGTACATCCATGATGCAAATCCAACACACACCAAAGATGCCCTATTGGATTGAGACCTGGTGACTGTAGAGGTCATTTGAGTACAGAATACAGTAGTTATTGTCATGTTGAAGAAATCTGTTTTAGATTATTTCAGCTTTGAACACAGTGCTGGAAACGGCCATCAGATGATGTGTGTACTGTGGTCATAAAGAGATGGATTTGGTCAACAACAATAGTCAGGCAGGATGTGGCGTTGAAATTATGCTCAATTCATACCAAAGGCCCAAAGTGTGCCAAGAAAAATGCCCACACTCTTACACGTCACCTCCAGCCTGAACCATTGATACAAGGCAGGATGGATCCATGTTTTTATGTCGTTTATCCCAATTTCTGACCCTACCATCCGAATGTTGCTGCAGAAATCAAAAATCATCAGGCAACATTTTTTCCTATTCTCAACTGTCCAATTTGTTCAGCCTATTCAAACTGTAGCCTCAGTTTCCTGTTTTTAGCTGACAGAAGTGGCACCATGTGCGGCCTTCAGCTGCACATCTAGTTCAGTAGCACATGTCCTTCAGCAACGTGTTGTGCAGTCAGAGATGCTCTTCTGCATACATTGGTTGAGTTACTGTTGCCTTCCTATTATCTCCAAGCAGTCTAGCCATTCCCATCTGACCTTTGCCATCAAGAAGGCATTTTTCGATCTGAGAACTGCTGCTCTTTTTAGACCAATATCCGTAGTTGTGGGAGAATCCCACTAGATCAGCAGAGTTTCTAAAATACACCTTTCTTTGCCATTCTGTTGTTTAGTAAACTTCAGCAGGCTGTGACATTGCCTACATGCATAAAAGGATTTAACTGCTGCTATACAAATGGCTGATTAGATATTTATATTAACAAGCAGTTTAACAGGTGTGCCTTATAAAGTGGCCAGGGAGTGTATATAGAATATAGAGTATAGTGACGAAAGATGGTGGAAGTAGCCCCCTTATCAGTAACAACTGAATGTTGTACTCACAAATCAAACCTGAACTGCCTTCTGTGTGCCATGTTCAGTATGTTCAGGATACCAGTCCAGTCAGCATGTCTTTTCTCACAGTCCTCATAATTCTGAGGTCCTAAGACATGGATTTTGAAATGTTTGTGCACCTCATATAGTCAGCATATAGTTAAATGTAGGAGATATAGTTGAATGTAGATGACCATGAGCATCCTAATATTGCATTCAGATACATCTGAGCTATCAATGTAAAAAACAAACAAAAAAAAAACCCACAAAGAAAACCCCAAAAGTAGATCTGCAAATGAAGCTGGTACTTTTACGCAGCAGGGGTTGCAGAAAGAAACTGAATGCCATGCTCCTAATTGCTATTTGTACATTCCGGTATCCTGTCAGAACTTTAAAGATGAGAGAAGGAACTCTTGTTAGAGTTGCTCCTTGCCTCAGCTCTGGCAAAACAGCTATTTCTTGTCGACATAACACACAGTGTGTCAGCATGGGGATCCCCCTAGACAAGCAATTTGAAACTCCACTATGAGTTCAACCTGACGCT
Source organism: Pundamilia nyererei (assembly GCF_000239375.1). Taxonomy (NCBI): domain Eukaryota; kingdom Metazoa; phylum Chordata; class Actinopteri; order Cichliformes; family Cichlidae; genus Pundamilia; species Pundamilia nyererei. The sequence goes on along the minus strand of NW_005187464.1, from coordinate 2,960,609 downwards.
GAGAGCCTTAATCAGCATTGTTTCAAATCTTCTGGCTAAAGCTCGAACCTAACTTATGCCAGCTTTTCGAATATGTATCATCCTGGAATCAGGTTATATGGATCCGCACCCCCCACTGGCCAGCTACAAACTTATCTTGGAATATATAATATAAAACTCAATGTTTTAGAAAGAAACCAAAAGGACCATAATAAATGAATAAAACAACAAAGTACTGCGAAAAAACACAGTTGGGAAGACCTCGTTATTTATTTTGTAACCAGCAATTTAAGTTATTTAAGTTAAATTTAAGTCATTTTTTAAAAAGGGGGGGGGGGCTAATAATATAAGCAGAGTGCTCTGTCCCGGAGGGGTTTGAAATCTATAAACTTTTTTCTCACGTCCCTTGCCTTTATCATATGATGAATTACAATGTAGCCACTTGTCTGAAATAAATAATAAATAAAGTGGCTGAAAATCAATATCTGCCAGAAAAACACCACCATTTGAACAAGACTACAAACAGAAATGGTTTTTGAAGTCTCTGGATTCAGCTGGAGAACAAAGAGGCAGGTTGAAAAATAAAAACCAAATCCCAGTTGGGCTGATTAAAAGGTCCAACAAAAAAGTTCACAATGTTATGAAATCCAACACTCCAAGAAACACCAAATCTATCTGGAAAGCAGAGGGAATACAAACATGGGAGCACAGAAGATTCAATGACAAATGGTGGGGTGAAATTGTCAAATTTGCTTAGGAAGGTTGCTAACTGAGTGAAGTGACCTGACAGTATCTATGTGGCAGCCACAATGACAACAGGTCAGCTTCTTAAAAAAATGTTACCTTGATTATCTGCTTCTGCATAGAAGGAATTCAGGCTGTCGCATAATTCGTAGGGTCATTTAAAAGAAACAATCAAGGTAACTCAGAAGTGGCAGAACATGTAAAATGTTAATAAATATTTAGCTTTTGGCAATGATAGGTGAAGGGCTCGAGAGGCTAAACTGAAGATATTCTGTGAGTATGCATGTTCTCTAGTGTCTCGCGCGAGTCTCTCAAATGTGTTACATTTGTATTTTTTATTGTTTTGATTTGTGGTCTCTTTTCTTATTTTCAATTTCTATGCTTTATTGTGTACTGTGTTTTGTTATTAAAGTTACAGTCTATGAAATCTCACCACTAGGTGTGGGTAGACTGCAGATTGGAGTCTGTTTTCTTATCCCTCCCAATTCAAGTGCATAATCCCTATAATGGCTGCTGTGGGACAAAAAACTCTGGCTGTTGTTCTTTGTAGTAAGTGTCAGCTGTCTGTCTGCTGTTTACTTCAGCTGTCAATATTGCCTCTTTTCCACTTGCCACCTTTTACCTGGAGATGTTTGAAGTGCTAAGGAAGAAGATGACATTTTTTCCAGAGGCTTATTCTATTGTCTCTTTCCTCTGCATTTTTGCTTTTTTGAGGGAGGCTACCCCTTCTCAGATGATAAAACACTAGCATGATTCTTTTTATTTTGAGTTTAGAGGTGCAGACACAGACTAAAATTTGCCTCCAGATGCATACCAGTTCTCTTCTCCTTTGGTATGGCACTTATTTATAGCTTTCTCTAGCCACATGCCGTTAGGCAGAATGGGGATATCCAGCTCAATCACTGTATGTAAGATGACAGGGGAACATGACAGCTTTCACTGCTATTATGTATTTTTAATAGAATAATTTTAAGTTTATGAGAACACATCAACACACACAATAAGAAAACAGATAAATGTGATCATAGCGTTATTGCTTTTATTTTTTTCTTAAAGTTCTTATAGGGGTTGGGAAGCGCATCGGTAACTGGAAGGTCGCCGGTTCG
>NW_005187464.1:2955967-2957414 GCF_000239375.1 Pundamilia nyererei | reverse complement strand
ATGCAACTTCACAAATGCATACAGCAAAACTTCCAATTGTGTTGCAAGTGAATTATTCATTACAAAACATGTGATGTATTCCTGTTCCTTCATTACCGAGTAGAACCGTTGCTCCTGCACATTAAATTCCAGTCAAAGACACATTAACATTTTACCACCTACAAATCCTCAGTGTATTTTTTTATTCAAAAACAGACCCTAATTGCTGCTCTGTGGGGCAAACTTCTTACTGTCTAAGCTATCTCACTCGAGGCTTCCACCAGCCCTTGGCACAGAGGGAGATCTGCTTTAAAACAGAACTATTAAATGAGATGCTTATTTTGTCTTCCGGCATCCTAGGGAGGCACGCCACCGCATGCTGCTCCCCAGCTGCGCAACTCAGTTATGCCTTTCTTTTGCAACACGAGGAGTAGCTGTTTACATTTTGACATCTAGTATAGATTGACACAAGTTATGGGATTTAAAAGTTGCACAGAGGGCGTTAAGAGGTTTAGCGGTAGTTGCTGGTATATATGAGGCTGGAAGTGACATGAATATTTAGAAATGTGTCTGTGAGCATCCATTTGGAAAAGGCATGGGTGGATGCATCCAGATCCTAATGAAGGATTTTTCTTGTGAAACAGAGCAAGACTGTGGCTTTGTGGAAATCAAGGACCTAGTTCCTAGAATGAACTGCTTGTTCAGCTAAGATATAAGAACGGAGGTAAATTTTTTAAAAGGTTGCTATCTTGGAAGACTGAAATACAAATTAGGAAATGTTAAGCTCACCTTCACATTTTGAAACTGTCTCATCTGGCTTTTAGCTGGGAATGTTGCATACCAGTTGAATTTCTTGTCTGTGCTAAGAGTCCTAATGTGTAACCCATTCTCTGACAAGATGAAAATATCTTGATAGTCACAGCATAAGGAAGTAGCTAACTCAATATTGATCAAAATTAGAAGCTGTGTAAGAATGTGACTAGACAGTGACTATGTGCAGCAAAGTTTAACATATGCTGATATTTCATTTAAAATCATACCCATCACCAAATGAGGACAATGAGGCTACATGCCAATCATGATGAACTCACTGTGTTATAACTGACACCACAGGCTCATTTTTATCTGCCAGTCTGACCCAGTTTTTGAACCATCTCTGGCACTCACTCATAAATGTTTGATTACGCCTGCAGAAAATTTACATTGTTCTTATACTGTCAGATATGTAAAGGCGTGTTTTGCACTGACAAGCTGAATGGGCTTGCAAGAAAGGCAGAAGAGATGCAAAACTACAAAACAACACATCATCACAGCTTAATACTTCGAGCAAACCAATTCTGCCTGCAAAGACAATAGACATCCCATGCTGCACACATTTCTCTGGGCCTCCATTGCTTTGTTTCTTTTGTTGTGCAGGTTATTGCATGCAAAATCAATAACTGCTTTCAGACACTGTTCATTAAACTGG
>NW_005187464.1:2953267-2954232 GCF_000239375.1 Pundamilia nyererei | reverse complement strand
AAAAACAAAAGAACAACAAACAAAACAACTTTGAGCCGTGTTTCCTGAATCTGTAGTCTTCATTATGCTTGAGGCCACAAGTTCTGGCAGAATTTGTCTTCACACAATAATAAGATACAGGTTCAATTTCAGGATCTCAGTTTAACTTTAAAAAGTATTTTGTATTTATCCGTCCTACAAAACAAAAACAGGGCCAATTATATGCATTTCTACAAATCTAAATGTAAAGAATTTTCACAATCACCAACAATTTTGGGTTAATAATGAACCAAAAAGACGGTGGCTGCAAGTAACCAGAGTCAAGATTTTTGTTTTTCTCTTATGCTACCATAATAAAGTCAAATTTAAAACAGACACTCATTTTGCAGAAAATAAATAAAGTACCGTGCTGGAGAAGTTTTAAAAAAAAATGTATCCAGCTATGTTGCATGATGATGAAAGATGCTGAAATAGTTTATTGTGTATTGTGCTGCTATATATAAACAAGGTGCACTCATCTTTTCTAAGTTGGCAGGATTTAAATCCCATAAACTTCAGTGAGGCTGTTACTATGGAAACTGAATAACACTCAGCACATAACATGCACTTACACAAACATCTATGTGCACACAAGCTGACAGGTTTATTTGCTTTGTGGGAACATAGCTCATGTTGTGATTTCAAGTAAGTCACAATGATTGATCATAAAGACAATGATTCACAACATTGCAAAGCTTAGAAGAAAATCCAAGTTTCATTTTCAGGTATAAATCCTTCATATGAATTAGGTAGTTGAACATCTATTACTCAGTATTAAATCTGTAGTTTGTTCATGGACCTTGTGAACACTTGTCAAGACCAACCTAGTTATGACATTCAAAGCTTAAGTATGCAACCATTCTTGCTTATGCAAGATATTACCATGTGCAGTTCACTGCTAAACCGAGCATAGATTACATTTCTCTTTGGAAATGTAAATATATTAT
>NW_005187464.1:2949602-2951162 GCF_000239375.1 Pundamilia nyererei | reverse complement strand
CCTACACACAAAAACAGATGGCAATCACATTTCCATAACACATGGCAATGTTGAGGTAATTTGAAGTCTTAATTACACCTTCAAAACAAATTAAGGTTCTCATCTGCATTGGCTATGCTCCGGATTGAGAGGTGAACATTAAAATAATATATATATATATAATTATTTAAAATGCAACTGCACTCTTCCCAGATCTTCACCTGTCTCCACCAATTCCTGTCTGAAGAATTGTAAAGTACTTCTATAGTTATCCATATTCATATTGGCTATTTGGTGATAATTCCTAAATTAAACAACAAAATAAATCATTCATTTAATAAATGTAACAACAAAACACTCACTACACCTAGAAATGGACTGAAAAAACTCTTGACAAGGATGAATGCAAACAGGTGAGAAGCTTTAAAACATAACCTGTTTGAGAAGAAAGAAGAGAGTTTTTTCATTTTGGTACATTTTAATTGATATTTACTTTTAGATTTCACTAGAAACTTGCCTTGCTTGCTCTGATGAAATGCCACTGCTATAATGTTTTGTGCATTTGTATACTTCTATAATTTGTACATTTCTTGCTTGTTGAGCATATTTTGAGAGTTCTCAGTGTAAGTACTAAACTTACATTCACCAATGTAGCAGAGGAAAATTAATCTTAGCATACATAACTTGAAGTGTTTTCTCAGCTGTCCTGATCTAAGATGTATTACTTGTCAAATATAGGGTTCATACTCATCACTACTTTATGCTAGGCTCCGGGTCTGCCAGCAGCCTCCCTGTAGGGACTTACCATATTTCCACTGTTTGGTCACTCATTCCATGTTGATACTTCAATATTTACACTGACATTTAAAAATGTAATACATTTGTGATTCTTATATCAGGAGACAATATCATTGTCACTGTAAGTGTCCTAACATATAATTCAGTGCTAATTGGTGAGTTGCTTTTGAAAGCATCCAAAAAATAGAACATGTATACACCTCATAATTCTTACTGTAGAAAATGCAGAATGCAAAAACATCTAGCTGCTCCCTTCATCTCTTGTAGCCCACAGCAGATGCTCCTCTGTTGCCTGTGGGTCCAGTGGGGACTTGGGAAGTAGGATCATTCAGCACCATTATTTTTTTCTTCTGCTGTTGTTTTTGCCTACTTTTCAACTTTCTTCAAACCCTTCACAGCTGAGGTAAAGTGTGGAATCATATCCTCATTATTGGCTTGTCTATATGGTACCTCACAGCATCCTGCACCAATCCACACAAGTGATAATTTCACACAAACTGCCAGGGATTTAAAAAAGAAAAAAAAACAAAACACAATTGTGAGAATGATTGGATGATTGGAGCTGGAGGTTTAATCCTTTTGAAACATCTGTTCCTATCAGAACTCCTCCAATAGAGGCAGAAAAATAAGTTGACTACATTTAATTAAAAATGCTTTAACTAAGTTTTTTGTATTTACTCATTTTCTTTAAATCAGGGGTCCCCAATCCCAGTCCACGAGGGCCGGTGTCCCTGCAGGTTTTAGATCTCACCCTGGGTCAACACACCTGAATCACATGATTAG
>NW_005187464.1:2937208-2948539 GCF_000239375.1 Pundamilia nyererei | reverse complement strand
TTTAAAACTTCAATTTTTTGATGAAGAGGGAAGTGTCACAGTCTGGCTGTGTTGTAGGCAGAGAATGGACTCAAACACAGGACTCCAGAGACAAAATGTAACTGACAAAGGCAGCTTTATTGCTGTATTCTCAAAATACAATATGCAATAACTCAATAAACTGGGAAACTCAGAGAAATACATGGAACACACACAGCATAATGGAAGGTATGACCACAATGTGTCAGAGAACAGAGAGAAACTGAGGACTTAAATACACACATGAGGCAAGGACAGAGTGGAGACACCTGGGGAACACAGCTGAACAGAATCTAACTAATGAGATGGCAGGAAGCAAAACCGAACACAATGCAGACAAGAGGAGGGACTATCAAAGTAAAACAGTCCGAAAAAATAACACTGAGACAGAAACCGAGACTTAAGACGTACAAACTAGATACGGGAAAAAGGTAAACAAACACAGAGACATGACTAACTGGGGTGAGCAAGACTCACTTGACAGAACAGGGAGACCAGACAAACACAGAGACATGAAGGAGGAACAGTCAGGGACCACAAATGGTAACATACAAAACCTAGAAGACCGACTGAAATATAAGCTAACTACATATAGAATATAATAAATGCCAATGGAAACCCTAAAAACTTGTTAATTTACAATAGAGCTGAACAAAACATGAGTGATTCTAAAAAATAAGAATCACCAAAACCCAAGAAGAACACAAAGCCCTGGTCCCAAGACCCAGGGACAGGAAGTACTCAGCATGTTTATCAAATCTAAAGAAAATTCATCATTTTGAGTAACACTTGAAATATAAAAATACAAGATTTTTTTAACACCTTTCATTTTAAACCATTTTATGTCCTTTGTACATACAATGTTATACAAATATCGACATCTTGCATAAAGTAAAGAGACGGCAACCTTTGTTACTCCATTGCAAGAACACACAGAGTGAAGGAAAATATGCTCACACTGGACACAAAGCAATTGCCATCCAATTGATTGGTTCTAAACAAGAACCTTATTACATCGGCAATAAGATCAAGTTGCAAAAATGTACTGGAGTTATTCAGTAGTTTCTTTTTAGAATATTTCACCCTTGGGTACAAAACATGCTTTCAAGCCTGTCACAAGAAGATGAACCAAATTAATTCTTCAGCTAAATATTCCCTACAGCAGTGGCGGCAGCAGTGGTGCAGAGACACCATATGCTGACTTCTTTATACAAACAGTGTAATTGAGTGTAGATGCAAGACAATAAATCATTTTTCATGACACTTTCAACAGGTAGCTATCTGGAGTTGTTTAGGAGGAGGCTCTTTCTTTGTGTGTTCTCAGAGGAAGTAAGCCTGTAATGTTTATTTTATTGGCTCCAATTATTTCCAACTTATGCGGCTGTGGCTGTACACTGCTTCACTACATTAATAAGCTTTAGGTGTTAATAGGAATGGGGAAAAAGCCCTTTACTGGTGTTTTCCCCCATGTAATCCACAGATGGAGTAACTGTGTTGGTGGTAGTAATTGCACTGAAAATAGTTGCTTCTAAAGATGTCATTGTAAATCAGTAGCTGCACTTATTATACAATATCAGTACCCAGTTAAAATGACATTGGGATGAATAAATTACTTGCTACTGCTAACTGAAGAATAAAAAAGGACCTTCAAGAAAAATATCAGCAAAGATGAGCAAAGTGTCAAATGACACATGAAAAAGCTTAATGCAGAGGAAAAAAATTGTAGCTCAGAAATTCAGTGACAAGAAAAAAGTCACATTCAAAACTATATGCTTTTCAGTGTCAACACTGTGTGGGTGTATTTTGATCAGTTTTTACTGACAACATAATTTCCTTGGCATCACAACAGCTGTCATAAGTTTCTCATAGAGTGGATCTCTGGCTTGTTCCTCGAAATACTGGTCATCACCCTCACCCACCAAGGCCTTGCAAATTTTAACCTTATGAGAGTTCCACAGACAAAATACAAATACAGAAAATACTCTAAATGACTGTTCATTTAATTCACGCTTGTATAATAGGCAGTATGGTAAATGGCCTGTATTTGTATAGCACCTTACTAGTCCCTATAAGACCCCAAAGTGCTTTACACAACCAGTCATCCACCCATCCACACACACATTCACACACAGTATCACGGTAACAGTTGTTATTGTTCCCATGTAGGACATGCAAAAATATAATTATTATGAATTTTCAAGCACTTTTTTTTTATTAAGATGCTAAATTACAGTTATTTACTTGTATTCCTCAACATTATTTTTAGTGGTCAAATGTTGTGCTTGATATTGTGCTTGTTTAAGGTGATTTTCACTCAGATTTGGACATAAAAACATGAATGATGTCATCTTTAGTTTTAAACTTTTAAACTTCATATTTGACAAACATGATTGTGTTCTCTTGCTTTTATGACAGCTGCTACAAAAAATCTTTTCAGCATTGTAGTTTTTAGGAAAATGGGAAATATGTGCACCAATTTCTTAAAATGTGCAAAAAAATGATTGAAATACAGTAAAAAAAAGAAAAAAAGAAGGCAAAAACAGGTTTTGTACGGTTCTAATGAGTTTGAGAGTCAATATTTTCATGTGATTTGTTTAAGTAGGCTTGTTGAATAGGTCTCAAGTCTTCCTGCAGGGCATTCAACCCAGCAATGTTAGGGTCTGGGATCTATGACTATTCCACTGTTTTTTTTCCATAAAAGTTTTTCAAGTTGAAAAATGAAGCTGTTGCCAAACAGCTTTCCCGTATTGGTATTGCAAGGTGAATCAAAGTCTAATACTATTATTTTGTGTTCAAAATTCAATCATTTTTGACAAGATCCCCGACACTGTTGGCAGAAATGCAGCCCCAAACCATGACAAAGCCGGGGACTCGTTCTTCCTCACTTGCTAACTTGCTCCATATAAAAACAACAATTTGAACCAAAAATTTCAAGTTTGGATTCATCGCGTCCTAAGACATGCCACTTAATTTCAGACCGATCCTTCTGTAGTTTAGCATACCTCAGCCTTTTCTAACTCACTGTATTTCCCTTTCTTAAGAACTGCTTCTTGAAAGCCACTCTTCCACTGATGAAACTTCAGAACAACTAAAGGGTCAGATGTAGCTCTCAGATCCTGTTTCAGGTCTTTCCCTCTTTCTAAAATACTTGACTTTGACTTGACTTTTGATCTCTACTTGTCCAGTTTCCTCATATTTTTTTAAGGATACATTGCAATCTGAGGCCATGGTTCTCTGCCGGAAAAGGGTGGAGTGCCCACTCCGGGTCGGGGATGAGTTCCTGCCCCAAGTGGAAGAGTTCAAGTATCGTGGGGTCTTGTTCGCGAGCGATGGGAGAAGGGAGCCGGAGATCGACAGACGGATTGGTGCTGCGGACGCTGCACTGGTTCGTCGTGGTGAAGAGAGAGCTGAGTGTAAAAGCGAAGCTCTCAATTTACTAGTCGATCTACGTCCCTACCCTCACCTATGGCCACGAGCTGTGGGTAATGACCGAAAGAACGAGATCGCGGATACAAGCGGCGGAAATGAGCTTCCTCCGAAGGGTGGCTGGCCTCTCCCTTAGAGATAAGGTGAGAAGTTCAGCCATCCAGGAGGGGCTCAGAGTAGAGCTGCTGCTGCTCCACATCGAAAGGAGCCAACTGAGGTGGTTGGGGCGTCTGACAAGGATGCCTCCTGGGCGCCTCCTGGGTGAGGTGTTCCGGGCACGCTGACCCAGGACATGCTGGAAGGATTATATCTCTCGGCTGGCCTGGGAACGCATTGGTGTTCCCCCGGATCAGCAATAGGGGGGGGCTGGGGAGAGGGAGGTCTGGGCTTCTCTGCTTAGGCTGCTGCCCCTGCGACCCAGCCCCAGATATAGTGGAAGAACATGGATGGATGGACATTGCACACCATGCCAAGATATTTGATACACAATTTTCTGCTAGTAGCTCAGTGGTGCACAAATACAATTTTTAATGTCTTTCAAACTAAGTCTTTGGCATTTTTAATGGATTCATCTGAAAATGGAGTTTAAAATTGGTTCTTTGCTAATCTGTCATGTGTAGACACAAAACGTATCCATCCTTAAGTTAGATGCCTTCAGAAAGCCTGAAGTGATATTACTCAAGAGCACTTTAAAACATTAAAAAGCATCTGTAACATAAAGAACAGACAGATGGCTCAAGTTTTCCAGCCAAATTTTGGGTTATTTAATGATTAGATGAGTTAAAGTGTAAACTATAGGTCGTTTTCAGTGTTCTGGTACCATCTGGACTATATTGGATTGGTGGTAAACTTTGGTGTCAAGAGTCAAGGGGATCAGTTTGATTTTAACCTAATGATGCTATTTATTTATATATTTGGTCATTAATTAAATTCCACCTTTATAATAAAAATTCTGCTGTTTAGTTATTGAAAAGCAACCATGATAGCTCATGTCTCATCTGTTTATAGAATGCAGTTGGTTATAACCTCTACTCTACCGAATCTCACATTACAAATTATTTTGTGACTTATTTCTAAGCGAGTCAACGTCTGTCTCAAAATTGTATATATAATCAGGCAATGCAACACCTGAAAAAGCTATGATGTCATGCTACTTAGGCATGTTAATTAAGATGTAAATGGCATTAAATGATATTATACTTATATCCAGTATTTGAAAAATGCCCCTTCTCTGCCCTTCAGTGCTCTCTCTGTCAAAGACTGTCAGGCTGCAGTTCCATTAGACTCCAACCAAGCCCAGAAGAAGAATGAGCTCTTTGCTGTGCCCTGACCACAGCCCAGTCAGAGCCACTGAAGTGTCCTATTCATCATTTGCTCAGGGATAGACACACAGTTTTTTTTGGAGATTTCCCCACAGAAATACTGGGTCACGTCTGAAAAGTGAATTTCACCAGTATCTGTCTGCTGCTTTGTTTGCCTCCAACCATTATTTGGTTTGTCCCAGTCTGGTGAGCACCTTTTGACACCCCCCAAGCCTCTCAGTTAGTTTGTTTTTGCTCTCCTTACTTTTCTGTCTGGGTCATTTATTGACATTTTCTATGAAATAGTCACGAAAATGCAGTGTATTTGTTTGTGTACAAATTGCGCTCTCTTTTGTCATTAGAATCAGAAAAACTCCAGAACTGACCTATTTTATTTTGAATAATGTTTTATGTTTACACCAGGTATGTTTTTCAGATTTATCTAAGGGGAGTGCCTATCCTGCTACCAATGAAAACCAAGTGGCAACAGCTGTTTTTGACCAAAACCATGACAATAAAATGTGGCATTTTCTATGAGGATTGACATTTTTTTAATGACACCATCAATACATGTATGTATCACACTTATGCAATTTATTACAACATCAGGGTGTTGCTAAAGTAAGTAAGCTTAATCCTTTGGGGACCTTGAATGTATGTGTGTACACGGTGTCAGCAGAGGTGTTTTGGTCACTGGTACGTCCTATCATCAGGTGTCTTTGACCTGTTGCTCAATAAGCTAAATGCCTAGGCCTCGTGAGAGGATCTTTATGTCCAGAGACAGTGGCCAGGATAAAATGCACTTTACTCCTCACTAATTTAATCCTGCTGAGAGCTGTTGTCATGCCGCATTTCACTTACTCATGAGAAAAGGCCACGGGAGAAGGTCAATTTACGGAAGGGGAGGCTGCATTGATTTTTAAAATGTTACTTTTAAATAGTAATACATTTTGACCAGCCCCTAAATAAAACTTCAGAGTTCATGTCATGTTGTCTACTGTGTATTAGCAAAAGGCCAATCTACTCATGGATCATGTTGATGAGATTTGTAAATTTTAAGCTAGAGTGCAAAGTCCTACAACTGGACACTCTCTGTTACTTACTTGGACTTTTGGGGGAACATAAAGAGCCTGTATCTCATTGTGGCAGCTGTTACTCAAGTGGATTGATCCCCAGCTCCTCTAGTCAACGTATCAATGTTTCCTTGAGCAAGATACCAAATCCTGAGTCGCCCCAGATCCATCCGTTGGAGGGAATGTGCATATGAATGTTACGTAAAAAGGGATTAAGTATAGATAAAAGAGTTGTGATTGGGTGCATGACGATTGCAGTAGGAAGTGCTTTGAGTGCTCAAATTTAGTAGAAAAGTGCTCTGAAAGTACCGGTCCATTTATGAAAGAGTCTAAGACTAAAAGAAACATCAATCAATTTATGATATACAACTTGAAGTCATAATCATTCTAATCAAATTCAGCACATGCAGACCTTTGATGGATCTTCTGTGCAATCTCATAATGTTCTTTTTTTTTTTAATCTCATTTTCTGTGGGTTTGTATCAGCACATTTGCTTAAACGCATGTGTTTATGCACATCCTGAATTACTTAAAGACAAATCATAAACACTTTGATGCCAGACCTTTGGTGTCTAATAAAAGCTAAAATCTATCTTAGGTAAGACTTAATCACAGCATTAATCTGTCAGATAATGTGAACAAAGCAGGTAAACAGCCCTGAAGGTGCCAAACTCAAAATATCTCATTTTCATCATTTTCACACACAAAAAAATCCTGACTATCAGGGTCTCATTTTAGAGCGCTATAAATATTAAAAAAATTAATAATTTCATACTTTGGTTAATCCCACCTGGAAGGGTTTGCTCTGTGTGAAATAATGGTAAGAGCCCAGGGGTCCCATTAGGCTTCTCACTAATCCCAATAAATCCACTTGCCACTGCAGCACAGTCCAACTTTACTTGTTTTGCCTCTAAATAACAGTGACAGCTTCACCACCAAGACATTTGTTCTTGATGCCTCATGCTTTGTTCAACCTGTCACCCATGAAGGTGATTAACCGGATTGATTGCACAATTTTTGACATGAAGAGTAAATGAGACGTGGCGTGTCTCCTCTCACTGAATGACAGTCCATGAAGCAGGTGATAAGAAGAGCCAAAGAGTCATTTCTAACAGTGCTGTCTTATATCTGACACCAGACTAGACACCTCGCAGCAGTTGGCTATAGTCACTATATCAGTCAAAACTATCCCAGCTTAGTCACAAAATGCTTTTTTTCCCTGCAAGAATAAATTCAACAAAACCCTTTTTTTAATGCCAGGCTGTCAATGTTTTGTTTTTGTTTTTTTTTGTTTTTTGTCTCCAAGTGATTTTTGACATGCTGTGCCAAGCATAACAAGAACTAAACAAAGTGTCTAAATGCTTCAAGATTTGCATTTTTTATTCTTGCTGCTATACAATTCCTTAACGCAAGAGGTTATGGATTTCACTGTGGGGAATTAGGAGACTTACATTATTCTCCACAAATGCAAATCTTTATAATATGTCAGTTTAATCTTCTCAGAGAACTATCCAACAAGATTAAAGACGAAACTTAGATCATTCAGCGTTTCTCTAGGTTGTTGCCCCTTAGTCATTCTTACAGCCAATTACTGAGGTATCTTCCCTGTTGTTAATAGTTACCCTATTTAGACATATTTTCTATAAGTATTAACTATTAAATGCTTTTATAATTCCACCAAGTTGTATTTAAACAAATCCATAAATTTGCATGGATATATGGTTATAAAGGCTCTGTAAGAACATGCACCTTAATAGAGCGAAGAGCTTGCTTTACTTGGCAAGTCATGAGAGTATGCTAGAATGTGCTTGTGAAACTTTTTTTTAGAAAGTTGTTCACATAGCATGTCCCCAACAGGGCCCCAAACATCATGGAGACAGTCTCAGATTACATTACATGTCACATAAGCAACTGAGACGGACTTAATCCACAGAAGAACTGTGGCAACTTTTTCAACACTTAAAGATAATTGAGAATGTGTGCAAGTGTGCTTTAGAGAATTGATTTGATTGATTCTGTTCCTTGTTTTTGTTGCACTCTGTAATAATTTTTTAAACTGCTTTTACACTTTACTTTTAGTGCCTTTTGCTCTCTTTCATTGCTCCCCTGTTATTTTCTGAAATGCCATTTCTTCAGTTTTCAAGGAATAGCAGTAATAATAAAAATTACACTAATTCAAGCATGTAATACAGTCCTAAGTACAGACATATTAGAAGTCAGTCGTTTGGTAACATAGTTTGAAAGTGTGGCAGATTTTCTGGTCTTTCTCTTTTAAAGCTGCACAAAATTGAACTCACTTTCATATTCCATACATATTAGAGGAGCGGACACATCACTTATTTAGAAATGACTAAATGATTAGCGGTCAGCACAAGATATCGATCACTCCTAAAGCCCCGAAAGCAATGAAGCAATGTGTTTCACTGCAGCTTGCTTACAATGGTCACTCAAATCTGCAGGTTAGAGTTTTCTTTGTGTGATTTGCACATTTGCAAGAGAAGGCAGTAGCATGATATGCCAATTTTAAAATTGAGAAGTTTTTTTTATTTACAGTAGATGATAATTGTGTTGATACAACATTTCTATTCTTTTGCAGTACCATATAATGTTACTTGTAAACTTTTGCATTTTCAATCTATCACAACAGGAGCAGAAATAACAAAAAAAATAAGTTAGCTTTCAAATCATTGTAAAAATCAGTAATAAGATGTACTAAACGTTCTGTTACTAAACTGCAATAGCAAATCTATCCAAATATAGCAGTGAGCAGAAATAAGGAGTCATATTTACACGGTAGCAGTAATCGAATCTACACATTTTTCAGCTACTATTGTTTTACCTCAGTTGAGTATTTGTGCTAAAGTTAGTTGCTTTAAATATTCATACCACTGACTTTGCTCTTACTTGCGTTTTTCCCTACTGGACAAGGTTCTATTGCCTGGGAAGATTCTTTCACTGTTACTTTTAAAGCCCCTGAGATTTACAACATCTCACTTATTTTTGGTGTAAGTATGTATTGACTGCCTTTGCAGTCACTAACTTTAGTCTACTAAAAAAAATTTTTTTTGATTATTGTGCTGAAATATGGTGACCTTAATTTATTTTATATTTTACTAATCTTTTTCTTTGCATGTCATTGCATCTTTACTTTAATGATAACTACTGTTATTAAAAATAAAATAATACAAAATTAAATGAATTCATTTGGATCTTTCTTCCAGTTAAAATTACTTTTTTTAATGCCTGCCACATTGATTTGCTGTCAGTGAAGTGATGGGTGCTGCTGTTTTATAGGGTTGCTGATATTAGAGGCAGTTGGTGTAATTTGTCTTGCTCTCTATTCAAAATTACCCACCCTCATTATTTTGATATTGATGGTTTTGATCATGTTATTTATTGTTTCTTTACCAATTTTACACTTCTTTATACCCCTCTAAAATTTGGAACAATGTCTTAGATGTTTACAGTGATGTGTGTTTATTGCAGAATAATTATATCTTTATTTCTATTAATAACAGAATTTCATATTCACTCACTGAACACTATTGGGTACACTTTGCTACTACCATGTTGAACCGTGTCTTCTTCATGGCATCAATTCATCAAGGTAATGAAAATATCCCTTTGAGATTTTGGTCCATATTGACATTATAGCCTCACATTGTTGCTGCTGATTTATTAGCTGTATTAGGGAGATGCTCTACTGGATTGAGATCTGGCACTGTAGAGGTCATTTAAGTAAACAAGTGAACTCACTGTCAGGTTCAAGAAATGAGTTGGAGATGGTTTAAGCTTTATTTGATTTTTGGTGCATTATCCTGCTGGAAGCAGCCACCAGGATATGGGTACATTGTGATTTTAAAGGGATCAACATGGTCAGCAACAACATTCAGGTACACTGTGGTGTTTAAACAATGTCCAATTGGTTCCAAGGAACCCAAAGTGTGCTAAGAAAATATCCCACACCTTTACACCACTCTGTAAACCATTGAGATGTTTGTATGGGAAAATCCCAGTAAACTAGCAGCTCGTCTGGCACCAACAACATACCCTGCTCACGATCACTTAAGTCACCATTCTTCCTCATTCTGATGCTCACTTTGACCTTCAACAGGTATTTTGACCACATCTACATGTTTAGCCAACCACAGCTGCATTAACAGGTAGTTAAATAGGTATACATCACAAAGTGACTAGTGGATCTATACTAAATGCATTACTTGTTCCATTTTGTACCTGATAATGCAGCGTAAAGGGAATCTCAAAAGCTGAAAAATGTTATTTACACCAAGACCACTGAGCTCTTTATAATTGCCCTTCCTTACTAATCCACATAGGCTCAAACCAACCTCCTAGGACCTGGCGTCCACATATGTGGACATCACATTTTGGGTTATTTAGACTAAAATACTCAATTTTGCTCTACAAGGCCCTGATATCCACTTACGAGGACATTATACCGCTACTCTTCTATCAAAATTTTAAACGAATATGCATATGTGGCTCTCATTTTTCTTAGAACAAAAATTCGGTAAAAAAAAAACCTTGTAATTCTTTGTTTTTACATTCATCAGGTCCCAATATGCCCAAATATCAAAAAGAAATTAAAAATGCATGCCATGGAAGAGTTCGGGTCTTAGCAGGTTAAATCCATAAGAGTATAGGAACTTTGTTACCTAGCTTAACCTTAGCTTGTTCTCTAGCTGTTTTTGCATATAGTGTCCTGTGTGTATTACATTAAAGCCAAGTAATTAAGAGTGGATTAAATGGTAAATGGTCTGTATTTGTATAGCGCTTTACTTGGTCCTAAGGACCCCAAAGCGCTTTACACTATACACAATCATCCACCCATTCACACACTGGTGATGGCAAGCTACAGTGTAGCCACAGCCGCCCTGGGGCGCGCTGACAGAGGCGATTAATGGAGTATTTCCAAATGTGCACAGACCCCTGTGACTAAAATCTAATAAATAAACAAAAATGAAACTTCTCCAGATCAGTATATATATAATACACAAGTGTATCCACTGCAGCCCTCTGAACAATGCTCTCTGTCTCTTTTTTTTTCTCTTTGTCCTACTTTTTTTTTAGCCTCTACATCCCTGAGAACCTATGGAGAAATGTTAAGAAAAACACACACAGAAGCTGTAAATAATAGAAAGGACCAATACAGTCTTTGTGGCAAGAGCTGCAAAGTAAATGCATCTCTATTGTCTTTGAATGCTGCAGTATAAAAGCTCAGAAGTGTACTTTGTTAAGCTTACTGGACTGCTTTGATTGTCTGTGATAAATCATCTGACTATAAACAAACTGTTCATCTTAAATAGTAAATGATGTACAATAGATGGACACAAATGAGTATGTCTCATCCTCATACTTCTCATCCAGGGGCGATTTTAGCCTTTTTTTGGGGGTGCTTCAACAAAATGGTTTGTTCCAGCCCACCTCTCCCCTACTCTGACTCTAGCGCCGTTGCTGCCAGAGCGATGGTGGCTGAGACGCAGCGGAGCGGA
>NW_005187464.1:2932261-2935233 GCF_000239375.1 Pundamilia nyererei | reverse complement strand
TGGGCAGCTCTCTGGGTGCTCAGCACCCCCAAAGCTCTGATCCTAGAATTGTCCCTGTTCTCATCACAAAGTGCTTGACATCTCACTCATAATTCATATGTAAAAGATGTCTCTAGTAAATCCTTGAACTACTCAGCATCATGTGATTTAATCAGGTTATGCAAATCCAAATTCATTAAACACCAAAACACATGGCTTGCAACACAGTTTTCAAATTTTTTAATTAATATATTTTAATAGCTTTATCAAAAATAATTAACAGCCTGAATAATTACAAATCTTAAACATCCAGCTGTGCTGTCAAATCCACTTTAAGATTATGATAAAATGTTTTGTTTCCATATATTTAAAGTAACTAACTGTTGAATTACCTTGAACACAGGAATTTATCTGTTGAACAAAAGCTTAATATAATAGGGTATTTCACAGTAGCACTTTCGATAATTTGTGAACCACAAAATGTGGTTTATATACAGAGTACTTTAAAGCAAAAAAGTATAACATAACAGTGGACATGTTTAGCTACACATTAGGACGTTTACTTACTGAACATTAGTGTAAACTTTAACTGTGCTCTCGTGAAATTGTCGTAAGTGCCGACCGGATACACAGATGCATTTACTCACTTTTCAACATGGCGGCTCTTGGCGTGTAGTGTTTTGTTTTGGTGCAAAATCCCACGGATTAATGTAACATTTGGAGGACCTGGTAGCCACCTGGTAAACAAAAAGCTATCACGATACCGTCATTGTTGTTACGTCCTTTAAGCTAATCTATTCCTTCGACTATCTGGGAGATGTATCGTCGCGGAGCGGCAAAGAAAGACAGCAAGCCGGTGAAGAAGGATGTGAGTGACAGTGATAAATACGCCGATCTGTTGGTTTTCGGCTATGCCTGCAAACTCTTCCGAGACGACGAAAGGGCTCTTTACCATGATCACGGAAAGCATCTTATCCCATGGATGGGGGACAAGAGCATCATGATTGATAGGTCGGTTGAACAAACTTAGACCGAAACATTATGCTAACAATCTCTCCTGTCCGCTAGCCTGTCTCAAAATTCAAGGGACCACGTTGGAGTTGTTGCTTGTTGAAGCTTGGAAACACCTGCAACTCGC
The DNA here is from genome assembly GCF_000239375.1 of Pundamilia nyererei. Classification (NCBI taxonomy): domain Eukaryota; kingdom Metazoa; phylum Chordata; class Actinopteri; order Cichliformes; family Cichlidae; genus Pundamilia; species Pundamilia nyererei. Next base: position 2,934,116 of record NW_005187464.1, on the reverse strand, counting down.
GACGATTGTTTTATTTCTTGCCTCCTAACGTGTCTTGTTGGATGTCCTGAACTAAAAAAGAAAGAAAATTGGGGGGAAAAGAAAAACACCTGGCATCTAAAGTTTCTTCGGTAACATGCTAACTTGCAAATGCCTGTCAGTCTTTGCTAATGTTAGCCATGACTGACCTATTTATGCTTTTTGCTGTCAAGTTATACACTCCAGCTTACATTATAAGAGAACATTGGACAAATGGATTGAATAAAGTTTATTTGAGACTGGTTTAAGACTACATAGGCCTGCATAGTTCGCGCTAAATGTACCTCTTAAATTGGCAATTGCAGTAAATATATAAAAATACTCAAGTTATCTGTGAAATCGGCTTTGCATCTTGGCATGTTATGAGAATTTCCTCTAGAAGCTTTTTTCATGCTTTACACGTGAATAATATGTCTAAGCTATAACATGTCTTTTTCCTGTTCTTTTCAAACGGACGTTTTCTAATATAAAGTGGTGAAGTCCCTACAAAACTTGGTATTTTACTATGCTTTTGTTTGCCAGAGCAAATTCTAGCAAAGACAAAAGTTACTGTCATTAAGGTGATTCAGTGTATCATTTTGACTAATTTTTTCCACCTTTTACATAGAAATTGTCCTTGTTGCAAAGTCATTGTAAACCTCCTTGAGTCTTGTATTTCTTTAAACATATTAAATCAATTGAATCACCTTAGTGTTCAGACCCAACTTATGTTTCATTTGTACAGCCTTTGTTTGTGTGTCTTTATTACATAACCCAGTTTTTCCACAGCAAGGTAGGCTAAGGGGTCCTTCCAAACCCCGAATGCCAACCTCAGCTCCAGATTTCTTTGTCTTCATGAAGAAACTGCAAGTGAGAGATGGCGTAGAGGGACGAACCTTGGAAAATGTCGTCCATTTGGGTTCTTACGGATAGGTATTTATGTGCTCGGGTTTGTGTGAATGTAACTTTCTTTGCAGATTTAGAAGTAATGATGAGTGTTACAGGGGATTATTGAACCCTGTAAGGTAAGAAGCGAGTTGCTTTGTTTGTCTTTTTTTTTCTTTTTCATTTCTAATGTTGTTGGCCTGTAAAAACAGGAAGAAAATACAGACAGAAAACTTGCTAGGTATATCAGAGCTCTATCCAAAATAATTCCCAAAGACTTAATTAGTATCATTATTGTGACGTATCCATTTTGAGAAAACATTCATGGAGGACTTACAGAGGTAGACCAGTTTTATATCTTTTATATTGTGGGTTTTAGGTTTTACAACCTTGGTAAGTAGGCCCATGTTCTGTATGAAAAGTTTTGTCTACTTCCTTTTCTCTAATCCTTTTTATCATCCAACAGATATGATGGACGTGGTCACTTACATGACCTTTCAGAGTATGACAGTGGGTCATGGAATACATCCTACCAGCTGTCAGAGGAAGAGGCCAGGATTGAGGCGCTCTGCGATGAGGAGAGGTACCTGGCACTGCACACTGACCTGCTGGAAGAGGAAGCTAGACAAGGTGAGCAGGATGCTCGTTTAAACATTTAGCAGTAATAGTTTAAAAAAAAAAAAAGAGTGATATTAAAGGCAAGGAAAAATAATTTCAAAACATCTTATTTACCTTAAATCTGCTGCCGCTCTTAAATAGGATATCATGACCTTACTTTCGTAATCTGTTTTCAAAAGCTGATTTTGTGTCAGTAGCTCAAACTTGTTTTCCGTTTGTAGTCAGGCCTTTTAATAAAGATGTAGTTGCATGGGCTGATATGTCAGGGGATGCTCACTTAACAGCATTTTTGCTGTCTTCATCTTTTGCTCCAGTAGAAATTTTAAGGTAATGTCTACTGCTTCTTAGGATTTCC
>NW_005187464.1:2929963-2931940 GCF_000239375.1 Pundamilia nyererei | reverse complement strand
TAATTTTGTGAGGCCACATGGAAAAGGCTCGGATGAGCTTTCCAAAGTTCTACAAGTTGTGCCTCCATCGCTTGTGTCCAGATCATGCAAAAATTGCACAGTGTGATTTTTGGTCCATTTTGAGCCGATTTTTGAGTCGTATGACCGTTTTGGCGATCGGCCCGAGTTTGGCCTTCATTGTGCGTCGTGTAGTATACGTGGGGTAACGAGAAGCGATTAACACCTCACGACCAGCTCCCGATCATCAATCGCTTGGTTGATGATCAGGAGAAACTGCGGTGACACCCTCGCGACCGTCATGAGGGTGTCACCGCAGTTTCTCACACTGCGCACGCGCAAACACAAATGTCAGCGAAAAAGACGGCGCAGCACGGCTGTGCAGCGTGTGATGTGGACACAAGCGATGGAGGCACAACTTGTAGAACTTTGGAAAGCTCATCCGAGCCTTTTCCATGTGGCCTCACAAAATTATCACGACATAACAACCGTGAAAATAGTTGGATTTACAATGCTGCTCAATCACAGCTGCCTGATCAATGTTTTTCATTAGCAATTTAGCAAAGTTGATGGTGGTGGTGTGCGTGTCTGTGTGAGTGAAAGACAGAGAGAGAGAGAGTGACAGAATTTCTGTTATAACCTTCATTTTATGGACGCACAGTGTGAGCACTCAGGTCGCATCAGAGCATCGGACCGTATAGTGTGAGACCTGCATCGTGTCCTATGAACTTCTAACCCCTGCGAGTCAATCGTGCCGTTTGAACAGGAGCTGAATCGCGTGACTGAAAAAAATCGCACAGTGTCTGCCCAGCATTAGTTACAGCTTGTTGTCAATACGCTGGGGGCAGAAATTAAGTGATCCTCTGCTGAATTTGTAAATTTGTTTGCTTCCAAAAAAATGAACAGTTAGGTAAACGGGTAGCTTGATTTTAATGGAAATAAACATAATATCATCCAAAACTCCAGGAAAAAAAGTTATAAATTAAATTCCATATCACTGAGTGAAGTAAATATTTGATCCCGAAGCTAAATATGACTTGTTTGAAATACCTTGTTGGTAAGCACAACGGTAAGATGTTTTTTTTTTTTTTGTAGTTATTCACCACATGTGCACACGTTTCAGGAGGGATTCTTTGTTGAAACGCTTAAGTCCTTTTGCTTTAGAGTTGGTGTTTGTCAACCCAAACCTTCAGCTCCCTCCACAGATTCTGTAGGACTCAGGAATGGCTGGTCCTATCCATGACCTTGATGTGCTTCTTCTTCGGCCACTCCTTTTTTGCCTTGATCGGATGTTTATGGGTCATCGTCATGCTGGGAGATCTATCCATGACCCATCTTCAGTGTTCCGGCTAAAGAAAGGAAGTTCTCATCCAAGATCTTATCGTACAGGGCCCCGCCCATTAGCCCCTCAATGTGGTGAAATCATCCTGTACCTTTAGTAGAAAAACAGCCCCAAAGCATAATGCTACCACCTCTGTGCTTGGCTGTGGGGATGGTGTTCTTTGGGTCATAATCAGCATTTCTCTTTCCCCAAACGCTGCACTTCGGGTTGACCACGGCACTTTCTCCCAAGCCTTGGAGATGTTCACTGGCAAGCTTAAGATGGACCATCGCACGTGCCTTCTTTAGCAGGGGGACTTTGTGGGCTTTGCAAGAATAATTGATGCTCATTTGATTTCTTTCAACAGTTATCAACTTCTCATCAAGCAGTTTGCTCATTCCAGCCTTATGCAGGTCTATGATCTTGTCCCTGGTGGAAAAGTAGGAATGAAACAAATTGAGTATCTTCTGTGTGCTACATGGACACAGTCTGTGGAAGCCAGAATTCTTGCTGGGAAGGAGTTTAAGTCTCTGGCTAGAACTGAACCAATGATCTTGATGTCCTTATTTCTACTGTGACACTTGGATGGTTGAATCAGAAATTGGTGTAAACATCATGAAAGCTTGGATCCATTACTTTTGTATCAGCAGTTCAGTTTT
>NW_005187464.1:2891095-2929943 GCF_000239375.1 Pundamilia nyererei | reverse complement strand
TATATAAAAATAAATACAGAGGCTACTGAGACACACTTAAGTACAGTCCTTCAACAAGCCATTTGTGCACTGCTTGCCAGCTGTATGTATGTATAGGTTGTTGCTTTCATCTCGGAGTGGAGTAAACGTTCTTCAGTGGCTCTTAAAATGCAATTTAGTTCATATATATTTATTTTCTGGGTGAAAAGCAACCAAACTAAGGGAAGATATGTTAAGTTTTCAAACCAGAATAAATAAACATTAGGTTTTAAAGGACAATTGTAAGAAGAATTTTGTGAGCCTGTTAAAGTTTTCTATATATCTGCACGAGTATGTCCTAAAAGTACACAAAAACAATTAACAACAGTATCGTACAACATTACGAAAAATATTAGCTCGTTTTGAATTTGATGGCAGAAAGGCATCTCAAAAACGCTGGGAGAGAGGACACAAAAAGCTGGAGAAGTAAGTGGTACTAAAAAAAAACAGCTGGAGGAACATTTTGCAACTAATTAGGTTAACTGGTAACAGATCTGTAGCATCGTTGGTTAGAGAAAGAACATCTTAGAGAGGCAGGGTTTCTCAGAAGTAAAGATGGACAGACATTCACCAATCGGCTGATAAACTCTCTCTACAAATTGTGGAACAGTAATGTTGCAATGATGTCTCTTAACATAAAATCATAAAAGACTTTTAAAATCTTATTATATACGGTAGATAATATCATTATGAGAATCAGAAGAAATCTCTGTGCGCAAGGGACAATGCCAGATATAAATAATGGATGCCTGTAGGGCTGCCACAAATGATTATTTTGATGGTCGACTAGTCACCGATTATTTTTGCGATTAGTCGACTAATCAGATCATCATCCATTGGACGTTAAACGTACAGCTTATTGCACCAGCATGAGTCTGCTCTTATATAACTATCATTAGTTTACAGCTTTAAGTGTTTAAGGTATGTGCTAACTAAAAATAAAGACACGATGATAGTTTATTAAAGTTTAATGAATTTTGCAGATTGTTTCGGTGAAGTTTAATAAACTCCTTGCTATCTAAAATATAACAGGACACCGGAGTATATTCTCCAGCATCTCACACTTCTGATAATCAGCTGTCTGCTTGACGTTTATTCAGCTGTGTAAAAACTATAACTTTGATCTCAGCCAAACCGATTTACTCAGGAACAAATAAAATACTGAAAAAAGCCAAACAATAACATTTTTAAGTTATCTAAGTGACTTATGTATATTTAACCTGAGTAGCGAAAGACAGCGGTGGGTTTGAAAATGATTTGCCGGGAGTCCGGTGTTCTCACGGCTCTAGTGAGCCTAGCCCCCGGCTAGCTATTGAGCTAGTGGGTAACAGACGTCTCCGAAAACGTCGGAGCGCTTTTGAAAATATGTGGTGTCTTGATAAACTGAGCAGATATTTGAGGTTTACACAGCTACATTCTCGCCTGAAAATATGTTAAATGTTTATTTTGTGACCCAGAAAGAATAATAAGAGTAATATTAAAACTAACTAGCTGCCGCCATTGTTGGAAACTGAGCTGGGCTGCGCTATGAATTCTGGCATCCTTGTACATGCAGTGCTGCCATCTTCTGTTTCAGTCCGTTATTACACTCTTAAACCCTACTACTTATTCCAGCGTCTTTTGTGATCTTACAAAGCTTCAAACGAAGCGTCGACTATTAAATCAGTCGTCGACAATTTTAATAGTCGACTAATCGTGGCAGCCCTAGATGCCTGTGATCTTTGGACCCTCAGGTGCCCCTGCATTAAAAATAGACATGATGTTAATGTGATCCGGAAATGCTGCCATCTCCCCTGAGCCTAAACTCAGTTCAAATGGACTGCCAGCATTCAGTCCAAAAGCCTGTATCTCTGAAGGGGGCGGCTGAGTTGACATGTTGCACATCTGAAAGGCACCACCAGTCTTGGAAGTAGAGCTGGGCGATATGAGATTTTTTTTTTTTTTTTTTTTTTTTCTTTTGGCCTGTCCCGTTTGGCTCTTTTGCCATCAGAATTGTTGTCTAAAGGCAAAGAAAGATGCCCAACGGATTTACTTTACCAAACTGACCATCCCAGCCTTGCCGTAATGGTCCATTTGATTCACCTTTTTATTGTTTATTTTATTTTCACTTACTGAATACGGGACAGACTTGACTGGGGGAAAGAAGGGGAGAAAGAAAGAGGGAAAGAGAAACAGCTGAGAAGAGGGACGGGGGAGAAGGGCAAAAGACAAAAACCAACAGAACGGGCAGAGAAAAAAAATGCATATATCAATCACCTGGATCACCTGCTGAGAAAGAAAAAAGAGAGCAAGCAGAAGAGAACAAGAGTAATAGAATAAACAACATCACAATGATATATGGGAATATGACAGTAAATACTAAATGTTAAACATTATTGTGCAGCACATAAGATCAACAGAACACAGTGTGCTTTGAGGTAGGAGCCAAAAAGGGTGTAGTTTGTGGGTGTGATCACCCGTGTGTACACCTGTGAGCATGGACGCGCTTGTTTTTTGTTTTTTTAAAAGGTTCCTTCATGTAATAATCTGCTAGAGGGTGTGGGGGGGCCACAGCCCCGTCCTCCAGGGCGTGAAAAAGAAGAGGGGATGCTGCACAGTGATAAACACAGCCTGACCCTAGCTTTTCTGATATACGTCATTTCCATCAAATTCAAAGTGACCTTGTTTTATTCTTAAAATGTAATATTTTCTCAGTTAAAACATCTGATATTTTTTTATATTCTATTATGAATGAAATATGTGTTTATGGAAATTACAAGCTATTGTGTTCTGTTTTTATTTATATTTTATATAACATCCCAATTTCGGAGGGCAGTTGGGGTTGTACTCACTCCAATTCATCTTTTACCTTTCTTTGTACAATTGATTTGTGTGCAAAAGGTACCTTTCTTTGTGCATGACCAACTCTCTCATGAGATTCAGCTCAGACAAGCATCCTGACATTTTCTTTTAGTGTTCCTTGGTGTTATTCAGAATTCCCTTTTCTTTTCTATTAATGATGGTCTGTTGTTTTGGCCCAAGCGTGACACACAAAGATCCATACGATGACACTTCTAACCCCTCTGTGTTTCAAAGATGGGAAGCAGGAGGTTCTTACTCTACCTTACCTTACTACCTATGCAGTAAATAATGCAAACGAATGCTTCTCATTTAAACCACAAAGTTTTATTTTGGTCTCATCAACACACAAGACAGGACTGCGTCATTGTTTTGTTTAATTTTTCATCCACTACACGTCTGTATACTGTATATCTAATTAAAACTGACACAGTATCAACTTAAAAAGAGTAACATTCGTTATCTTCACAGATAGATGTCCTTCATCAAAATCAAAAGTCATCATCAGTTTGTGCAGACTAGTTTAAAGTGTTCTTCAACATTGCAGTCTCTTTTTTTTTCCTGATTATGTGTGTTTCCTAATCCCTCACAGAGGAGGAGTATAAACGTCTGAGTGAGGCTCTGGCTGATGAAGGCTCTTACAACGCCGTGGCTTTTAAATACAGCGCTGACTACTATGACCCCTCTCAGCCCACTGAGGAGGAGGATGCTGCTAACAAGGAATCAGGTGAGAACTCATCACAACTTCCCAGAGTAATGTAGTTACCGTGGGCTCTGTGTCACGTCTAGAATTGTAGTTGATTGTGTGTGCTGCAGTCAGCTGTGAAGAACACAGCAGCTCTTTCTGATATATAACATTTACAAAAACCAACTTTTTTTAATCCAAACAGCCATCTGCCCATTCATACACTTGAGGCGTTTGCTGAAGTTTATTTTTTGCCCAAAAAAAAGCTCATGACAAATGTGCAAAAAATTCAGCATTGCACTAGAATATCACCTCATGTAATCACCTCGCACCATCTGTGTTACTTTTAGTCCTCTATCTGTTTGTGACTTCTTGTTATGACTTATTTTGTGAGGAGCCTTCATGGATTCCCTGCTCCCTTGTGCAAACCTTAACCTCCTAAGACCCGAACTCTTCCACGGCATGCATTTTTGATTTCTCTTTGATATTTGGGCTGATTGGGACCCAATGAATGTAAAAACAAAGAATTACCAGATTTTATTTTTATTTTTTTACCTGATTTTTGTTTCTAAGAAAAATGAGAGCCACATATGAGGATATTTGTTTAAAATTTTGATAGAAGAGTAGCGGTATAATGTCCTCGTAAGTGGATCTCAGGCCCTTATAGAGCAAAATTGAGTATTTTGGTCTAAATAACCCAAAATGTGATGTCTACATATGTGGACGCCAGGTCCTAGGAGGTTAAACTAACAGTCTTTTTCCCAAATGTCATCTAAACAGACCCTTTGCCCTCCAACACACCCTTGTCATGTCTGGAATGACTTCCCAAACATCCTCATGCTCAAAAGAAAAAAAAAATAAGACTGCTTCCTAAAAGATAGACACTGACCCTGACACAGTTACTTCTGCTTTAAATATCTGATATACACACAGACTAGTTAAGCAGACTAGATGCCTCTCTGTGTCTCTGGTGAATTTGTAGAGCTGACCCCATGGTATTCAAACATCTGCTAAAGATTCAGATGCCTGTAGAGGGTGACTTCGTGGAAAAAGTCAGAAAGGTCTCACATTTGATCTAGTTTGAGTCGAGCTCTATTTAAACTCTGAAACATTAATAAAAAAGTGGTCAAGAACTTCCCTCTTACCAAAGAGAGCATTAGCGCTTAAGGAAATATATCACAGTAATATACCAAGTTCAGTCATTCAGGTAAGGAAATCCCAAACAGTTGATTGTGTTTGTGTTGATTGTGTTTCAATGTGAGAAACATTTCGTCACTCATCCAAGTGAGTTCTTCAGTCTCAGCTGACTGCAGGTTTCCCAACCTTATAAACCGTACAGTTCCATAATGACTGAAACCAGCCCACTGACAAACAATGGGCTGTGAGGTCAGTTTCATGACCATTGATTAACAGCCACCGATCAAAGACCATTGATCAATGACAAATGGCCATGATTACCACAAAGAGTTGGCTGATCAGTGGTTTCACCTGCAGTCAGCTGAGACTGAAGAAGTCTCTTGGATGAGTGACGAAACATTTCTCCTTCTGAAAACGCTACGTCCAGATGAACAGAATCAATTTTTTGGATTTATATTTCAATTATTTGGTTCTGATTGATAGCCAAACCAGAAGGTTAAATTCAGTACAGTTTATTACGTGTTCTGTCAAAACATGATAAATGCGTCTTATTGTTAGCCTCTCTGTTAAACCCCACACCAATCATTAGCCAGTCATTTCACAATATACCAATTAGTTTAACATCCTGTCAAAATAAGGAAGCTAATTTGAATAAGCAGTATCTCTTTGCTGAGGTTATTTAAATAATTCACTCTGTCTTCACTGAGTAGCTACTCTGTAGTGTGGCTTTAAATAAAGACAATGCTGGACTTCCCATTAAAAATGATCCGTTTCAATGGTTTTTATTTTAATGTGTAATTACCAATGAGATTTACTTTATATAAGATTTAAGAACAAGCTATATTATAAAGGTGCAAGTAGTTTAACCCTGATAACAGTGCTATTATATAACTATATTGAACAGTATTGCTTTTTTATTGCTTTTACTGTATAGCCCTTTATAAGCCTGTCGATTACATATTGTTGCCATGGCACACCTTCCACATGCACCCAAGTGGAATCCATAAGCATTGCTTTTTTTCTTTTTTAATTGCTTCAGAGATGCCTTTTGTTAATATAAAGGACCCCTTATTGGAGCAAACTCCCTACAGTACCTGGGTAAATATTTAAGCTCGTTTCCACCTGACCTGTATGTTGTCATCAAGATGAAGGTAAAGGCTAGAGTGCTGTTTTGCTTTGATGTATTTGTGTAGTGGGGAGGTTGGTAGAGGGCATGAGTTTCATCCATTTTTAAAATGTTTTAGGAGTTCAGAAATAATCTTAATGTTATTGCTGAACTGGGTAGATATAAAGTGGGGTTTGTTAGTTTTTTGTTGCCGATGATTGTCAAAAGTTAATCTGTTTATCGGTATATTTATTTTTCATTCTCATGTCCCTTCATTTGTGTAGAGGAGGCAGAGCCTGAAGAGAGTGAAGAACCATTCGTTGCTCCCGCAGGGCTTTCTATCCCTCCTGATGTGGAGTTGGTGAGTGTTAGATATTCTGCTTCGTTTCTTGAAACTCTGACTTTTTCTGTCTTTTTAGGTGGATCTTTAAATGAGTTCAGTTCATTCTTTTCTTTTTCTCATTCTCATTTTCTCACAGACCAAAAAACCATTTTCAAAATCCTATTATCACAATATTTAATAAACAAAAATACTGTACACACTTAACAAATGCTCGCTACTTTCACAATAAGTAGTGAGCTCACAGATGATGGCGTGTCAGAGTGAAAACCAAGCTGGGGCTAGGTTACTTTGCTTTAGAAAACAAAACAAAATCAGAATACTAGCTAATGTGATGAGCTGGAAATGTAATTCATGTGCCGATTTGCAACCTTGTCAGACATGCTGATCATTCGCTTTTGTAGATGATCGAGTGGTGGTCACTTTGAATTGTATCTCCCTTTCCTTCATGAAGAATAGGCTGGTGTAGCCTGTGCTAAAGGTGCTAATAAAGAAAATACTGAAGCGCCTTTCTTTTGTATTCAGAGAATTCAGCTGCCTCTTATTATGGCTGCCACTTACTTACTAGTTGAAAACACTTCAAAATGAGAAGTGTGCCAAGCTTGTAGAATCATTCCCAAGAAGATTTAAGTCTGTCCAAAATCCTTTAACCAAGTAATATGGGAAGGATCCGAATACTTCATATAAAAACAAATTCAGGCATTTATTTTCAGTGAATAAACTAACTATGCAGAAAACTTAATGATCTGTAGACTTTCAAAATGAGCTGTATGTACAGTGTGCTCTATGTTTAAATGTGATGTCACGACATTCTACATGTGTCTTAACGATAGATTTATGTTGTGTTGTCTGCCTTTGTTTTTGAATCATAGATTCAAATAATTTCTATATAACACGCAAACCAAAGCAACAGAAATGACCCAATTAACTGACTCTGCAATAAGTTGAAAATCTGTGAGTTTCACAGGGGTTTGCTGAAAGGGGATTTTGTCCTAAAATTGTATGGCTGTCCAGCCTTACTCTGAGGCAGAATGCCACATAGTTTTTGTTTGTGAAAAAACACTTCTGTGCCAAAAGATAATGTTTCACATTGACATACCATCTAAAGAAGGAAACAGTTGAAGTAATAGAAAAATATAAGATTTTCTGTTGCTTTGTTGTGTCTGATATCCACGGCCAGAAGCCTGATGATTCCCTGTAGCCACTGTCCTATGCAAAGAGAGTCGGTCTCTCCTGCCGTTGTACACAGATGTTGAGAAGTGATCCATCCCACTTAGGAATTAGTGACAGTGTATAGGGAGAGTCTTTTTATGTGAAAGCAACGAATGCGTTTTTCCTGCTTTCCTTCTTTCAAAGATGAATATAAAAGAGTCATTCTCCCCTGTCAGGGATTAACACATGTCGGGAAGCATAACACCTCCCTAAGGAAATGCTACGGCAAATGTTGCATGTGAAAAAAGGCATGCTTTAATGCCAGTATTATACCATGGTGGGTATATGAGAATCAAAACAACCTTGTGTTTGCATATATACAAACACAGCATAGCTGCTGCTCTGTATGATTTGCATATATTATCAATCTCTACTCCTTGGTTTGTAGGGAATATCACCAGGAGAAGCCCTTGAATATTGGGCAAATTCACAACACAGCCTGATGGGATTCTAATATTTACCTGAAGGATAGATAAATATGTCTGTGACACACTAAAATAAGAGCATGGCTCAGTTTGACGTGCCTTATTTCTCACAAGCTTCTTAATGAAACTATTCAAGGCCTGGTTCAAAATTATTAAGCTGGTAAAATTAAATTATTCATATGCTATGAAAAAGACATTTTTATTATAGCAGCTACCAGTCCATTAATTGGATTAGTTCTGTTTTAGTAGTCTTAAGGTGGACTTTTTCCACTTTCATTCGCCGTTATTAATTATTTTATGATTATTAGATTTGCCCTTGTTTTCACAAGTATAGCTTAATAATAGGTAACACTGAGAGAGAGCAGAGCAGTTTACCTCAAAAGGTCCTTGGCCAAGGATGTCTTTGAGCATTTTAGATAAGGTCAGGGTGTCACATTTTAGTACAGCTCTAGTAATAAGTACAGGTGCAAATTAATCTCTACTCACTAACCTTTGTTAACTGAGAGACAATATGGTTGTAAACATTACATATTACTTTCACATTGGCATTCCTAATGGCTATTCTTTGGGTAACAGTGTTGCAGAATAATAGGTGCGAGGCACCATGCTCTTCCCCTTTTTTCATGAGATAAAATAAGTACGTAAAAGTTCCAAACATCCTTTTCCCTTAATTGCTAAGTTCGTAAGTGGAAGTGAGAAGGGATTGTGTATGTCAGAAAGTCCTTGGCAGCTTAAAAGATAATAATGATCTGTTTTTGTTGGACGCCAGTCTTTTTTTGGCAGTGTTTTGAAAGGTGGTATTTATTATGACTTTCAACTTGATGGGATATGTGTATTCTTTGGAAGACTGCTGCACTTCTCTGTACTCTCTAGGTATTGGCAAAGATTAATCATTGAAAACACACAAGGCGACCAATAATGAATGAATAATGGACCATTTCTTGTTCCACTGATTTCCACCCCATGTGTATTTTCAGAATTAATGTCATCACAATGAGCATAAGAGTGCTGGGCATGAAAATGTTTCTGTAACAAAATTGCCTCTGTTCTTGGTGTACTGTGTGTTGCATCTTAATGCCCCGTCTGTGGTGCCGATGCTTATTTGTCACAAATTTTTCACCACGTGTCTTAAAGGAGAAACGTTTTCTCCTTTGCAAATTGAAAAAAAAAAAGTGTGTTTTTCAGAAACTGAAATATAATAATAGAAACTGTCTGCATTTTTAAATGCAATTTCTTAATTTCTTGACTCTTTTGTAGCCTGCAACCACCAAGACCCACAACATCATTGAGAAGACGGCCAACTTTGTCTGTCAGCAGGGGGCTCAGTTTGAGATAGTGTTGAAAGCGAAGCAGTCTGGTAACTCCCAGTTTGACTTCCTTCGTTTTGACCATTACCTGAACCCTTATTACAAATACATCCTGCGGTCCATGAAGGAAGGTCGATACAATGTTGCCTCTGACAGCAAGAAGGAGCAGTCGCAGGGTGAGTTACAGAAAGCATTCACTGGATCCACCACATTGCATATGCATGTGTCTCGTACGGTAACTAATGTGTAATTGTTAGATTGATCACAACGTATAAGTAGTCAAACAGTGCGGAATACACTAAAAACATTCATTATTGGCAATAATTTGTTTCATCTGTACATTGTTTTTTTTCGTTCTGCAGAATCTGATTCTGATGATTCAGATGATGATGGAGATGGGAGCTACCTCCATCCCAGCCTTTTTGCCCCTAAAAGGAGCTCTCGCCTGGAGGAGCTAATGAAGGTATTGTAAATTTTTTCTTTCGTTTTTTTTCTTATAGTAGAAAGTTTTCCACAAACAGGCTTGTTACCACAGAATTCTTTTTAGGTCGACTGGAATATTAATAGGAGAAATTTCTCAGCCAAATATAATGCTGATATTTTTCTGAAAAGATACTCAAATGTTGAGCTGCATAATTTTATTTGTGAACATAAGTTAATGTTTTGGGTGGGGTTTTTGTGGGGTGGGGGGTGTTCTGTAAGACTGATCCGTTTCTAACCAGTAGCACCATCTGGCATCTAAAATTGATTTACATGCCTTTAATGCAACCCAAGTCTGTTACTGAGACTAATATCTTAGAGCTTTACTCTGTTTCCCGGTCTTCATGCTACTTCAGTTGTTAGTGCTTTCATGTGCCTTGTCATTAGAGCCATTAGTCTTTGTGCAGCAATAATGGGAGCATGCCTCTTTAAAGAAACATAATGAGCTTCTTTTAGTAGAAGCTGCCTAACAGTTGTCTCCCATCAAGAGGGATTCGTTATCAGATTTTCCCCTGTAATTTTCTACAGAAGACTCATATTTTAATGTTTAAGGTTTCATGGGGTTAAAGCTTAAATCTTGTAGACTTGTAATACCACAACAAGGACGATGACTGTGTATGATTTGAATAATGCAAGATATTTAAATACATGCCATTTTAGAGGGCTTTGAAGATATTTTAATGCATTAAATGCTCCTTTCTCATGTAATGCTTGCGGGAACTCAAATGTTTTAGTATCGCTTTGCAACAAACAACATAATGGTGTGAAATGTTATTTTCACCGGACTGGCCTTTTTTGTCTTGTAGCCTCTTAAGGTGTTGGACCCAGATCATCCCCTGGCAGCACTAATTCAAAAAGCCCAACAGGAAAGAAATGGGACAGCAGCAGTGGCAACAAACCAAGAGGAAGCTCCAGCTAGTCTACCAACACAATACAGCGCCGACCGTGAGTAGAGTCATTCTGATAGAAAAACACATTTTGACATTTTTAGTTTTTCAGTCATGGTCTTTACATGATGGGTCCCTCTGTACTATTTTGTTCAGCTTTTGTCTTATACACTTGCCAGTTATTCATCAAAACTCCCTTCAACAAATACTGAGTGTAGTCTATCATTGAGGAAAATGGTTTCCAGTCTCTGCAGCGAAGAAATACTGAATTCAGTGGGTTTTTTTCCCATGGTAGGCCAGGCGTACTAAACGGTTAACCTGACCTGAGCCAGTATTCAGATCCAGAAAGACCTTTGGCTTGGGGTCATGACAGGCAAAGAGATCGAAGGCTTGATAACATGATAAACGTGTACTGCAGTGCTAATCTGGGTATCAGATGAGTGTTTGAATGAACTGTTTCACGTGTGATTTTAAAGTGATTGCTCTGACTTCATGTATAAGTAAACACAGGGAGATTATATTGTTCGATGAAATCCTTATCTTGCCAGATTCCATTAAAAAAAATTCTACTATAACAAAATAAAAATTCTAACAAGATAAAAATAAATAAAATGAGTATCCTAGAAATTTAAAGAATAGTTCAAGTAATGAATGTGCAAACAATGAAATGAGTTAAAGAGTTTTAAAAAAGCTCGAGTTGTATTTATTTATTTTTAAATACATTCACTCTTTTTTAAGTTAATCTGATAACGTCTAAACATGGCTTCGTGCTTGAATGCCACCCTAGTTCACTTGACCGTCAGGTCAGAGCATAATGGGATTTTACTATAACTTTCAAGGTAGCACAAGACTTGAATGCATGCTGTGACTTAAACTGATGGTTTTCTCTTGATAACACACTCCAGTATCTTGAGTTTCAGTTCTGATTAAGATCCTTCTTTTGGATGATAGCAGTAATGTCAGGGTGAAAAAAATCAAATCAATTTCTAATGTTCGATGTTCAAGGTCTGAACATCAAGACTTTTCCATATTTCTGCCCAAAACATCAGACTACTGAGGATGTTATCACGCCTAGCTACGGGTATTCAAATATAATATTAAAAAGAGGGATATCTCTCTGAATTTAAGAGCGAACATCCTTTCATTGGGTGATGTTGTGCAACAAGTCTTTTGCATGTAAGGGTGAAAACCCCAGGCAATCTGTCAAAACGCCTAAAAACACTTTCAGTTTTCTTGATAGAGAAAATTGGATATGTCATTAAAGTCAACCAGCTTAGTGACTAACGTGTTAATATATCCCAGCCTCCACTTTGACACTGACCATTTATTTTGTCCTCGTCCCTTTATTGCACATTCTTCTTTCTTTTTCAATAACAGTCTTTGTGATATAAACCTGCTGATGACTGAGAAACTTTTCTTGGACAGGGGCCACACATTGACTTTTATAACCCAGTTGCCAAAATAGCTGGAAGTCTTTGTAAATTTGCCAGTGATTTCAATTCTGTATTTATTTAACAGTAGTACGATGATGCAGTACAGAATTTTGACAACACTCTGGGAACATGGAGACCAGTTGCTATCAATGCTTTCAGTTGATGACACTAAATGGGTGTCGTGGCTGCACAGCAGGCAGGCCAGTTTAGTGGCTGAACTATTTTTCTGCAGAGCCACCCTAACCTGAATATGTACCTGTGTAACCTGTAAACCTCTGTAAGTTGGGACTAGGTAAAACAGTTAGAGTTCTGTCTGCAGATGATTAGCAAAAAACGAATGAATTAATAAAACTGGCTAAAAAGTTTTATTGTTTTACATTTATTTTTGCAACAGATCTTTTGTGGAGTTATTTTTCTTTTTTTTAAGTTTTTAATTAAGGTCCTCTATAACATTTGCTCACTGTTCAGTTCAGTTCAAGCTAAGATGACTGAAACGGCTCACTAAAAAAAAAGTAAAACTTTGAGTTTTTTCGATAAACCTGATGCAGGATTATTAACTGCAGATGCCTTTGTATATGGATTGTTCGAGATCTCTCACATGGTCCAATCGAAATAACTGCATGTTGATTGTTTAGTGAACTTATAATGTTAAAAGAAGAGATTATTTGACTTTGACAGAAGTTCCTTAACACTGCGTTCTTTTTAAGACGATCAAGTTTTGGTACCTTTGCAAAAAGAGATTTCTGGTCCTGCAGAAGTCTGTGGAAAAACATGCATTTGTGATTACCTCTATAAACAATTTAAATTCATTTGAATTTCACATCAACAAATACATAAAATATAGAGATACCTTTTATTTATATAAAAGGTGAAAAATGTTGGTTTAGAAACAATTTAAACTTGAAAAACACTCTTGCTGTGATCAGGAGGCTGTCTTTCTCCACCTCTCCCATTTTCCCTGCCTTGAAAATCTTGAAAATGTATCAGTTATTTAAAGGTTTACCGAACAAGCCTGGTGTGACAGTTTCCATATTCAGTTAGAGGTGACTTTTGTCTGACCTGTGGTTGTTATTTACCAAGGTTAAAATGAAAAGTTTGCACAATTGAGTCTGAAATGAAATACTTCATCATGTTAGAATCTATTATAATGCCCCATCAATTTATATAAAATCTCAACAGCTATTTCACAGTTCTTCACACTTTTCACTTTAGCTGCACATGAGGTGGACACAAAACAAGTGCTCCACACTCAAGGACAAGTTGGCTGAGTGGTTAAGTGTATCCTAACTACAGCAGAATCTGGTTATCCTCCTAAAGTTACGGTATTATTTATTGGATAAGTGTGGAAATGGTTTGAATTAGGCCATGCAGTTTGGTCAACAGGTGGCAGCATTTTAGCAGTGAGTGTGTGTGATGTTTTCAGACGTGTGCTGCTATTTAACTTTTAATAGTTTATATTTGCATACCAGCGAAGCTTTTCCTGGCTAAATAAATGTTCATATGACTGGCTACAGCATGTTTGAGTATAAATGTGAAAGTTGTTTCTTAACAAAGAGGCATCAACTTACAATATATGATATATTTAGTTCATTTTGGTGGGGGTGTTGTTTCTGTTTTATCACACACAGTTAAATAGTTTCTTGGAGGCATGTGTATTTGATCTAATTCCTGCCTCAATTGTTTTCAGCAGCAGTGTACTATGGATATTACATGCTGCCAGATGGATCGTTCTGCTTAGCTCCGCCTCCCCCAGGTATAGATGCCACCTCATACTATAACAATATGACCTCAGCTGTCATGGCACCACCTGCTTCTACCGAGGCCGTGGCTAATTTGGGCTCTGCACCCACCCCTGCTGAAACTGTCACAGTAGCAACAGCAGCTACAGCCCCCACTCAGGACTCCAGCTCTGTTCCTCCAGCAAGTGTACCAGAAATCAGGTGGGCTCTGACACTGCATGGAAACGCTTTTCACTTTTCTTTATGGTAGCCTTGACATCAGTTAGTTTAATTTTGCCTTAATCAGAAATGATTAAATGTGTTTTCTTTAAGAACCTTGATCAAGCATAATGATGACTGTTATTTACCCAAAAAGCTAAGTTAGTGTTTTGCTTATCTTGTCTGAAATTACATTTTAAATTCAATTATTGCATAGTGTATTTAAATACAAGAATGAAAATGATGCCATATTAAAAGTTGAAACTTTCAAAGATAAATTGTATTCACATCTTAAATTTCCCCTCCAAACAGCTCAAAAGCTGAACTTCCAGTTTCCACCCCATCAGCAGCAGCCATCATTCCCCCACCACCCGACATCCAGCCGGTCATAGACAAGCTGGCTGAGTACGTTGCAAGAAATGGTCTGAAGTTTGAGGCGAGCGTCCGTGCCAAGAATGATCCGCGGTAAGTTTTCTGCTGTTCCAGTCAGGTCTCACTTTAGGAACTCCTGTTAGTAATTTTGCCATCAGATATGGCATAACCTCTTTATCATCCCCCGGCTCATTTTTCTGAGCGCTCGCCTCTTATCTTTGTATGTTTTCTTCTCTCTGTGCACTGTAGGTTTGAATTTCTGCAGTCCTGGCATCAATACAACACCTATTACGAATTTAAGAAGAAATACTTCATGCAAAAGGAAGGAAAAGGCTTGCCAGAGGTAATATAAGCATTGCGCTGTATACATTATGCTTCTGTGCGTATTAATCTAACTCTCTTTATCTTTCTTTGCCATTTAACATTAATGTAACAATGGTTCCTTCAATCAAAACTTTAATTACTTATTTTTTTAATACCCTGCAAGGTGTGTGGTTTGGTTAATGGTATATGTACATTTACAGACATGAAACTTCTAAGTATTAAATATTGTTCCTACATAATGAATAATAATGAATTATAACAGTTAATAATGACTGCACTGAAGCAGTTCTCTCATTTGCATCACTGCTACAGATCCATAAATGATCAAGATTACCGCATAAA
The DNA here is from genome assembly GCF_000239375.1 of Pundamilia nyererei. Classification (NCBI taxonomy): domain Eukaryota; kingdom Metazoa; phylum Chordata; class Actinopteri; order Cichliformes; family Cichlidae; genus Pundamilia; species Pundamilia nyererei. Next base: position 2,915,101 of record NW_005187464.1, on the reverse strand, counting down.
GCCCTTAAGAGCTTAATAAAGCTGTGGCTCACAAGCAGCGGTGCTGTCATGGACACTGACTAGAAGCAGTTTTACAAAGACTGTGAAGAAATGTTTCTTACAGAAAGATCAGTGTGACTAATTTTTCAAAAATCACTAAACCAAACCAATGGAAAGTTTTTAAATTTCATCCAGAGCGACAACATTAAATGCACAATAGAAAGTACCAAAGAAGACATTATGTGCTAGAGTAGGGACAAATGCTACACAAACAAAATAAGATTGATAATCAATTAATCAGACTTGACTTTAAGCGAAATCTCCTCAGTATGTGTATCATCATTTCCTTTTTCTTACTATTTCTTCCCCGTGTATTGTTGATCTTAGAATTTTCAGCTGCGCTTGAAGGATGGGCTCCATATGTGATATTTTTAGTCTGTCTTGCCCTCAGTGTCTATAAAATCTGCCTGCAGATCTAAAGTTAGAGCTCTGGGGAGTCTCAGCTTGTGCTTCTTGATGTAGTTCATGGTTTTCAGGTATGCTTGGGATTATTGTCATCTTATTTGTAGTTTCTTTCTTAAATTAATGCTTTTGCAACTTTGAAATTAGTTCCTTTTGTTGCGTATCCATTACAGATATCTTTAACCAGAATTTGGAATTGATAAATGAGGATAACGCAGGGAACAAGGAAGAGATTAAATGACAAGAGGTGGATCCAGCCATCCTACTGAGAAGCAAAGTACACTAGCTCAGCAGCTTAACTTGTCTTTCAGTCTGTACCTTCAACATTTCTAAAGCTCAAAGTTTTGCTGCTGAGATAATCCCACCTGTTACCAGAAATGTCTCCCATGTTTTAGAAATTTGATTCACTTTGAGTTCATCTGGTACTTTACAGCAATCAAAAAATAAGATGTTAAGTTGAGTTACTAAGAAATTGCTTAACATGCTCGGTGTCCCTCAGCTTGGGAGCTTTTCGAGTTTCCGAGCCGAGCATTGGTGTCCTCTCATCTGTTTGTAAGTCAGATCGCTACCAGTCCATTTTTTTTTTTTTTTGCTCCCGGGAGGTGCCTCTGTGATGTCAACAGTGAAATGGATGGATGGAGAGATCCTTCATACATATGAATACATAAGCATATTTCATATACTATATATTGGCTTTATGTCAGAGCTAGAAAGAAATGGTAAGAAGTAAGTGAATTTTGTAAGGAGCGATTTGTTTTATGTCAAATCAAATTTATTAGCTTGTCAGAGTGCAAAGAAGTGTGGTCCATTATGACACAGCACAGGCTGTTTCAACAAGCAGTGCTTGGCTTTTTCTATCAGAAAATCTGTCTTGTGTTTATTTTTTGCTGGCTAATGGGATGAGGTTTGCTGCTCTCAGTCAGTGCTATTATTTGTAGTTTCATACTTGATGAAAAAAGTTAATGTTGCTTCATATAGTATCAATAAAATGTTTAATATTTGAAATTTTCTTCACTTTATTAGTGTATAAATATAATTATATTAAAAGGAGTTTTTTTTGTAAATAGTCCAAACCTTCCTCACACTTTTATGTTGATATTCTATGTTGAATGTGACACCTTCTGAAAGCCCAAGCTTTCATTATTTGAATGCATGCTTTCATTTTTGCATCAGTTATAGAAGCATCTTATAATTTTAAAAAATAAATACGTAATAAAACATTGGAGTATCTCAGTGACGGTCTAACTGGGATTAGAATTTGCACCATGAACAGATTATTTATTTTTTTGAAATAAAACAAAACTGAAGTCAGATTTGTAAGGATATTATATCAGGGTTACAAGCTGACAGGTTGAATTTATGCATAGCACTTGACACATACACATGTAAGGTCTACAGCACAGCTGTTTTCATTCCCTCTGATTTATATTAACCATGATTTAATCAATTTTGCGCCTCAAGTACAATGTTCTGTATTTGCTAGAAAACTATAATGTGAGATTAAATTCATTTAATTTTCAAAAACAAAATGTCACAATAGCTGTGCCTATTTTCCAATTTACTTTTATATTGAGTTGACAGTTTAATCTCAATAGGGGCTGAAGTGTTTTTTGGAACAAGTCAGAGAAATGAATGAAAGCAGGGACCTCAATCTATTTCGTTTGGCAAAGGGTCAATTGTAGGCTGTGGGAAAGTATTAAAATGTGTTGCTATAAAGCTCTATGAAATCCAACCAATTTCCTTGAGTAGCCCAAGTTTGGAGCGTTGCACCAGAAAAGGAGGGATTATTACCCTTTTAACTGTTCTGTGTTCAAGAGTTACCTGCGGATACGTTTACTTAAGGACGTAAAAGCTAAGTTAAAGGTGTAATTGTGAGAGCAATCAAATTCCTGCATTTTACAATTGAGGTTATTCCAGAATGTTTTAGTGTGCTTCTTCTGCAAGCTTTGACTTGAAAGTTGTTTTTTTTTCCTTAAGATTTATTCTCTGGGCGTTTCACAGTGCTTTGACTGTTGAAAGCACTGTTCAATTACAGCTGAATAGTAGATAGTTGCCTTTGAAGCATTCTTCAAACATGATAAAATGTTTCTCCTGAGGGTTTTCCCTCCTGTGGCATTGGCTTCATCATCAATTTTCCATCTCATCCCATCAGTAGTTTAAATTTGGGATGGCAGCTAAGAGCACTTGGTCCACAGGTATTACTACAGAGGGTTTCTGTTGATCTGGTCTGTGCACACAAGCCTGTTAAAAAGGCTTTGTGAAGATACTCTGTTGATTTGAGTAACAGAGCAAACAGAGGAATTTTAGAAGGCAACGTAAGGGTGTAATTTCGATTCTAATTAAGTACATGGGAGTGAAAACGGAGAACGAGAAGTGAAATTAAACTTGTAAAAATGATATTAATTGATCTTGAGTTATAAAAAGTTATCATTCAGAGAAATGAGTGCTCAATGAAATGCCTAACTACTTAAGGTGTATCAGTTAATATTCAAAAATCTGTTTTTAATTTTTTCCTGCTATAAAACAAAAAGAAAATGTTCGTTACAGTTTGCAGTGCAGAAGGTTATGCTGTGATGAATACAGCTTCGGAAGTTGATAGAAAAATTGAGGAAATTAAATGACTATTTATCTAATGAAATAAACTAAAAATAGTTAAAAGTGAATTCTTTGTTAAATCACAGGCTTTGTCTTCTAATTTATCTAATTTCTTACTATAATTTTTTTCCTAACAAAAGTATTTGAAGGATATGAGTCAACAGTGTCTTTCCCCCTCAAACCATATTCAAGGACCAATGATTTTCCAGTAAGTGCTGTGTTCTCTAGTTAGATACAAGAGGTGCTGATGTTGACATGAGTGCAGGAACAAACTCTCACTTATCTTAGGGGACTACTGCTGCACACAAGTTAATGATTTCCTTCTTCTTATGCACTTGCTCAGTGGGAAATAAAAGTTGACATCTCATCACATTCCCGAGCTATTGTCAGTGGTATCCTTGAGCTACCTCTCATTCTTTTATATTTTGCTTCCACGAAATCAGACTTTCTTATAATTGTTTAATGTGGTCTTGAGCAATAGTTCTGCAGGCTGTCTTTGAAAGCTTTTCTTCATGCACCGACCATTTTCAAAGGAATGTTGTTTTTGGTTTGTTAAGCCACTTAACACTGACCTATGAAGCATTCAAGCATTAAAAAAGGCACCTAACTCAAAGGATTAACGAGTTTTCTGTCTACATATAATAGACGACTTCAAAAAAGAGCCAAGTTTCAATAGTATTATAAAAGTAACAAGATGATTGTCATGAGAGGTCCTGCAGTGAGTATCTAAAGCCGTGTATAAACTGGTAGCTGCTCTGTCATGGTTTGGAGCTGCATTTTAGCTAGTGGTGTTGGGGATCTTGCCAAAAACTGAATCATCAACACAGAAAAATACCATCATACTTTGATCCACCGTGCAATACCATCTGGAGAGTGTCTAACTGGCAACAACAGCTTTATTTTTAATACTGACAATGATCCCAAACACTGGACAGAAAAACAGGCCAGTCATGGATCGGGCTCCCCAGAGCCTGGACCTCAACATTACTGAAGCAGTGACAGAGAACAGAACAAAAGACAGCCAACATCCAAAGAAGAGCTTTGAATGTCCTGCAAGAAGCCTGGAGAACTATTTCTAATAACTACTTAAATTATGTGGAGAAAACGTAATGTGCTCTTTCAGACTTGTCAAGTTGGTTTTACTTTATAATACCCTGAAAAAAAATAGTTAGCGCACTGTGAAAGTCCCTGCAGATGGATAATTACAATAATTATACACAAGAGTTATTGTTTCATTGGAAACCACAGGAATGACTCATTCAGTGATCCATGCATCATTGAATTTATACCTTGACTATAACATACACCAACACTAAAGGTTGGTTCTTTCAACCACCCAGCCAATTAAATATTGTTTACTTGTACCGACAGTGGATAGATGGTATATCTTTTAAAAACTTTCCAGCACTAACTTTTTTTTTTGCATTGTGCTGCTTTACATCAAATCTACAGTATCTTTTATAAAAATGAAGGCATGCAAGTTCCCAAGAAATACCATTTACAACACCATCTGTCTCGTGTTCTACTGGTTTACCCATAACGTGGACTCATTGCTGAAAAATGCAACAAGGTTTAGACATACAGAATTTGTGAAGCCTCTGGAAAATGTTAATGGCTTAGCTTTTAACATTTTAAAGAAAAGCAGGATGATCCTTTTCTCATTTTCTCTCCTTATTCTCTCGTGCTTCATCATCTAGAGCGAAGAGGTAGAGGATTCTAAGCTTCAGTCAGACAAGGCAGCCAAGGAGTCCAAGTTGACAAAAGGTAGGACACAAACTCATGCAAAAATAAACTCATTCTCAGATCGCAGGGCTGCTTGCACATTTCGTTTTTTGTTTTGTTTTGGGCGGTTTTTTCTCTCCCTTTTTTTAAAGTTTATTACTTCAGTGAATGGGATGCAAAGCCTTTGGGGAAATATGAGTATATTTGCTCTGGTGTGCATGTGGATGTTTGTATGTGTCATATGCTGTTGTCTCTGCATTGCCGCCTGTGAGTCTGTTGGTATTTATGCGGGCAATTTCATTTGGTAATATCAGGCCGGAAATGGCTATGCAAAGATGAAAGAGCCTGCTTACCACTACGCTGGCGGGAGCCGTAAACATGCACGCATATTCAAATTAAGGCCCGCATTCACAGACTCCTCAGACGCAGTATATCAGGGTGCACGCAAGGCAAAACTAATAACTAGTTGGATTAGTTGCACAAGTAAACTATCCAGCCCTCCACAATAAGAATCAGGATCTTGTATTAAGGTTATGTGGGGGAATGGGAAACAATAGATCTCTTTCATCTCCAGTAGATCACAGATATTTGATTATAAAATGCTACCTTTCATTGTGCATGTCAGTCTTTCTCATGTTCACCTGTCTTTCTGTGCTCTTATTGACTGTCCCTTATTTTTCAAAAGTCTTTTCTCTCCTGAATGTTTTCCATGCTTCACTTTTTTTTAAAACTTGGATTTGTCAAGAAAAAAATCCAGTTGTGCAATGTTTTGTTTTGTTTTTTTGTTTTTTTTCCAATATCAACTCACCTGAATCCTTTTTGGTCTTTTCTCAAATCATTTTAACTCGTGTCTTTGTGCCATTACAGCCTCTTTTGCGCCCATCTCTTTTGCCATCAAGGCAAAGGAAAATGACATGCTGCCACTGGAGAAGAACAGAGTTCGCTTGGACGATGACTCGGATGAGGACAAGGTCTAGCTCAGCTTTGTCTGTTTATTGCACTCACTTTAGATCTTGGGGTAGTTTTTGCACATTTAAAACTCATTTTTGTTTTAGTACCATTTTTAAGAATAAGTTCTGATGTGTTTGCTTGAAGTTGTTAGAAGAGGAGGGGCTGGAAGCTGTGATGGGTGGAGCTGAGATGATTGATAAGGAGCCTCCTCCAGTCAGCGTACCAGAAGAGAAGAAACCCACCCTCAGTTTGGAGGAGTTAGAAGCAAAGCAAGGTAAAGGTCTAAAAAAAAAATGATAATGCAATGACTGTATGAAAGCTCTGTAGCTCTTTAAATGCTAATTTTATCCATGTCTGCAACAGAAAGCAGTATAAAATATATTTGGAGAATAATTTTGGACAAGTCATAAAATATTCTCGTGCTCTCAAACTGCCCCACTGCCTGTACAGTTGATAGGATATTGGAAAAACGGGATGATTTCCCCAGCTCGATGACGATTTAATGCAGGCCTGCTAAAAGTGAGGTTTTTGTAAATGAGCTCAGCTTCCAAGTGATTTCTCTCACACCTTCTGGCTTTTTGGGAGGGTTGGTAGAAAATAAATTTAAAAAAAGAAGTGAGAAGATGCATAAATCCACAAAAGTCTAAATTATGAATTCCTTTAACAGGGTGTACCCTAAGGTAAGAATCTAGCTATATAGTATAGTAAAGTGCATGATATACATCTTCCCCAAAGGCATAATGGAATTATAGATATAGAGTGTCATCATGCTGGCTCAGCAAAGTCTTCCAACAGAAAATATGTTGCCTAAAATATAGAAATACTGCATCCTAATGCATACACAGAAAATCCCCCCTTTGTTCTCCAAGAAGTTTACACTGTGTGGTCCGATCAGGGCTTTGATGATAGTTTTTACAGAATGTTCTTCAAAAACGATTGAAAGATTTTAAAAATCAAAAGAAAAGAATTTGCCCATTAAGTTTTCAGGGTTAGTCACATATTCAAAAACTTTTTATCCACTCGATTATTTATTTTAAAGCTGTATCGTTTATTTATGTATTTATGAATTGATTTTATTGGAATCTGAAAACAGATGTACTTGAAGTTCTTTTGTTTTTTTTTGTTTTTTTTAATCTTGTTATAATTTGCCAACTTCAGAAACCTGCAATCGGTGCCTAGCTTCAGCAAAACTGGACACCTTCCCTGATGACTTAAACCTGTGTTATTAAATGTCTATCCCCGTGCTTGTCAGAGAGATGTGATTGACATGCCGGCCTTTTGCCAGTTAATGCCCAACAGACATCTACGTCTGTAAGAATGCCGCATTGATGTCTGATGATAGAGAGCAAGAGTAATAATCTCTTAGCTGCAGAACGGAGCCTGAAACGATAGACGGACAGACAGTCAAAGACAAATGTGTCACTTTTCAGCATCAAGATAGTTGACCGGTGCCGTTTAGGTTCAGTGGAACACTCTTGGAGTGTGATGGCCTCTCCTGGAGCTGACAGACAAAAGAGAAAGACTAGAAGACCCTAATAAAAAGCTGACTGAATTGGTTTTGCTGTATGGCAAAGTGGCTGTCAGTCAGCAGGCCTAACTTGATCAGATAGGAGAAATGGTGGCAGGCTGCAAAACACTAATCTGTGTTGATGGCCTGGAACAGCGCCATCATGTCCGGTTTTTAGGGAGAGCTGCATAAATTGTTCAGACTGCCATCATTTTTGACTAAATGTGTGTGTTTTTAGTCTTTGTACAAACACAATTTTCATTTCATTATTTTATTTCATTCACATGGAATTGGTATTGACTAAAGATGGTGAGTGCACCCCAACACTCAAAAATGCAGCGTAACCCATTTTGTGCTTGATATGAATGCAGTAGTTGCTGCTAAGAACGGGCTCTGTGACGAACAAGAGCGTGTGGGGTAGAAGAAAGAGAATTTTTCTCCACTTGAGGTACTTTATTTGAAATGCCCGAGGAAGGTGTTTGGCAGAACATATCGATTGCCGAGACATTTCTTAATTTGTTGGAGGAAATAAAAGACGACCTGAAGCCTCCAGCTAGGAGAATTCAGGAAATGCCTGCTGCCTCACTTTTTGGGCTTCTGGCTCTTTGCAAGAAGTCAAGAAAGGCTTTAATAAACTTTTATTTTAACAGTCACAAGGCTTCATGTCAACGTTTTAAGCGTTAAACCGAGAAAAACAGTTAAAGGTAGATCATGTTTGATGGTTTACCTGATACATGACTGAAACAACGACTTGACAGAGCTCCAAATGATGAAGTGGAAGTAAACGGAAGTAAGGAGTTTGGTTTAGTTTTATTGTTCTATTACATTAGTCAAATGTATCTATAAATACAGGAGTCAGATTGAGGCTAGGCAGGACTATGTCAGTGTCTAGGGTACCGATTCTGCTCCACTTGACTGTTGTTCATTGTACTCAAATATGATTTGCCTTAGCAGCAGGCCTATTTTTAACCCCAAAGAGATAACAGTAGACCCAGAGGTTGCATAACTTATACAGCTTGTTTTCCGCAAGCAGTTGCTCTTATACTGTCTTGTCTTCCCTATTTTTTTTTTTTTTTTTGCTCGCTCATGCCGTTGCTCCCTGTGCCCCATTACATTAGCTGTGCTCTTCTTACCTATGTATCCCCTACCCATCTGTGTCACTTCATCTCCTTTCCTCATCTCTCAAACCATGCATTTTGTTCCACTCCCATTGTCAGTTAGATGCCTGTCTTCTCTTCTCCACCCACGTTCCCTCCTACTCTGTACAAACCTTGAATTGCATGAAATTATGCATCATCGGGGATTTCGTCGGGCCTTATCTTTTAGAGTAGAAACTTTGTCAGTCTTCAGCACTTGGAAAGTCAGAAAAATGCCAGACATTACCTTAGTTAGGGCAGAAATGTACTCTTAAAGTCTTTGCTTGTTTTTCGCTTCACAAATGTGAATTTTTCCCCGCACTGTTTGTCTCTTCATGTTTCATTCCGTGTCTCTCTGCTCTCTCTGCTCTCTCTTCTTTTTAATTCTTTTATTTCCACAGGGAATTTACTTGTGACCAGAACAAGCTTTCCTTTTCTCTCAGAGCAAGTCAATCCTTTGTTCCCGCCATTTAGTAGCTGCATATCTGGCAGTGAGAAAAACAAAAAAGGGACAATGCCTGCAATCCAACCATGTCTCCTGTGTTTACCCTCTCATCTCTCGTCACTTAGCTAAGCAGAAACTGGAGGATCGTCTAGCGGCGGCAGCCAGGGAGAAGCTGGCCCAGGCATCTAAGGAGTCTAAGGAGAAACAGCTACAGGCAGAGAGGAAGAGGAAGGCAGCACTCTTCCTACAGACTCTCCGCAGCCCATTCGCTGGAGAACCTGAGGCAAAGAGAGCTGAGCTAGATGCATGTGCTCAACTCGAGGTAGGTAAATGGTTGCAACGGTTGCATAGTGTTCGTCACTGTGTGTTTCTATTTTTAACAAATGATAGTAAGTGTAATATGAATCATTATTCATGTTACACATGTCTACATTAACTCAAAAACTAAAATGGCATAAATATAGTGGGGCACATACCCACCATATGTAGTCACCACATTTTGCATGCATATTTACACAGCCACGAGTCCTAAACTAAGCTTTGTTATTCTTACTCAAAGTGTGGGAAATGCTACTTTCTTTGCATTTTGTTCTAGAGTCCTTGGTATAACTTTATAAATGACTGTGGTGAAATTGAATTTCTCCTCAGTGAGCCTTTCAAACCCAAGAACACTGTACCAGCTCTTAGGCGTGGTGGTGGTAGCATCATTCTCTGGGGTTGTTTTGCTGCCAGTGGTATTGATACATTGCACAAAGTGGATGGAGTAGTGAAGAGAGATGACTACCTCCGAATTCGTCAACTTCACCGATAAATGGTAGAAACACCAGTATCAGGTGTTCCACCATAACAATGATCCCAAATATACATCAAAACTGATTTTGGACTGTATAAAGCAGGCCTTCATTAAGCTATTGGAATGTCCTTCCCAAATCCACAACCTCAACCCTGTTGAAAATATGTGGATTGATCTTAAAAGCTGGGCCCGTGCTGAAAAACCAACACCTTTTGATAAACTCTAGCATTTGTGTCAAGACAAATAATTTAAAAATCCAAAATACACAATACAGTACAAAATGCACCCAGTTTTTTTTTCCTAGTCATTAAAGCTGTCTGCTGTACACTCATTCCAGCCGGGGGGAAAACTGTTAAAAAATAATTAAAAGCCCAAAATTAGGCTGACATACATGCCTGTGATGAATGTATGTAAATTTCTTAATGCAGCTGTAGTTACCTAAATTGTTGATTCCCTAAAATGTTTATAGACTCCAATGGAGAGGAGCAGAGCCTATCGGCATATCCCAGTGTCACTCTAAAGATACAAACTGAATTATAGAAAACTTCTTTTCTTCACTCCTTTGTTCTATTTCTCAAATCTCCATACCTCATGTAGGGTACGGAGATTCTGTTTTAAAATTCTCCTTTGTGAAGTACTACGAAGGTGTTGCAATAATGCAAATTTTTAAAGCCTTTTGTCTGTCACAAAAAGGCAGCAATACTTTATAGTGTAAATAAGTCTCTGATAGTGGTCATTTGATGTGTAGATTGCCTGTCTGTGTGATGGATGTTGCATGTCAGCTCCTCATGTTAGCCCAACTGATTTGTGGTGAACTGGAATATTGCCTGTTAGACCAGGTGGCAACGGACAGCCTGCTGTCACTACTGTGCCAGCTCTTTCTTTCTTTACCAGATGTTCTCCGTCTTCTGCAGTGGCTATCAGAGCGTAAATATCCTGAGGAAAGAGTCCGGCCAATAGCCTACTGTAAATTAGCTGTGTACTAGTTAAATATTTGAAAAAAAAGGTTGAATTTTTTTGTGTATTCAGTCTTCAAAGTATTTTGTTTCAGTGGTGGGAAAAAGTAGTAAAATCTACGTAATGCTGGTATGAGGTTCACATTGAATAGGACATTGTAAAAAGTCACACATCCTCAAGGCAGACAGTAGTGCAGTGTAATTGTTCGAGTCAATAGGTTTTTCAGTTTCTATTAAAGCTTTTTGCAGATTAACCTCCTTTAAGTAAGACATGTTCACCAATTTATTAATTTGGAGAGTCACTTTGAAGAACAAATTTTACCTGAATTTGTTGCAAGTGTATGGAAATCGAAAGGGATTAATGTGATTAACACGAATTGTTGTGAATATCCTAGGGGCAGTAATTTGGAGGGTCACAAAGAAGGATCATCCACTAGTACAATTTGGTGGAACTCTTAGTAGCTTTGAGGACAGATGTGATTGCTGATGCGATGCAAAATGAGCTGACTTGGAACTGTTGATGTAAGCGCTCCATGTTTCCCATAGTACCCATCATGTTGATTATCCTGCAGCAGTGTAGTGGATAGTGTAAACTGACATGAGTAAACAGATCCCGCTGGCTAAGCGTTTCAGGCCCAGGCAATTTATCCTTTTCCAAGTGACACTTTCAGTGTTGTGATTTGCTGCCGTTTTAGCCATTTCTTATTACATTTTGGCTGAAATGGTGACGGTGGTGGATATGTAGCTTTGTGTTTCCTGCAGATTGATATACTCAGAGATTGGTGCAGATTCAGTCTGGCTTTGCTTGTGTCATTTATCTGTTCAGCTGATTTGGTGTGTTAATTCTGTACACTGTAGCTTGCTATCACCAGTGTGTGAATGGGTGGATGATTGTGTATAGTGTAAAGCGCTTTGGAGTACTTAGGACCAAGTAAAGCGCTATACAAATACAGACCATTTACCATTTTATTTCAATTCAGCTGCTCTTACAGCTTCATTCGAACATGTTAGTGCTAAAGATGGCACCTTTTGGTTCTGTTGGTAAGAGGAGTGAAATGGAGGGCAATAATGAGGCAGTGATATTGTTTTCGGTCCCCTAACTGGCTACCAACAGTAGCAGATAATGATTGCTCAGTAACTGACAGCTTAATATACGACCATTCTCTGTGTAAGAGCTCTTCTCTGTTGGTCACATGGTTTAGGTGATAAATGCTTTCTTTATTATTATATATGAGGTCATTTTTAGTATACGAGAAATCTCGAAGACTTGGAAAATGTAGTTTCCCTTTGCTTCTGTTCCTTTATGCTCCCAGGACAGTACTTTTCTTTCCTGCGCCTCTTACTGTCTGAACTTCTATATCTTGCTAGAACAGGTGTGAGAGGGCAGACGTTTTGTGTGCCTGGTGTTGGGATAAGCCTCCCATATGCCAATCCCAATTTGAAACCATCGTTTCTTCCTATCATTTCATTATCTTTCCCTCAAGCTAGACACCAGATTGGGTGTAAAAACTGCAGTGTAATAAATATCCTCCATTTCTCTGCTTCTGTCTGTTTTAAGACGCTTCTTTTCTTCTGTCATGAGCACATTTTCTTTCTATTTTTTTGGCTTCTTCTCTCATGTTGTTTCATCATCATCATCTCTCACCCCATATTTCTCTTTGTCCCTTTCTCTCTGTTTTCTTACAAATTTTAGCAGATGGGTGAGGGGAATTAGATCCATGAGACAGCTCTGTTGATACTAAGCTGAAGTTGGAAAAATTTATTTGGATTGCTTTATTGCAGAGCTCATAATCTTTTTTTTATCTCACCACATAAAGGATGCCGTTTGATGTTCCTTTTCATCCAGATGCCCCTTTAGTACCAGGAATATACACAAATTTAAAATTGGCCGTCTCAGGAGCAATCTAAGACCTAACCCTGTTAGATAAAGTCTGTCCTTGGAAAATCTATTGCTATATTTAATCCGCTGATGGACTGAAGCCAGTTTTTCAGTGTGAATCCAGCAGCTGACCAATCTAAAATGAACAGACTGACTCACACTGGGGTAATTAGAGGCACTTTGCAGCTGACAGTTGTAACTCAGTGTGTAGCCAGAGGGCTGCACTGTGTTGTGTAACCACAGTTTTCCTTCTGTTTTAAAGGAGAGAATATGAGCAATAATTTCCCAGGAGAGTAAGAAACTTTCACTTTTCCTGAGCCAGCCTTGTTACAATCCCTTGTCCCTTTCAGTGTGCATATGACTATTTATAGTACCGTCTCTAAAGAGAGAAAAAAAAAACCTCAAGTACATTTTTCTTCTTCACCTTTTGTGATTTTAGACACTGTGCAGCTGTAGGCCTTAGAGCAGAAAATAAGTCAAGTTAGAAAATTAAGAAAACAATTAATCAAATTTATCTAAAGCATTTTTAACCACCATACGTGAATACAGACTAGGCATATTTTACCCTTATATTTCCCGTGGTAGCTCCGCTATCTATAGCATAATATAGTGTAATGCAACCACACCTCCAAAACGTTTGTGTGACTGTGTAAATGTGAATAAAAACAAAATACAATCATTACTTACAATATAAAACAGAGAATATATCAGATATTTCTAGGAGTATATGTCCTTTCTCTTTTTCTTGTTTTTTAAAAGGGCATATTAAAATTGATGGCAGCTACATGTGTCAAAAAACGTGGGACAAGGCCACTGTGTAGCAACCCCCCCCCCCCTTTGAGAGAGGCCTATTGTCTCATTGTTGTCTGATAGTAGCCAACTGCTCAACAATTGTGGGACTTCTGGGATTGTAAATTTAGTGATACAACGAATGCTGTCAGCTGGTCCAAGGTGTGGACTGCAGGCAGCCATGCTGTTGGAATAGGTGCAGTATGCGGTTGAGCAATGTGTTGCTGTGAAAGGCCTCATCTAGATGTAAATATGGAATGATATGAAATATGCAACACCTTCCCTGAAAAAGTTGTTGTCTGAATTGGAGCATATGTTGCTCTAAAACCTGTATATACCTTTGAGCTTTCATGGCACCTTTCCAGATATGCAAGCTACCATCAGAGATGCAGGCTTTTGAACTTTGCTTTGGAAAAAGCCACATCCTCCCTCTCCTCTTTAGTCTGGAGGACGGAGCATTCATGTTTTCCAAAAAGACATTTCACATTTAAATTCATTTGACCAACAGTTTTCCACTTTGCCTCAGTCCATTTTAAATGAGCTTTAGCCCAGAGTGGCGTTTTTGGTTCATGTTTATCTGTGGCTTCTGTTCACGATAAATCTTTCACCTGCATTTGTGAATGTCACGGTGAGCTGTGTTCATGCAGTGATTTCCATAACAGAATTATGCCTGTTTTTAATGTAGCACCACTCAAGGCCCTGAAGATCACAAGCATCCAATACTGATTCCAGGAATCTTTTGATGTTATATATTCAAAGTCTTCAGAGTTGTACAGAGAAACATGGATTTTGAAATAGTTCCACGATTTGTAGACGTATGTGTTTTGCAGATTGGTGAAACTCTGCCTGTCTTTTAGAGAAACAATGGCTCTCTAAGATGCTCGTTTAATACCCAGTTATGTTACTGATCTGTCACCAGTTAACCTAATTACTTGCACAGTGTTCCCCCAGCTGGGGTAAACACATTCCAGCTAGGGTTGTCCATTGCCTTCATCTTTTTAAGTAGACAAGCTTGTTAATTGTCCACAATATCAGATATAGGAAGGTACTGTGCATGTGGGCGGAAATAAACAACAAAATAAAACTGACGTTTGTTTGCTCTCTGTCCTCATTTTGTCTTTCTTTAGCTGCAAGAAGCTTTTTCTGCTTTTGTGGATCCTGCACCTCCTCAAGTATCCCCTGCACCACCTGTTTATGCTCAGGATCAAAGATTGTCTGTGGAGAACCATAGAAGCCACCACAGCAGGGAGCCCCCATCCGTCTCGTCATCATCTTCCTCGTATATTACCTCCTCCAAAGGTCCAGAACGCGACAGAGATCGTGACAGAGATCGTGACAGAGATCGTGACAGAGATCGTGACAGAGATCGTGACAGAGATCGAGACAGAGATCGAGACAGAGATCGAGATAGGGATCGTGACAGAGATCGAAACAGAGATCGAAACAGAGATAGAGACAGGGACAGACAGAGAGACAGAGACAAGGATAGGAACAAAGGGAGAGACAAAGACAAAAAGAAGAAAAAACACAAGAGGAGGTCAAGATCCAGGTCAGCATCGAGATCAAAGAGCAAACACTCCCTTCCCAGTGCCTACAGGAGATCCCGCAGGTCCAGGTAAGACGCTCCCACTGAAAAGTCAGCCTTTTTTTATTTCTTTTAATCCACCACAAAAAAGTCAGAGTGAATGCAACAGTGATGCTGCTCACTCCAGCCACAGGCGGCTGAAAAGAAGCTTTTAATACCTTCTGTTATTTCTTTTTTTGTCATTATGTTTTGCTTTGAGTTTATGCTGCCTTTCTACAGATTTGTGGGGTTTGGGGATTTTTTTTGTTTGTTTGTTTTGAGCAAGATAACTGAACTGAGAGGTTCAACTATTAGAACATTGTGATAGGAAAGAGACGCACACACACAGGCTGTATTCTTAATCTTATCCTGGTTGTTTCATTTTCCAGCCTTGCTATGCTGTGTTTGTATGCCGTGTTTTTGCATGCATGTTCTGCATATTAGGCAGTGGGACAAAATAAATTTGACTGCCCTTTATGGAAAGAAATCTGACAAGGTTATTAATTTCTTAAAATATTTATGAATACTTAATGCTTTTCTGCCTAGTTAAGAATAAAAGTAGTATTTCCATTTTGTGAGTCCTTTTATATAACTTGTATTAAAGTAATGAACTGAATAATGATTTTTTTTCCTGTTCAGTTCCTCAGTATTTAAACAGTGTTTATCTGTAAATTGCACCACGTTCAGGTATTCCAAAAGTTTACTGAAATAATTGAAAGTCTTATTCAAACCTATCTTTTCTTCATTTTCAGTTGTGCAAAGCCCTCATGTCGCCTTTTTTTTCTTTTTCACTTTAACGCCATTAGGCTTATCATTTTGTTTTTGCCTCACTCTTCTCCTCTTTTTCTTTATTTCCAATTCATTTGCTTCTCTCTCATATTCTGCCTTCTGATATTTAACGATTTCTTCCATCTTTCATTCTCTTTGTTCCGCTCTCTGTCCAGATCCCGTTCACACTCCCCAGGGAGAAAAGACAGAAGAGGCAACTCATCAGAAAGGAGACGCGAGGAGAAAGAGCGGGAACACCATCATCCCAGCAGCAGCTCCAACTTGCCCAGGGGGCTTTCAAGATCCAGGTAAATCTAACAGCAGGTGTCTTCACAAGTCATAGGTCCTCACATGCAGCTTTGTTTTCACACTAAAAACATTGATTTTTGCTGCCTTTAAAGCTGAGAAGGGGCACTAATGATGCGACTCTTGGGTGGTTAGTCCATATTTTCTTGATATTCTTCAGTTTTCTTTATTTTTACAAAAGCAGCGGGGGAACCGTTATCAGTGTTCAAGGTTTTCCATGTGTCATTAAGGCCAACTTCATGTAACTAGAAGACAGTTTGATTCCCCAAAAAGGGGAGGGCATGAGGAAGTTTTGGCAAATGCACTGCAGAGTTCATCCCAGTAAATATAGTTTTCTCTTTATAATTGTACAACAGTCGCTTGATACCGACAGATAAATAGGCATTGTTACAAAAAAATAAAAGTACAGTCTTTTTAAAAAGAAAATATGCTCACTAGCGTTTCACTGCTTTAGGCACTGGGCAGCCTCCTGTCATTGATTCGCCTGGGAAATCTGCAACATACCAAAGAGTCTCTAAAGATTTTTAAGGCATCCGTCCAAAAGAAAGAGCTGAACCAGAAACAGACCTCTCATCACGATAATGATGAAAGAATGAAGCCTTATGAAATGGACTAGCTGTTACCACAAGGCAATACTAATATTACAATATTATAAACAAACAACAGCACAAGCAAGAAAATCCTCAAAAATCTTGTAACTGAATGAAATTTGCAGGGAATTGTTCAAACCAGAGTAAGAGACTGGGAATAACTATGCAAAATGCCTCTTAAATAGAGTTTAATTGGCCTGTGAAGTTAAGGGTGTATATTACAGCAGTTCATATGCTCAGTTAAATTATAATTAAAGACGTTTATTTTGTACATTTTGTTTTGAGTACACCAATATTTCATGCAAGGCTTGGCAGATACAAACCACCACTGTTTATTGTGCAGTGTTAATATCTGATTGAGACGTTTTAGTTTTTAGCTCCTGCTGTGCTCTTCTTGCGTTTGTCAGGTCTCCTCCTGAACAGCAGAGGAGCTCCTTGGCATCCTCAGGACAGATGCAAATTGCGGCCTCCTCGTTCTCACCATACTCTTCACCCGGCAGAGTTTTGTCTCCATCAGCGAGCCCCGCCTCCAGCCTGGCTCACTCAAGGTAACCCCTCCAGACGCTTGTCAATAATCCAGCTTGCATCCAGCATGTAGATGTAAATGAAAGTCTCTTTACTGAAGGCTTAAATGTTTTGTTTTGGGTTTTTTTTGTTTTTGTTTTAGCTTCAAGTAAATGAGAAGATGTATTCTTGCATTTAAATCTCTTATTTGCAACAATAGATTGTTCCTTTAGGTCTGATAATCGAACACTCCAGCTGCTGCCGATTTAAGAACCTAACAGAGGCTATGCTGATGCACTCTTTTTCACTGACTAATGTTTAGAAATGTTTATTTTTATGTTGTTGTTGTTGTTTTTTTCTGTTTCTAAACTCCTTCTACTGAACAGTGTTTGCTCTCCTGATATCACAGCGCACAGCTTGGGTCTTTCAGCTTAAAGGTCACAAGGGCAAAAGCGCATTAATGATCTTGGCCACAGACTTGATAAGACTTGCAGTTGGTAGTCTGCCACTTTAGCAGCGTGTTGACTTTTCAATGCAAGAAGACTAAATGTTGGCCAGGCGCACTCTGTTCACTTCAATATCTTACTAAAAGAGAAGGACTCATTATGAACTTGTGGCTTGTTGGTAAATAGAGCCTGTTAATTACAAAATAACAATATTTTAAATTCCACCTCTTTTATTTCCAAAGTTTCATTGCAAAGTTTCCAGATTTTAAGCGTCATGCCTTCTAGCTGATACCAACCAGTGCGTTTGTGGATGTTCACTTGTTTTGTAGTTTAAAAGTTTAATTTTTCAGTCTTTAGTTTGTGTAACCCAGCATAACTTTTAAAATCTGCCGTCATTAAAAAACAGGCTTCTGGGAAAACAGGAAACAATGTAAATATTTTTGACTCCTGCAAAATTGGAAAAACACAACAGTTCCTTTTATGTTCAAACTGAAGTATTGCATGCACCATAATTTAATGTTTTTAAAAGCTCTGCTTAACCAGTATATCAGCCGTCTCATGTGCTTTGTTACGAAGGAGAATGCTTTTTCTTCCATAGATTTAGTAAATGCTCGTCTTTTCATGTGGGGCGCAATTATCCTGGCAGATGCAGGAGTCATTCCAATAGAAGACAGTCTTTTGTTGTCCTTTCTTCCTAAACTGTGGGTGAAAGCATGAAAGGTTTTGCTGTTTACTTTCTCCAGGGAAAGGAAACTAGATCATGATGCCATAATAACAGCGGGAGGGGCAGGTAGTACTTTATACTGAGTGCCGTGCACACGCACAAACGTTTGAAATCTTCCATCTTGGTGAGAGGAAGAAAAGCTAAAATTTTTATCATGAGCAGCGGTCTTTTCTGCAGTTGTGTTCACCTGTTGTGTTCAATCAACTTGTACATGATTTGTTCCTTTTTTTTAATCTCTTGATGAATTATGAAATGCTGGACTGTAGAGACATTTAAGCTTCGGAAGGAGCCGTGAAGCTGAACTTGAGGCCTGAAATTTGTCTGCATGATTAAATACTCTGTCTGTGTTTGGTCTTTTAGCTCTAGATGGATATTTCAGTGTTACAGGACACTTCTTTCACCTCTTTCCTTCCTTCCATCTTTTCTTTCTATCGCTCTCGATGCCTGTCGAACTTTGGGCATTTCAGAGAAACATCATAAATATTGAATGTTCTCTCCTGTTTACATGATTGATTTTATGCTTTTTGACTCTTTTGTGTCCTTCTCCTCTGTTTTCTTTTCAGGGGTGGTTCTCTGGAGAAAGACAAGGCAGTGTCCTCATCCATAGTATCCTCTGTTCAGTCTAAAATAACTCAGGTATTGTTCTTTGCTCTTATCCCAGATGCATCCCCTGCTGAACTTTTCCATCCCATCCAATGAAAGTACTTAGTGGTGTTCTTTGTTTCCATCATGCAAAGAGGAAGGATGGAAAGTGCTGTTCTCTTTCATACACCAAAATATAGCTAGTTTTTAGAGCTTTTGACTTGAACTCATTTTATATTTATCCACTTCTCCCGGTACCTTCTGTGTGTTTTTACAGCACGTCGGTGTGCTATATTTGTTTGTTTGAACCATGGGGAGGCCGATGTCTTACATTTATATGTGGTGCAAATGTGATAAAGCTGCACTCTGTATTCAGTGGCAGTGTAATCCAATCTCATGCATCATACCTGGAGAAAAACTGCCGGTCTGATTTTGTTTCTTGACAGTTTGAAACTGTTGTTAAGAAAACTGTGTGGACTCCAGGTTCACTCGCTTTCAGCCATATTGAATGATCATCCGCAGCAAATTGAATTTGGTTCGTTGCCACCGAACGACCGATATTAAACCGTCATGATTTTGCTTGCCTCTGGGACTTGTCATCCATTTTGATTTGGATGAAAATGTAACTTAACATTTCTCTCATAACCTTGGAAGTAACACTTGTCAAAACAAAGCGGTGAGAACGGATTTGTAGATGGCCTCGATTTGTTAAAAGTGTCTGCTAAGTTTATAGTCGACTGATGGTTGACCGGTTGATGGCGCAGGTTTCTAATAGTGTTTTGTTGGATAACATTGTTGAACCGTGTTGCTGAGGTCTTGTTTACCACTGTTTGGGGTACATGTGCTCTTATTTTAATAAACAAACAGCACTTCTCATCGTGGCAGTGGATCTTGGCTCCAGATTGCTCTTCGGCCCTGCGCATCTCATCCTGGGAGCTTCGCCAAGAATTTAGGATAAGAGAGACTGAATATTAGTTGGCGCCGATGAAGCGAGAGGCAAAAACAGAAACCTCTGCAAACTTGCCGAAGTCTTTTGGGAGATGGATTTCACTTCACGGCAAAGGAAGGAGGCAGAAGCAGCACATGGTCTTGAAAATGTTTTCTCCAGTGGTACTTGTAAATTCAGACAAGAAGGACCATTACCATTACTGCTGAGAAACACAAGGTCAAGTTCAGCAAGTTGTCAGTTCAAGTTAAGAAAATGGCAGGTTTCAACATTCAGTATGGTTTTATACCCCATGTGGGTTTTTTTCTTTTACATTTTATAACGCAACAGAGAAGCAGAGGTTGGCTTCACATAACTTTATAACTTGTTTTAGTTTATTACTTAGCTGTGTAAAAACTAAGCCCACAGTTTTGGAAGCTTGGGTTTAAGCCTAAAGCTGTAAAAGCTCGCCATACACTACCTGCTTGGCACTAAACGACACACATGATGTGTAAATAAGCGAGTGTTTACTAAGAAGTTGTCGCTTCAACTTAAAAGCTGAACCTTGTCAGCTTCTCATCACTTCTCGGCGTGGCAGTGCATCTTGGCTCCAGATTGCTCTTCGGCCCAGCGCATCTCATCCTGGGAGCGCAGGATGAGAAGTCACATTCCCCAAATTGCTTAAAACAATTAATTGTCAGGCTTTTCTTTTCTGTTTTAATAAAAAACACCCAAAGAAAACTTACTGAAAAGGTTTGATTGGATAGTTGCCACTGTCGTCATGCCCTAATGCAACCCATAGTCTCCTGTTGAGTGATGAGCACAGCATAGACACTTCCAGCTGTAAAATTACAGTAACTGCTCATAGAGCTCTGCGTGTAGCCGCTTTCTGACAGTTGACTAAACCAAATGTTAAAATACCCTGTGTGTGTGTGTGTGCGTGTGTGTGTGTGTGTGTGCTTGAGAGAATTTTACATACTGCTTACATCAGTGCCATGCATTTAACAGTAATCCAACATTTGCATACAATTGTTTCTGATGCAGCCTGATAAGGTGGCACTGACATGGATTACAGCAGCAATCCTGTAGTTTTCTAGACGGGACAATGCCAGTTAGTCCACCCTTTCATTTTGTGGCTGACAAATAGGCTGCATGGCTGAAAACTCTGCGAACACACACAAAACAACACAACAGTACAATTAGCGCTTGTGCAGCATCTCAGCATTCCCAAAAACTGATGGCGTTGTGTTGCCAGAACAGTTTCCGGCTCTGTGCAGACCGCTCATGTTCCTCCAAGACAAACTCTGATTACTGGAGTTAAAAATGTCGGTCTTGTTTTATGCAACGGGGTATTTGTTCCTCAAGCTGCTGAAGCACAGAGTGCCTCAAAATATAAAAGCACATCGTAGCATCAGGTTCTCCTTGGATTTTGACAGTGAGAGGCACCTCCAGACCAAAGGAGAACCAACGTGTTTATTGGTGTCACATAATTATTGCTGTATTGTTATAGTGTGTCTGGGTCATATTGGGCCTGTCTAATGTAGATAAGTGGCAGGCTGTGTTGGTGTTTTGTCTCATTTGGGTGCGAAAAATGAAAAACAGTTGCATCTGAGTAAGTGCTACACACCCGTAACTCACAGTGTAACCTCACACACGGCTCGCCAATAAATTCTGACCCCGGCAGGCACTGTCCTTGCCTGCATGTTTTTAAATTGCTATAGACAATTTATAGCCACTATTTTGTTGCTTTCAGAAGTGCACCTCAGATAAGTGCATTCACGCGTATCACTTCTACAGACGAAGCGTTATATAATCCACAGAGATCATTGATATTCTTAAACACTGTCTTTATTGATGTCTGTTTAATGATTCTCCTTAAAATTGTTGTAAAATCCACAAAACAAAAGTGCAAAAACACGAGCGGTTACTGTTGAGTCCTGTCAGTCCTCATTTGGACATTGTGCTCATTTATATTCATATTTATTATGTAGCTTTTATCTCTTTCCTAAAGCTTCTTTGTTTTGCTCCTAATCTACTTGTATTTGACTGCTGTTGAAAACCTTAGGAGAACTTTGAGAAGCCTAAAAATGTCTGTACGTACTTTGATTTTTAAGTCTACATCACCATAAACCTCTCTGATTAAATGTCAGTAATTTAATTTATACTTGCCTCTGCAATGCATTATTTTGATACACGGATTCTCCTCCAACTGAGCGAAATAAACCTAGCATGCAGGTAAACATAAAGTGTCAAACGTGGGAGTACAGCCCTGTGCAATATCACCTAAAAGACTGATTATTCAGAACTGTGTCACCTTACTGGAAATGTGTTTCTCTAAGCTGAGCAGAGCGTTTACTCGCATGTAAACTTGGATCTTTTATTTCTTCCATACTTTGTTTGTCCACTGACTTTTCTTTTTCTTTTTTTAATCGTCTTTCGCATCGATTTTTATGTGGCGCCAAATCTGGAGAAGTGTTCTGCCATTATTCATAGACAGTCTGGAGGGTTTATGTTGCTCTGCCTTTCTTTAAAATCTTCCAAAGGTATATTGGATTGACATTAGGTGACGTACTTAACCACATCACAGTGTGTCTGCTGTGTGCTTTAGATTGTTATCATGCAGGAATATTCCTCTGTTGCCGCGCTTCTGGAGGCTGGAGGTCATCTCGTCTGACGGGAGTTTGTCATATCCTCAGGCATTCACGGTGACATCTGTGTCCTCTTCCAACACTTTTTGTGTCCGTGCAGCCCATCTCATCTTTATTTCCACCTCCATTCTTTACTCTTATGACTATGCATTCACTGTGGCAGTCTTGGGCAGGTTCATGTATAGCCTGCTGGATTTCATCTAGGGCTGCCACGATTACATCGACTATCAAAATCATCGACGACTAATTTAATAGTCGACGCGTCGTTTGAAGCTTTGTAAGATCCCAAAAGATGCAGGAATAATAGCAGGATTTAAGAGTGTAATAACGGACTGAAACAGAAGATGGCAGCACTGCATGTACAAGGATGCCAGCTGCCGTTAAACCCTGAAGAAGAAGAAGCTGTGTCCCAGAATTCGTAGCGCGGCCCTGCTCAGTTTCCAACAATGGCAGCAGCTAGTTGGTTTTAATATTACTCTTATTATTCTTTCTGGGTCACAAAATAAACGTTTAACATATTTTCCGGTGAGAATGTAGCTGTGTAAACCTCAAATATCTGCTCAGTTTATCAGGACACCACATATTTTCAAAAGCGCTCCGACGTTTTCGGAGACGTCTGTTACCCACTAGCTCGATAGCTAGCCGGGGGCTAGGTCACTAGAGCCGTGAGAACACCGGACTCCTGGCAGATCGTTTTCAAACCCACCGCTGTCTTTCGCTACTCAGGTTAAACATATATATAAGTCACTTAGATAACTTAAAAATGTTATTGTTTGGCTTTTTTTAGTGTTTTATTTGTTCCTGAGTAAATCGGTTTGGCTGAGATTAAACTTATAGTTTTTACACATCTGAATAAACGTCAAGCAGACAGCTGATTATCAGATGTGTGAGATGCTCCAGAATATACTCCGGTGTCCTGTTATATTTTAGATAGCAAGGAGTTTATTAAACTTCACCGAAACAATCTGCAAATTTCATTAAAATTTAATAAACCACCATCTTGTCTTTATTTTTAGTTAGCACATACTTTAAACAGTTAAAGCTGTAAGCTAATGATAGTTATATAAGAGCAGATGCTGCTGGTGCAATAAGATGAACGCTGTACGTCCAATGGATGATGATCTGATTAGTTGACTAATCGGTGACTAGTCGACTATCAAAATAATCGTTTGTGGCAGCCCTAATTTCATCAGAGGAAAATATCAAAAATATTCCCATTTGACTGAAGGAGGTGCTCCCAGTGTCAATCAGGCTTCTTTTCTGGTACTTTAGCAAAGTGTAATCTTGCACCTTTATGTTGAAGAGCAAATGGTATTTTTTTTTTTGGGGGGGGGCACTGTCCATAGAAGCTGATGTTATGCTATTTTCTTCACACTGCCTGAGCCAACACAGAAGCTGTAATTTCCAGCGATAACCCCTGTGCCCAGGGTAAAGCACTTGTCCGTCTGTTTTCAAAGATGTGCAAGTAGTTCAGTGTGTTTGGCAGCGAACAGCCACTCCGATTCTGAGTGGGACCATGGCTTGTTCTCTACCTCCTGATTGTTGCTTCAACTGTGTTTAATACTTGTTTTTCTAATGTATCATTAGTCTCCCTGAAGAACTGTTAGATCAGTGATGATTTTAGACAGATGCAGCCCATTCAGTGCTTTTTCTCTTTTTCATATTAGTCACACTTTAATAGCTCCTCTTGTTAAGGTCATGCCAAGCATGTCAGTTGGTCCAGACTCTCCAAAGC
>NW_005187464.1:2885454-2891075 GCF_000239375.1 Pundamilia nyererei | reverse complement strand
GTGTGTGTGTGTGTGTGTGTGTGTGTGTGTGTGTGTGTGTGTGTGTGTGTGTGCGCGCGTGTTGTGTCCTTTCTGTATGTTTTGGTCAGCAGAGTGTTTTTCGCTGTGAAACTCTCCCATGGATGCCATTTTTACCCAGGCTCTTTCTTGTTATGAATCGTGAACTCTGACCTTGACTGAGACAAGCGAGGCCTGTGACTCTTTAGATTTTGTTCTGGGCTCTTTTGTGACCTCCTGGATGAGTCCTCGATGGGAAATGAATTTTAGTAGGCCGGCCACTCCTGGGAAGGTTCACCACTGTTCCAGGTTTTCTCCATTTGTTGATAATGGCTCTCTCTGTGGTTCGCTGGAGTCCTAAAGCCTTAGAAATGTCTTTGTAACCTTTTCCAGACTGATAGATGTCAGTTCCAGCTGCTCCTTTAGATCATGGCATGATGAGTTGCTTTTAGGATCTTTTAGGCTTTACTTTGTTTAAGTAATTTCACTATTCAGTAAGTCTGACATTAATCAGTCCTGGGTGTGGTGAGGGAAATTGAACTCAACTTTGCATAAATGTGAGTAATCATTTAATTCATACTTTCACAAGAGGATAATTACTTTTTTACACATGGCCAGGTAGGTTCGGATTACTTTTTTCCCTTTAATAAATAAAGTCCTCATTTAAAGCTACATTTTGTATTTACTCAGATTATCTTTGCCAAATATTATAATTTGTTTGAGGATCTGAAACATTTTTAGTGTGACTAAAAGCTCTTTTTCACCTCACTGTAGGTGTAAAACTGGACACGATATAAAAAGATGAGCCTAGAGCAGAGTCAGGAGTGAATGGGCATGCAGTTTCACATCCAATTTTAAAATACTAAGACAGCGATGGTGAAAATGTTTATCTTAAGGATTCAAGGCAGTCTTCACAAGTCAGCAGTTCACATCACGATATCCACGCCATTTAAAAGGCGAGATACTCTTTTTCAGGTTGTGACTAATGCATTAATTAAGCGGCGATACAGTTTTAAGTCATTTAATAAACACAGAGGTGCTCTCACATGTATTGAATACTGTACATACTAGACAGCATCTTACAGTGAGGCTGCAGTGTGCTGGAGTTCTAGAGCTTCTGGGAGTTGATGTAATGCAGGTCGATACTGTTGCCTCTGCGTTCACACTAACTCTTCTATGAACACTGGAATAACTTCAACTGAAGTGAAACTAACTCGTTCACCTGGCCGTGTGTGTGTGTGTGTGTGTGTGTGTGTGTTCCACAATGAACATCTCTTGATTCTTCTGTCATCAGCAACAACAAAAAAAAAAAAGTCCTATTTCAGTTTCTTTTTCATTATCTCGTAGTCGCTTCTCCCACCTTCATCTCAACATAGCAACACAAGCTAGCTGGTGGAAACATGCTGCTGCAACATACTCTGATTCAAAACTGCTAACTACTTATACCCCATCTGTGATGTTTTACAAACACATCTTGAATAATTCAGCACATCCTCATCTGCCTAATGGGCTCTGCTTCCCTCCGGGTGCCTAGTTGCTATTTGCTTCATTCCAGCTCTTATTTCTCTCGTGTTTGTCTGTATTCTTCTTTCCAGTCTTCCCTGTTGCTGTACATTTGAAAGCTACTTTGTTCACCTTTACAGTGAACTGCACTGGGACCGGGAGTGTTTTAAATTAGGAGTGTGGGTATCTCAAACACTGCATAGTTTCTTGGGGGGGATCTAATGACAGAAAGGCTAGATATCAATACATGTGGCTGCTACATTGCTCCCTCAAGATTTTCCTAACAGTTTTTTTTTTTTGTTTGTTTAACGGTTGTTGCCGTTAAAAGCAAACATGTGACACCCTTATTTCTGTAATCTCACTTCCTAACTTGACCCACTGGTTATAGTTTTAAAACTGTCTTAAGGGCCCAGTGAGAGTTATAAATAGTGCTTCCATGTTAGTTTTTCAGGCCTAGTGTTTGTAAAATTAGGTTTCAATCCTAAAGAGGTAAATGTGGTTAACTGACAGCATACAAGGAAAATAGTTTGTCCTAATGAGGGAAAAAACCCAACATCCCAATTCAGTGAAAAAATAAAGCTGTCCTTGTAATGTGTGACATTTCCTTTTGTTTAATTTCATGACAGGATTCTGGCACAGCTTTATCAGACATACAACAGAAAGGCAGGCGTGATATCTGTTTGCTTCCAAACAGTCTCACATTGTTTTCTAAAGAAGCCGGTCAATAATAATCGCAGCCACAATCTGATTTCCACCCCACACACAACAGCAAAACAGTGTAAATAGAGGCCGTGTTCTTTAGCAGATGAAGGTGTGCACCTCGCACGATCTATTCCTTCAATTTCCCCACTATTACCAACATACAAATGTTACGATATCACAAATGTTCACATTTAATACTAAAGCTTCCTGTGGAAAAATGTTTTACATTTTTGGTGTAATTTTGCAGTCAAATAAGGAAATACTGTGCTGTACTTCTCAGCTTAAAGCCAGACGGCATTTAAAAGCACAGACACACAATTAGAAAGTAGCTTTGTAGTTGCGTTGTGTAAAGCGACCAGTGTGTGTCTTCAGGCCTTCTTATAGAACAAAATGAGTGGGTGTGCGTCAGAAGTTAGTCAGGGTGGTCTCTTCCTCTGCTGGTACCCGTGTAAAAACCCAAAACTGTTCTAGTGGTCATCAAACTGTATCTTTATTGATGTATACTGAGGTGTCAAAACCGTCATTATGGGTGCGGGGAGGTCGTTAAATGTCATCTATGTTGGTGTAAAGTGTATATGTGGTGGGGTTGTGGAGTAGCAGCTGCCCGTTGGTCTTTACTCCAGTGTAGATGAGACAAATATAATAAAATGATAAGGACTTAAATTATGCACAAGTGTGGAGAAAAAAAACATGCTTTTCCTACAGGTATCCCTGTTCATTATTACAGAGGTATAAGTACAGCTGGCAATTTAACTGTCACACTCAACTAAAACTCCAGCATCAAACAAAAAGTCGAATGTGAACTTTATGAAAAGTTTCAACATCAAACTCAGGTGTCTGTCTTTAATTAATTTAGTAATAGGAAAGCGTTCCAATTAGACGACTCCTGCTGGTTAAATTTAGCACACCAGATTTAAACATGCCACTGCTGACTTACAGTGACGCGAGCAGAGTGCTGTGTCTCACTGTTGCTGAGCAGCCTGCTGGTTTTTGGATGTTCTCAGATTTTATCTTTGTAATTTTTTTTTCTTTACAGAACGTGGGGCAGTGCAGGGACTGTTTAGGTTAATACTGTATCGACTGTGTCTGAGATAGGCTCCAGCCCCTCTGCGACCCTGAACTGGATAAGTGGTTAAGAAAATGGATGAATGTATTGATTGTTTACTCATGAGCAAACTTTTTTTTTTTTTGGTCCCAGAAGTCATGCAACATGGTCTCATACATGACGACTGAAGTGCAGCACGCAAAGACCTCCAGAATTTAGCTGCACATTAGTTAGACGGGACACTTGTGGCTGTATTTAGAGCACACGTCCAGCCACTTGATGATAATTCTGAGCGTTGTCATTGTGCGTGTCCGTTATCTGTGTATATCCGAGAACATCAGGGTTTTGAGAGAAACGGCCTTTAGAGCGATTTGATATGACAGCTTTCCCCCCTCTTGTGATTACAGCTGTTAATTCGTCTCATCTGTCAGGAGAGCTCGAGGGTGGATATTTGTCCATGCGTGCATGAATCGCTCGTGCACCGCGATGCAAATTAACACTTCCTATTCTGCAGCGTAAGCACTTGCCCCCGTGGTGTGCAAAGTTTACATTTCTACCTGAAGAGTGAAGGAGGAGAAAGTGGAAATGAAAAACTGCTGTTTGGCAGTTTCTTCCACTTTGTTTCTGTTTCCCTGCTGTGCACTCTCGTTGCAACTTCCTATTAATTATATTGTTTTAAGTAAATAACCTGTTTACAGTTGTCAGGGATATGTGTGGGTTGGCCGAGGAGTTCATATGTGTTTTCTAATTGCCTTTAAGGGGATTCTGTTGTTAATCTTTTAAAATGTATAGCAGTGCAACAAAACTTTGAGGCTGGTGTAACATTTCAGTGACTATTTATACATTCCTGCATACTCGTTTTCTTCCTTCCTTCGCTTTTTATTTCTTCTATGAAATGAATGAAAGTGTTGCCTTCATTCATCCCACAAGCAACAACAAAAAAACTAATGGATGAACACGTGTGTCTGTCAGCCGCATGGTTGATTCTCAGTGGGAACACCATTACTAGCAGCTCTTTCGTACTGCAGGGAATAGTTTGCTGAAGAATTACAGGAGAAATTATTCCTCTTTAAGGAGAAGTAAAACACTGTGACAAGAAAAGAAAAGCGTTGGCAGATCTTCTTTTTCCATTTTGTAGTTCTTTCAAAATAAAGTGCTTTGTTTTGTCCCCTTCCAGTGCAGTGTGTTTGCTCCGCTCCTAAATTTTGATCGGTTCTGTTTGATTTAGTAGATCTGCTTAGATCAAACTAACTGACTACTAGTTGTATTGTTATTATACCCACCGAGGCATGGCATATCTCTTGCCATGCCAGTTGCAACATTGTACTGGGGGTCTTAGTGGGAAAGCTGTACATTAAAACTCATCTCATGTTTTGTTTTTCTCTCTCTTCTTCTTTGTGCAGGATCTGATGGCCAAAGTGCGAGCCATGCTTGCCACCTCCAAGACCTTCCAGCCTCCCAATTCTTAAAAAGGACGTTGCTTTCTTCTGGATGTGACAACTTTTGCCTGCAGGCGAGTGGTATTCTCCGATTTCCCGGAGATTTATCTGGCCCGCAGCTGTTTCAGAGCCCTCTGTTTATCCATGATTTATCAGTTCATCAAGAATTGAGCATCGACAGTTTCAGTTTGATTGTGTTACGTCTTGTGCCGAGTCGTAAGTGTGAAGTACGCTGAAGTGAAACCTGAGCACCTGGTTTCACGGCCGGTGTGAGAAAACCGCTCATAACACAGGAGATTAAGTCACAGCTATGTTTTTGGTGCACGGAGAATCAAATGTGAAATAATGTTTGCCTCCTGTTTTGAGATGCTTTTCTCCTACGAGTCACTCTTTGCAGCATCAGCTGCAGGAAATCTGGAAGCTCTCCTTCTATGAAGGCTTATGTTTTGATAATTTAATTTTCCCATCATTTTTCCTCATTTCCTTTTTCTCTTCAGCGCCTACTTTACTACCTGAGAAGTAATTTGTTTTTACTCTGTCCATCAGCTGCAATGTGCAGCCTTTGAATTTTGGTTCCTGGTTTGTACTGTAATGAGTAATGCAGAACAACTTTCTAATCCAAAATGAAATAAAAGTTCTTTTATGATTTACGTGTGGCCTTCAGTTGTTTTCTTTTAACAAAAAATAAATAAACCATCAGGAGAAGAAAATGGATACAATGCAGGTTGTTATAGTGCATTAGATATTGGAAAAATTGTACTTGTGGCTAAAAAAAAAAAAGATTACATAATTGGAACATGAATATTCAAATATAAAATGATTAGAAACTAATGATGCATTCTCAATCATCCAGGAAAGTAAATCTCCAAAAGTTGATTCTGTTCATCTGGACGTAGCGTTTTGTGGGAGAAACGTTTCGTCACTCAACACAGAGC
>NW_005187464.1:2874628-2884679 GCF_000239375.1 Pundamilia nyererei | reverse complement strand
CACTTGGATGAGTGACGAAACGTTCCTCCCACAAAACGCTACGTCCAGATGAACAGAATCAACTTTTGCAGATTGCAAACTAAGTAGAAGTGTCATAATTTATTCTTAGGATGCTTTCCCTCTTCACCAGCTGGGATAATGCCCTTGGTATTTGTTTCAAAAACACTTAAAATGTGTTTCACAGAATTAACGAAGGGAAAAAAGACAAAAGATCCATAGTGACATGACATGTATTATTAAAAAACAAAGCCAGTCTATTTCTATAGAAGTAAATTAATATATATAGAGGGAGGGGAAAAAATCAAACTGGAGCTTATCCCACAGCAAACCCTCAGCACAAGTATAACTCCCCCTTTGATTTAAGCACTCTGCACTCTGGAACCTGTGATGGTAACTGATTCTCTGATCTGAGGGGTCTGAGTTCAAAATAAGGTGGTTGATCAAAGTCTGAGTGTCGAGATATAAAGTGGAGTCGTACTATGTAGTGATCAAAAGTGATCAATAAAATTTGAAACTGGATTCTCTGTGAATGGGAAGACACTTCTAATCGCCACAAACGTGGATTAGACGTGGTGTTTGTGTGTGTCTGTGAATAGATTCTGTCTGTATGTTGGAGCAACACAACCTCCTGTGCACGTGTATCATATATGTAGCAATGTAATAATTTCCCCACGAGTCAAATGTAACCTTGTTGATGCAGTCTTGCATTTGTTGGAGTTCCACATAACCAGGTGTAAAGAAACTACACACATGTATATAATTAGTAATAACCTGAGCATTTCTTAATAAAGTGTTTAAAAAAAACTTTGTTAAGCCCCTGATCTAAGAATCACTTGAGCTTATAAATGGCGCCACCTCAAGGGACGAATGAGTGCTCTGTCTACATATAACAGGCAACAAAGAACCAATTTTAAATTGTATTTTTACAAACCAATATCTTTTGTTACAGCAGCCTGTCACAAAAACACATAATCTGTCACCATTTCTTTAGTAAAATCTTTGAAAAATGCCAAAGCTAACACAGTTCGACAGGGATAAAATAGTGGTTTTGCAACAATAAGGTGATTACACAGAGCCATTACCTAAAAACTCAGCATATTTTAGCTTGCTGTGTATTGTGTACTTAAGATACTTGTCCTCCACTTGTCCGCCTGGAAAAGTGGAGGACAGAAGAAGTGTCAGGCCTGAAAAAAGTTGTGTCATTGTCCAAATATATGTGAACCTAAGTTCTTTTTGTTTTTTACCTGTTCACTGAAACATAGTTCAGTTATAGTCATATAATGGACATGGTTATAATGTGTAGACTCTCGGCTTTCATATGAGAATATCCACATTCAAATTGGATGAAGGGTTTAGGCGTTTCGGCCCCTTAACATGTGCCACCCTCTTTTTAAAGGGACCATAAGTAATTGGACAATTGACTCAAAGGATATTTCATGGGAAGGTGTGGGCAGTTCCTTCATTATGTCATTATCAATTGAGCAGAAAAAAGGGCTTGAGTTGATTTGAGGTGTGGTGCTTGCATTTGGAAGATTTTACTGTGAACTGACAACATGTCAAAGTGGCAAAAACTGCAGTTTGGTACAGCTTGAGAAAACAAGAAAGACAGGAAGCACTGGTGAACTCAATAACACAAAAAGACCTGGATGTCCATGGAAGACAACAGTGGCGGATGATCTCAGAATCATTTCTATGGTGAAGAGGAATGCTTCCACAACAGCAAACCAAGTGAACAACACTCTCTTGGTGGTAGGCGTATCGATATCCAAGTCATAAAGAGATTACTGCATGAAAGTAAATACAGAGGATTCACTGCAAGGTGCAAGCCACTCATAAGTCTCAGGAATAGAAAGGAAAATTGGATTTTGAACAGCTCATGATCCAAAGCACATCACATCATCTGTAAAACACGGCGGAGGGAGTGTGATGGCATGCATGGCTGCCAGTGGCACTGGGACATTAGTGTTTAGAGTGTTTAGTGATGACGTCTCACAGGACAGAAGCAGCCGAATGAATTCGGAGACATACTGTCTGCTCAAATCCAGCTAAATGCAGTCAAGTTGATTGAGCAGCGTTCCATAATACAGATGGACAGAGTTTAAGACTTCGGTCTCATTGTAAGCAAAGGGTTTTCAGCCAAGTATTAGAAATTGTCATTTTTATTTTCAGTTAATTAATTTGTCCAATTACTTAAGAGCCCCTGAAATGAAGGGAGTGTATTCAAAAATACTTTAGTTCCTCACATTTTTATGTAATCTTTTTGTTCAGCCCCCTGAATTAAAACTGACAGTCGGGAGTTCAGCTGTATCTGAGTTTCATTTAAAATGGTCATTGGGGCCGCAGCCAGTGTTGTTGGAGATCTTGTCAAAATTGGATTAAACGAAGGTCGAAAAGCATCATCAGATTTGAAGTTGCAAAACCAGCTGCAAAGAAAAAAGCACAAACACTGGAACAGTACCAGTCATGGATTGGACTTCAACATTACTGAAGCAGTGTAGGATCATCTTGACAGAGAACAGAACGAAAGGAAGCCGACATCCAAAGAAGAGCTTTGAATGACTAAGAGAGTTCGGGCTGTGTAGACGAATAAAGGTGATCAAACCAAATATGGACTTTCAATCTTGTTAGAATTGTAAAAATATTTTTTGCCTTGTACACTTTATATTTTACTAGAAAAATACAAAGACATTTGGGGTGGCACAAGACTTTTGCACAGCACTGTATGAGCAGCAACTACCAACAATCAATTTCAGCTAAGAAAAAGAGCCATGGTGGTGTTCTTGTCTCTATATTGATTGAAACAAACCACTGAACGGCGTGGCTGGTTAGTATGTCACTTACTGCATGAGTGGAATTAGTGAAACAAGTCTGAAAGTTTGTTAGAGCTGCCTTAGCTTACTGAAAACACATCTTCAGTTTGATCTGAATTATCTGATATCAATCAAAAAGGAAAGGTCCCACCACTAAGTACTACAAAGTAATTTCAGGGATTTAAAGTATTTATTTGTCGACATTTATAACAAAGGAATGAAATGCTGTAATTGTCTGTGTGTTATTGGGGATTAGGTGACATTGTTAAACTAATTAAAGCAGAGAAACAAGTAATTCTAAAGGGGTTTTGTTGTGACTCCCTCTCCATTAAGACAGACAGGTGTGCAAAGCTCAACAGCACATTTACCCCCTATCTAAGTCTTTCTCTTCTTCGCTTTATTTGGGGTGCCCAGCTTATAAGGAAAATAAAAAAGATTTCCTGCCCCCAAGCAATAACCTCTATTGACTGCATAAAGTTTACTGTCACAGCAGCATTGCAGCATAAACCTTGAAGACTGTTGATTGCCTCATACCCTCCAGGCAGCTGCTGCGATGGCCCTTGCGACCCAGTGCTCACTTAAACCAGGATGCAGAAATTGTTGGTAAACTCCAGCTCGAATTACTGGGGTGCGAGCGCTGGCTCACCGGTGATTAAATGTTCTGAACCATAATCCATTTAAAGCCATGTCTTTAATCACTAAAATGTAAAACCTATTTTCAAACAGGCAACTAATTACAAAATCACTGATGCTTCTGTTTGTTCTGCTCACATTTAAAGTTTTGCTCCAGCAGCCTGAGCAGAGCCCTGCAACGCTGTGGCAAGGTGATAATAATCCATTACATTAACTGTGAGTTACAGCTGTGTACCAGCATGGCAGTGTTTTCAAGTTAGGCACACTTGAGGGATATTTAGCGCAATAACTCAGATGACCTGACGCGATAGCATCTGGAGGACAAAACTTCTTCAGTCGGAGAAACAAAGTGCTCTGCCATCCAAAGTCAGCATGTTCCTGTGCTCTATATGCACCATCACACACATCCTTAGTGCTCCTGCTGATGCAAAATCTCTACAGAGAGCAGTTCAAAACCTCCTCTGACTGCATTAATACTCAGTTCTGCCCCCGTGCCACCAGGGAAACTCTACAGAAACATAATGAGAATAAAGGAAGAGCTGCTTCAAGCCTCCGGCCGTGAAAATGTTTGCTCCCTTCAGAAAAACATGAACAGATGACACTGACACACTTTGCTTTTGATGGTTTGTTTGTTTTTTTCCCTTCTATAGTAATCCCCTCTTATGAGCTTACCTGTTGTCATTTCCCTATTTGGTATTAACTCGGCTTCCTGCTGTAATGCTTAGATTATTAAAGAAGACATGCTACCACTTCACCAGTGTCAAACTATTACAGTAAGCATTGATACTACTGACTGCATTATCTCTTAACTTGTATCCCTGCTCCCTTTATGAAGTCTTAAAATGTATTTCAGAGAAAAATCTACAGCTAGCACTTTTAAGGGGGTGGCTGTAGCTGAGGAGGAAGAGTAGGTCATCTACTAATCCACCAACTAAAGGTTGGTGGTTCAGTTCCTGGCCGCTTTATTCTCCAATGGGTTTATTGGAGCAATAGCAATATTTTCTAAAAACTTGTCCCTTTAGTTCAAGCCCAAAAATGCTGGAAAGATTTTGCATGTGTTCGATCTAACTTTAGCACTCTGCTGTCCAAAGAGGGCTCGGGGGTGTTGTTACGTTTGGTCTACTCAACTGGAACTACTTTGTCCAAGTAGTTGTCCAATTCAGTTCAGTTCAGTTCAAGTCAACTTTATTTATATAGTGCCAAATCACAACAACAGTTGCCCCAAGGCGCTGCATAAGGTAAGGACCCTGCAATAATACAAAGAAAACAGATATACCCAACAATCAGATGACACCTCCGACCCCAATCTCAATACTTACTATTTAGCATATAGACAATTCATATACATATTTTTTTTTTATTGAAATAATAAATGTAAAAATGTAAATACATCTGCCAGAGTAATATGACTCAAAACTTTTTCCTTCCAGCCTCTGCTTCTATCTGGTCGATAGAGGTTTTTAATCACATTTGCATTGCATAATGGAAACAGCAACAATTGTCTCCTAATGAAGTTAAAAAGCTCTTAAATCTTTCTCTGCAAATGAGACTCTTAAAAAAAGGCAAAAATAATCTGTCGATAATCAACTAAATTTAATTAAAATCACGAGTGTCTATTGAACACAAAGTCTTGCAACCCAAATGTTTATGGGTAGAAATAGATTGGAAGGAAATTGCTTCTCTAATAACACCATGTATCCAATTATGTTGCAGACTTTTTTTTATCTAATCATATAAAATCTGTAAGGAGTGGGGGTGGAGGGGGGAGAGTCTCACACAGTTAAGGCAGGAAATGTTTTACAGCAAAAACAGCAATATAAGAAGAGTTCACATAATTTACAGCAAAGTTAATTAAATCCATTCACTGATGAAGTTGATAATATATTTAGCATATTGCAATAGCTAGCAATATATCCATCGATCACTACAGTTAACATTCACAGAGGCTGTGCCATGCTGCAGGGAGTGAAAGTGGAAGGAGACATTTGTTTCTGCCATCAGGCAACAATGAGCTGCAGCATCTCAAGACTGGTGGTGTCATGTGGTACAGACTGACATCACGCTGACATGTTCTGGTAAGAAACAAACCTGAACCCACACTCCACTTTTATTCTTTTTCTTCTTCTTTTTTTGCTTTAAGGAACTGAAGCCAAACATTTGATGGAAAAAGTCAAAGGAGAACAGCAGTAGGTACTGAAAACTAGCCTTTTTTTTCCAAACTCAAAGGTTCTTTATTGATTTGAAACTAAACCTTTAGCTGAGTGCAGAAACGTTCAAGTCAGGTTCAAAAAGAGATAGTGGAACAGGTCCAAATGACGGACTGCAGTATGTCAGTGAAGTGTGAGCCTTAAGTCAAGTTACAAGTTCTTCAGTCAAGTCTGAAGTCAAGTGCAACCCCCTTTGTGCAGACATGAACAGTTGCAGGTGAAAAGACATCAACACCACACTTGTTATAAAACGTATCGCTAAAATACAAAAGGCAGCTTAACTGCTCTGTCTTCTACACTATTTGGGGAGTCGTGATTTGTGATCACATTCTTTTATACTAATCAAATAAAGATTTAATTAAATAATATTTACCTGAAGGTGCTCTCACATAATAATATGTGGAAGTGGGAAATAAGTGGGAACATATATCATTTTAAGAAAAATATTTTGAATTTGATGGCAGCAGCAACTCTTGAAAAAACATTGGACTGGGGAAACAAAAGGGTGGAAAGTAGAAAAGTGAAAAACTTCTCTGGCCAAACAATTTTTTTTAATTCTTCTTTTGGGACATTCCTCTCCCAAATGTCCAGCTGCTGGTCCCTTTGGTTCTCAGATGTTTATGGACTTTTGTTAAGAAGAGAGGATCCCAGTGGTGACAGTGGTAAACCTTTAGGCATGTCCCAACAGGTGTAGGCCCCATGACGGACTGGAGACATGACATCTTCCAACTGGCTTGGAGAACACCTTGCTGTCCTCCAAATTTACCTTGTCTCAATTTCTGTTGCTTCATCTAGATGGGAGAGTCAGAATTTGATGTAAACAACATGAAAACATAGATCCATCCTGCCTTGTATCAACGGTTCAGACTGCTGCTGCTGGTGGTGATGTGTAGGGGATATTTTCTTGGCACACCACAGCCTGCCTGAGCATTGCTGCCAGTCATGTCCACCCCTTTAGACTGCTTTCACCAGTTTCATCTGTACAGTTTATAGAAGACAGACAACAATCAAGGCAGAACCATAGATTTGGCCCATTTCTCAGATGAATAACGAGACGGTTTGTTACACGGTTGAATGATCTAGAACTGTTTTCCGTGTAAATAAACAACCATGTAAAAATAAATGCATTGGGGTATGACTGAACTAAAGTCAGTAATAACTGATAAATAATTTAAACTCAATTTTTGGCATTCTATTATTTCTATCAGCAAGTGTCTCGCCTTGATATTGTACAACACACAGGTCAGAATTTCAGCAAGAAGTTCATCTGGCCAATCCAGTGTGTGTGAAAAGACACTTATTTTATTATTTTGGTTCTTTATCTGTCTGCACAGCTGCGCTGCCTTTGATAAGGAAGGCGAGTGATGCTTTATGCAGCATTTTTCAAGGGGTAATTGTACGCTACCACTGAGGAATAGATAAGTATGAGTCAAACAGAGTCTAGTGAGGAAGATTTATGTGAGGGATGAGCCTGTATCCCTTTATTACTAAAGCAGATAGTCTTATAGTACTTCTAAGCACGTATAAAGTTTTGGTAACTCTCAGCTCTTTTGGCCTATATTACAGATGTCAAAAAGAGACAAGAAACAAGTTGCTGATACTATAGACTATTTCCCCCTCATCTTATGCCCTTATTTACTTGATATATTAGCATCTTACTTTCCAAACAAAGAGGTATTGGTTATTCTGTAGCAACAGTCACATTAAATCACAGCAGAGACCAAGTAGAGTTAACCTGTAGTTAACTCTCATTCTGTTAAAAGGCTGCAAAAATCATGAGGACTGGGATGCATAAGGTCTTCTGGACCTCCATTCTTCTCCTTTGTGTCACATTTAGCACTTTTTAACTTGGATAATTAAAGTGTGGACTGTAAGGCGTGATAAATAGCTGGAATAAAGTGGCAATACGTGTGTCTTGTATGTGGATGTGTGTCAGGTTTGGG
Source organism: Pundamilia nyererei (assembly GCF_000239375.1). Classification (NCBI taxonomy): domain Eukaryota; kingdom Metazoa; phylum Chordata; class Actinopteri; order Cichliformes; family Cichlidae; genus Pundamilia; species Pundamilia nyererei. The sequence continues at coordinate 2,877,086 of NW_005187464.1, read as the reverse complement.
GGGGGGGGGTTTGTTGTTGTTTTTTAAAACAAATAATATGATTGCAAGTAAGTGATAAATTCTGCTTAACCAATAAGACAATCATGAGTCAACAGGGGTTTGTGAACTGCAGAGTGTCTCCACAGCGGAAACGTACTGCTGGTACATCAGAGGAACAGCTCAGTATGAGCAGCTTGGAGACAGATTTAGAGAGGAGAGGCTGAGAAGGTGTGGGCATGTGCAGAGGAGGGCTCGTGGATACATCGGGTAAAGGATATTGAAGACGGATGGAAAAAAGGACCTCCACAGAGAAAACTCATGGGTGTGCTGAAGGAGGACGTGTGGCTCGCCGGTGTGACACAAGAGGATGCTAGGGATAGAGTGAGATGGAGCTAAATCCCTAAAGGGATCAGGCAAAAGAAAAAGAACTGCAAGTGCCCATGACTTTATGTAAATAATACACCACAACTGCCATACATGTGAGCCAGTGTTGTGTTCGCTGACTTCTGATCTGCTTTAAATGGTCAAAAATTCATCTTGAAATTCAAATGCAGTATTTTTGATATTTTTATTTCTTTACTTAGTGGTTATAATCTAACCTTGTATAGCCGGAACTGTTTTGATAATTGACAGAAAATTAACATTGTTGGAAACTGGAGTGTTCATTGAACCTTTTAACAAATTTACATTATTACAATTTCTTGTTAAAAAAACGTGTTGAGCAATTTATTTAGGCTTTTCAGGGGGGAAAATCACACTGATGATGCAGAGGTCTCAAAAAGCTGCAAAAACTCATGTATCAAATATGATATACTGGACGTTACAGAATTAAAAACAATTATGATACCCCACATATCCTTATTGTAATCGTGGGATGGATATGAATACTCCCAACTTATACGTATCAAAGTTTGTGAAGGTATTCATTGCATCGCATTTAAACTCAGAGCAATTTTTTAAGGATGTGAGGGTTTGTATTTAACGAAAGTGTTTCAACTTAAACTTTAAAGTATAAAGTATTTTATTTAATAATTTTTTGGTATTATATGTGTTTTTTTGGTCTTTACACCTCACCAACAAGTATGAATGACGAACATACAAAACACAAAGCACAAAACTCCAAATACTGGCAGATCAATTGTGATGTCATGGCTGGCAAACTTGTGACTTACTACACTGGCACTCCTCCAGCCTCATAAAGCACTTTGTAGTTAAAAGAGGTCCATTATCTCTGGGCATCAGATCCCACACATGCCATCTTAGAGCATCAAAGAGTGACAGTGGAAAACAGCAAAGCAGTCATGGCTTATGACCCTATGAGCTCATTTTGAGACAGATGCACAGCAAAGGCACAAATCTGAAGCCGTTACTCTTGGATCAGAATATTATGCTCATATTTTTTTTTTTCAAACATCTGCCATATTTAGAGGACAATGACAAACTTTCAAAAGCCTTCAACCTCACAAAAGGGGCAATACTAAAGTCTTATTATCATGACACATTAGTGCCAATAACCCATCAAAACAAAAACAAACAGGTCAATAAGTCATTTAAATAGCTACTCCAGTCTGCCTGCTCAAACCCCTGTCAATGGTGGCCATAATAACCACAAGACCTCAGCCAAACATTAAATCACAATTTTATATGTAATCAAATCAAGCTCATCACATCTGCACTGATTGATTCCAGACTCGATTGCTGCCTGGCATTTGCAATTTCATTAACTCATACTGGCAGAGAGAGACCGTGTGTGTGTGGGTGTGAGCAAGACACTGAAGCAGGATGAGAGTGTGTGCAGGACAAAGTGACTCAGGCAAGCAGTTAGAGAGAAACATGAGGGCAGGGGAGTGATTTGTTTGCTTTACGGGACCTGAATGCATTGTAATTCAGTGAGACATGTGAGGGAAAAGGGAGGAGGAATAAAAAAGAAAGTTGGCGGTGAAATGGAAGCGTTCGATCTCCAAGTGCATTTCATGTCTATATTCTTAATTTTATGGTGAGCATTAAGATGATTCAGTCCTCAAGCAACCGTGACAGGAGAGAATTTGACATGGCACTGATGTACCATATGACTTTTTTTTTTCTGCGCGTGGCTATTTGGTGTTTAATTTTAAAGAAATACTGCAGTACTTTAGTGTAATCATGGTTCAAAGTTCCAATAAATTTCAAGTGGCTGTGACAGATGTGGTCTGACCACCAAGTAGAAGGAGCTACAGCAGAGTCAGGACTCGGAGCACCTTGGCCACAGATCCAGACAGAGACACAGTGGTCTAATTAAGACATGTGGCAAGAAGAAAGAGAGCAGACTGGCTGAAATCCCAGTGGTAAACACGGTCGAGGATGAGACAGATGTAAAGATTTTCTCTGTGTCTGTTCATATTCTTTCTATCTATCTATCTATCTATCTATCTATCTATCTATCTATCTATCTATCTATCTATCTATCTATCTATCTATCTATCTATCTATCTATCTATCT
>NW_005187464.1:2862917-2874608 GCF_000239375.1 Pundamilia nyererei | reverse complement strand
TCTATCTATCTATCTATCTATCTATCTATCTATCTATCTATCTATCTATCTATCTATCTATCTATCTATCTATCTATCTATCCATCTATCCATCTATCCATCTATCCATCTATCCATCTATCCATCTATCCATCTATCCATCTATCCATCTATCCATCTATCCATCCATCCATCTATCTATCTAATTCTACAGTCTGTTGATCGCTGTGGAAGCTGAAAAATCAGAGACTTCTTTAACGTCCCTCCTTTCCGCCTTGTTGCCACTGGACTTAAATAGACCACTGTGTCTCTGTCTGAGACAAAGGTGCCCTCGCTCTTTGCTTCATGTAGCTGCTATAGTGAAGGCGGTGGTAGTGGGGGCTTGAAGTCTGTCCCACTTAAACCGAACAGAGCAGACGATCTGCTTCATGGCCCCCATCCGATCCACTTAATGTGATTACTGTCCTAAATGCTTTGCCTGTGTTCAGCGAAGCTATCCTGGATATCTTTTCATTACAGCCTGAGCTAAAAAAAAATAAATCTCATTTTAGTTAAAATGCATTGATCTGCTGCAAGTTGCCAGTGTAATTAACAGGATTATTAAAATGATATCTAATTGTTGGTTGAACTATCAGCATTTAAATGCAACAAAGAGAGAACTGGTCAGTCTTGTTTCAGTCTATGTGGATTGACAATCCTTCTGGGGCTTGTTGTAGTTTGTATTCTACAGTACCTGTATCTGTCTGGGGCTCTGCAGTAAGCTACATGTTTTTAAGATGGATGGAGTGGACAAGCTGATGGCTGAGCGGTGCCAGTGTGGCATAAGATTTCATTTGTGTTTCTAACCAGATACGTGTTTAACTTTCTTATGCACGTGGAAAATGCCTTCTTCCTTTCTCATCTTGCACCCTTTTATTCGTTCGCTCACCCTCGCTGGGTCTAATTTTCTTTTCCGTCATTCTCTCGGACATTTTTCAATCATGTTGTGCACTGAATGACAGAATGGTTACACATAGAAAGATCATAACCAAACTGAAACTTGGAAACAAAAATACAAATATGTACTTGTAACCAAACAACATCCAGTCGAGCCTTCCTCTTGTATTTGCATTACATGGCTTCGGACAAAATATAATGGGTTTTTGGTCTAACTCAGCCGTCAATCACTCCTTCACGAGCCTTCCAGTATATGCCTGTCATCAGTACCAGCTCGATTCCTGTGTTATCTTCATCCCTTATCATTTCAGCTGTTCCCATCTGCTATCTTTTGCAATTGTCAGAACTTTTTTTTGCCTGATTTGATTTTGACGTCCAGCCAATCTGCAGACACTCTGATTTTGACCTACGTGTCTGGTCCCAACTGTTGCTGTAAATTGCCTGTACATCCACCTGGTGCGTACCAGCGCCTACATTCAGGTCCAAGTACCTGTTGCTAGTTAACCCACCCTGACCTGAGTCACAGCCAATTTTGGAGAACAGACTGAATAAATTATATTCCTTTGGGTAATTTTTTTTTTTAAAGCACACACGTTTATTATCTGTGACAATGGTGAGTCCATCGAAAATGAGAATAACTCAAACGGCACAGTAGAAAAATGACCCTCTGCACGTTCACTACGAGACACAACAAGAGAAAAAGAAGTGCAATTTTAACAGTTTGTCTCAGTTTTTGTACGTGATGAAGAAATGCTGCTGTAGTACATGAAAGAAACCTGTCAGTATGACTCTTTGGGCTCAAAGAGCATAAATGGGTAAAATTACAGAAGAAACTGTGGCGTGTAATTGCCCAGACTGTTCTGTAATTGTACAACAGAAAGGTTTTGTTAATTCATTAGAATTCCCTACATTAGATAGTGGGAAACTATAACTTAATTACATTGTTGAGGGAGGAATAGCCATGAGGGAGGTCTTTATCATAAAACTTATGATGATACATGTATCTATCCCCTCCTCGCGTTTTCCAATCCAGCAGTCCAGATTGGAGTCTTTGTCGGCCTTTTCTGGTCCCCGGGTGTTATGTTTGACAGAAGTGCAGAGGTGTCGTGATGGATAGCGATTACGTTCTGCTTCTCCATTCCAGATTTTCTGGCCCATTGGTGCTGCCAGAGTTTTGTACTGTTTTTAGAGCCAATACAAAAAGGCCCATTAGCTGCTCCGTGTCTTCAGTCCTAACCACTGCGGTTCTGTGGTTTATATCTCTGTGAGTATTATTCAAACATAAATGAACTTCTTCTTTTCAGCACAGCATTTGTTAAACACTCAAGTAGTAATAATCTACTAGTAATCTTTAAACCTCCAGCTTTGCATCCACCATTCAGCACAGGCCACTTTGCATTGTATTTGTCAGAAATGAAAAAGAGATTTCTTTATGGAAATTATTTGCTTGAAGATATTTAGAGCCGCAGATTATACATTTCACTACTATCAGTTTGACACGAAATATACCCACTGACAAATGCATTTGTCTTTTTATTTAGTCATATCACATCCCTGTCTCCATGCTGCAACAACAGGATAATAGCCCCTGGGGGATCTGAAAGTCAACACATCGTAGTTTTTTCTTTTCTCTCTCTCTCTCTTTTTTTTTCTTTTGTTTTTTTTTCTCTTTTTTTTCCAGATGGGAGAATCAGGAAATAGACAGAAAACCGCAAAGGTGAAAAAGAGGAGCGTTTGCCAAGGATCTAAGTCAGAAACTATTCTTATCTTTGAATGGGCGATTCGGAGAACTGTCATCGCCCCCATAGTTCATGGTGTGTGGTGCAATTACCATAACTTGAATCGTGGCCTGAATCCCGTGATCTAATCTCGGCTCTATTTGGGCTGTACAGTTAGAAGCTATTGTCCACAGTGTCGCCTGCTATCATTACAGTTCAATTGTCTGTTTTCTCAGCAATATGAATGTGAACTGGAGCTGTTACTGACTGTATCCAGGTTTTTACTGGTTATGATGTACTGGTATTATTGCATGCAAGTTGCACAATAGAGCGTTTGTCAAAGGCGGTCAATGGCTGAGCAGCTCTGGTGTGAATCTTACGGCTCTTATACTGCATATATATGTAAATTAGATTAAACCCTCCTTGTTATTTCTTTTTGTCATGTTTATGTGCTTGATGTAAACAAAAGCATTCAACACAGCACATTGCATTTTCCCTTATATTTGCCAAAGAGTGACTTACACAGCGTGTACAGTCATGGTACTAAGAAAGCACATCATGTATGATCTGTTTAAGTTTCTAAGGTTTTACATATCAGGACATAATCAGAAACGATCTAGTCTCGCGAGGTCTTAAAACAAGGCAAGAAGAATCTGAGCTGAACAACATACGATATATTACAGTGTTTCATTATTCAGTGGTGTGTTAAAACCTAAAACACACTGCATGATTCAGTAGCTTGTAGACACAACTTTAGCAGCAACAACCTGAAGTATTCTATTACTTCGATTGCTTTCAATCAGTAAGTTTCACGTGTTGTGTCACAGGAATTTTAGCCCACTCTTTTTTTTACATTGTTGCTTCTCTTCATTGAAGTTTCTGCACATTTCTGTTAAGGTCCTGCCATTGAATTTAAATCAGGTTGTGGTCTGCACTATTGTCACATCTTTATTTTTTCTTTTTAAGCATTCTGTTGTAGATTTTTCAGCTGTGCTTTAGATCATTGTTCTGCTGTAAGGACCAGTTTCAGCCACGCTTCAGCTGTCGGATAGATGAGCCGATGGTATACCGAGCAGTTTACTGCAAAGCCCAAATCATCACTCCACCACCATGCTGACAGTTGGTATCAGGTGTTTGTGCTGATACGCTGCGTTTGGTTTTCACCCAATGTTGTGCTGCATTAAAGCGGAACATCTCAGCTTTGGTCTCATCTTTAGGAAATGTCTTGTGGTTTGTGCAGATTAAGCTTTGCTGCCATGTTCTTTTCTGAGGAGAAGAGGCTTTCTCTTGGCAACCCTTCCAAACAAGCCATATTTGTTCGGTCTTTTCCTAATTGGAATAAGTGCACGGATGGATGAACTTTAACATCCTACCTGAGGCTTGTAGAGTCAGAGAAGCAGCTCTTAGGGTTTCTAGAGTTTCTCTGAACATTGCTCAGTCTGACCTTAGGGTAGAGGAAAATCCACTCCTAAGAAGATTGGCAACTGCCATAACTATTTTCCAGTACTGAATAATCTTTCTCACTGTAGAAGAACTTGACTGACTTACATTTTTTCTTGATGTGTACTCAATCATCCAGGTAAGGAATCCCAGAAAGCCGATTCTGCGTTCGTGTTTGTAAATTCCAGATTGATGGATAACAGTGCCTGCTCCTCTGAGATCACTGCTGATGTCTTTCCTCCTCGCCACCGTATTACAGTTTTTCTCAATTGCATCAGTGTAGTCCTCACATCAGAAACATCATTCTTACTGCTCTTAATGCAGTTCGCAAATCAGCAACAAATTTTCCATCCACTTCAGCCTTTTTCCATTGTTTTTGTGAACGCCGCTATTGTTTCTATGCATACTGCACTACTAAAGACATTTGTTATTATGTCGTTCTATCTGAACTCAACTCAACAAAGCAGTTTGTACTTCTGTCAGCCAGAATTCTGCATTTCTCCTTCACCTTCCTGAATACCGTCTGCAGTGTTTTCAATCAAATTACTTTAAACTTTGCTGTTTTCAAATACATATGACAGAGCAAGACCAGTTACACGCTGTCAGTGGTAACAGTGAAAGTGTCCTTCAATTGAAATCAAATATAAACACGTTCTCAGAAGAGGTTTAGTTAAAACAAATAGAAGTGCAATCGCAGACTAAATGTTTCAGTTCAGCGATCTGATACTCAGCCACTGCCTTAAATAGTGGCTTCGTCAACCAGGTGATCAGGAACAGGTGAAGCTTCAACATGTACTGCATTGGTCTCCACAGTCGCCTCAAAACTCAATCCTTTAGAGCACCTTTGGGATGGGGTCAAAGGGGAGATTTGGATGATTTGAATTTGCAGTTGGTAAATCTGCAGCAACTGTGTGATGCTATCATGTCAGTATCAACTAACATCTCTGAGGAAAGTGTCCAGCACCTTGTTGAACCTGTGCCACAAAGAATGAAGGATGCTCTAAAAGCAAAAGGGTTTCAGCCCAGTTCTAGGAATGTTTACCTTACAAACTGTGCTTTTGTGTAATTAGCAGTGCCATAACATACTCAAACTACCTGACCCTCTGTTTCCCTGTGCACAGGTTTTTGGCATCCTACCCATGGCCTGATCCTGAATTGGTGATTGTGAGCACCGTTGAACAAATTGGACCCCACTTCTCTTGGAGCACCTTCTCTTGCACATTTTAGCATTGTTGTAAACACCTTGTTTGTAATAATTGGTTGATTGAGTTACTGTTGCTTTCCTATCAGCCTGAAGCAATCTGGCAATTCTCTTCTGCCCTCTGACATCAACAAGGCATTTTCACTCAGAGAACTGCTGCTCACTGGATATTTTCTCTTTTTAGGACCATTCTCTGTAAACCCTAGAGATGGTTGTGGGGGGAATCCCAGTAAACCAGGAGGTTCTTTAATAGTCGGATAAGCCTGACTGGTATCAGCAACCATGCCACGTTCAAGCGCTTTTCTTCCTCATTCAGATGATCATTTTGAACTTCAGAAGGCTGCCTTGACCATGTCAAGGTCAAGGTAGTTTCTGACAGATCAGATATTTGCATTAATGAGCAGTTGATCATGTTCTTAGACTGCATGCATTTTCTTTGTCTGTTTTCTGATGCACTGTTTCATTTATTCTCCTTTTCAGGATTTCAGTGATTCTGTAAAGTATGAAATAAACTCTTCACATTTCATTTTTTGTCTTCACATGTTTTTCTTCTTTTTCTTCTTTTGCATTCACTAATTGTCTTTGCAAAGTCACTTAGGTTTTGATAAAAGTAAAAACCCAATGATTGTCTTAAAACGATAGTGAAGGGTTTTTAGTCTTTGGACACATAGTTGAAGCGATTGACTGACGTTTGCATGTTTTGACATATTTGAAAAGGTTTTGTTTTACTGTCTTTCACACAGTTTTGTTTTATGAAACTGCCTTTAGTGTTTTGAGAACTGCATTAAAACTGGTGAGAATAACGTTCCTGATGTGAGACTTGCATTGATCAAGACAAACTGTATCACGCAAACTGCCAAAACCTTTGCAGTTATAGAGGTGGTCACACTTGCTGATGATCGATTAACTAAGTGTAATGAATTAGCTACACCCGGCTGCTACTTAACCTCTTAATTCCTATGGAAGGAAGCATGTGCTTTCTCTCTTTCTGCATCTTTGCTTAATTTCCATTAAACAGATAATGACACTGGGTAATTTATTTAAATATGAGTCCTGCCAAAGACCTGATTATTTTTATAATGTACTAAAATGTCAAACTAGAGTTTCCAGAAGGTGTCTTTCCATTTTTCCCTCAACTTATAAAGCTGATATAGTGTAAGATATTAAAGTTGGCCTTAAATGATCCATTCACACTAGTTTCTTGTCACAGGTGACTTTTGGTGATAGGCAAACATCGCTTTTCTGGAACATTAGATAAAGAAAATACGTTGTCAGTATCCTCATTAGCACTTAGCAATGTCCCCAGGTATTCTTTTTCATCTCTTTTTGCTCACAATAAATTTTTCATTATCGAGCAATACAATATTTTTTACATTTCCCCTGATACACGGGGACAATTTCTGGGTTGGTCTTTTCCTGCAGAGAGTTGGACTATGCAAGTTTAAGAAAAAAGGTTCAGCAGAACATCTGCAGAAACACAAAAGATGAGAAAAAAACAAAAAACATATTCCACCCTAATCTTTTGGGATGCCACATTCCCAGTTAAAATTATTACCCTGAGTAAAGCAGAATTTGTGTTTTAGAAGATCTGTTTTCCCTTCTATGCCCTTCGTAAGACTGAAAAAGAAAATCCATTCCTGACATTTGAAGCAATAGTCACCAGCACAGCACCACCGAGATTTATTTAGTAGCTTTTTGCGCTCTCTTCATTATCAATTATAAGGTTCATTTTTCATTTGCACTTCACGTCTGTTGTTTAGCTTGTTGCAAAGTTGAAAAATGATTTTGTTGAAAATTTGATCTGCTAAATGCATGAGAACAGTCAAAATCCAACTACTGAGAAAGATTATGTAATTTTATCAAAAACTCTGAAATTACATTTGGTTTTTACCCCTTGGGAGGGGATTGCTTTGTTAACTCATGTATAGAGTTTTAGGTAATACATTTTTTTTTTACTTCTGTCATAGCAAAGATCTTTAGTTAGTGTTACTTTCACTTTCTCTGAAATTTCCAGGCATCCCAAGTTGTTCAAACACTTTCTTTTTTTTGTTTGTTTGTCTTCAGACCCAAATTTACATTTCATTGGGTTTGGCATAAGTCACAGTCTCAGAAAGTTTAGTTTTCACAGAAGAATTTGCTTGCACAAGTCTTTGACCGCAATTTATTGACAGGAAGCCAGACACTAAGCACAGGATTAATTTTGTCCAGCAAGTGTTTGACCTTTTGTGTTTTAATTTAAGCCCTCACAGACAATTCCTTATCAGACATACGATCCGGCACCCCATAGATGAGACATTCCCAGAGCAGAGAATTTCTCTCTGCTGACCTGCAGAGTTTCCATCAGCCATGGAAAACTGAAACCAAAGTGAGGTATAAAAGAGAATTTAAGTCCCATTCACAGATGAAAGGCACTGATAAAGAAGTCAGGAAGTGTAGTCTAGATTAGCGATTGTTCTGGTGGGATTTATTTATTAATTACAATAATACTTGATGAACTGATGAAGTGAAAGAAAGAAAATGTTCCAATGGTTATTCTGTTTTTCACAGCTGAGAGCTCCTGTTGCTGAAAGCTGACAGTAGAAAGTACCCTGATATTTGGAAGCTTCGGACAAAGCGCTAAACAAGATTTGAGTTTGGCCATATTCTTATTTTCTCTTTGTGACAGTAAGCTTTCCGTCAAGCTGCCCCCGCATTCTTACTTTTCCTTTTTGAACTGTGCTCTAGTTTAGGCTAGGTCATTCCTTTAATGGGGATTTTCAAGTCTTGCACCTCCAGCAAATTCAGATTGTTTGGTCAAGCTACTCAGCCCAAAGTTAAAGGCTGGACTGACAGAGCCTTTGCTGGAAAATATTGATAAGTGTATGTGCTATGCTTGGTATATATAGAGAAATATATTGAATTTCCACATTCATGTCATTGCAATTATATAAACTCAGTGCTTGAGTACCCATTGCATCCTCTTTTGTAACCAGGAGGATGCAGAGGAGACTCTAATCATGCTAAGAAACTTCAAAGCAAGTCATGATGTTTCCTGAACATCGAGGTAGTTAGTTCTCCATGGGGTGCATTTTGATATCAAAGATACAAATTGGAACACTGGATGTTTTCAAGCAGAAAAAAGAATTACACTTCAAAAAACATCAATTTCTTTAACCAAGCACTTGAAGTAGCACATTTGTGTATTTTCTGATGCATTACACATTAATCTCTATTGATAAGTAACATTTCATACCCAGCTGTTGTTCTCAGACAACATGCTATTGTGTGTGTGGAACACAAACACGGCTACATCATCGTGTCATCAAATTAGCATCTCAATCCATTACAATCAGTGTTGTTTTCAGTCGCCATAGCCTTCTCCAATCGATGTTGTTTTTTATCCTTACAAGCATGCACATACACACACACACAAGGACAGGCATGTTGACCAGCACATAGACACACACGCACACATACAACAACCTCCCTGGCTATAAAAATTGAGGAAGCATTCCTCTCAACAGAAAAACACATCCACACATCTTGTGTGGCAGTTTAAAAAGGTCTTAAAGCAAAGATGGGACTGCCAGCTGATGAGAGTGATGATGAGATGTCATAGAGTGAGGAGGAAGATGAGGTTATAGTAGATATCCCAAAGGGAGAGGATGGAGGTGAGGGAGACTGAAGTGCCACAGCAGTAGAAGATAAACAGGGAGAAGTTCAGAGTGAGGATGAGGAAACCGTTAACGATGAAACAGGAGGTACAGAAGCAGACTTCAGAGCAGGATGATTGGAAAATTCATTCTTAGGTCGTGTTTGCTGCTGGTGGACTTCTGAAAAAAGGGTCTGAGGATATTCTCACTCTCTTTTTGCAAGATTGGCACCATCTTTCCACATCAATAGATGGCATGTCATCATCACCCTCATCACCTGGCAGCACCACCTCCACTTTTTGAAGTGCCTTACGAAACCTGCGGATGCATTTCTAATATGTGTGAAAATAGGATGTGAATTACATGTTCTTATAAATGCATTTCTATAAGGAGAGATCATTTGGAAGAAATGGACCTGATTTACTGAGAAACTGAAATCAGTTCAACTATACTGCAATTAGACTCCAATGACCTATTATATCAGAACAGCATCTCAGCAGAGATAGGAGTTACGATGGTGGTTGAGAAGATGAAGATGTAGATAGAGATGGAGGCTTGGATGAAATTGTAACTGACCAGGGTGAGGTGGAGAAGAGGAGGAGGAGGGTTGCACGAATGAGAGTTCGAAGAATGAAGTGACATAGGAGGATTGAAATTTCAAATGGTTTCCAGAAGAAAATGACTGGCCTAGAGTAATGATGTCAGAACTGTTAAATAAAGAACAGACTAGCAGATGAGTAATTACAGATCTTTCTTAATGATCTTACGCATAAGCTTCATTACAAATCATTGTATTGATGGCAAAAACATTTAGATCCAGTGCATCCAGAAAGTATTCACAGCGCCTTATTTGTTCCACATTTTGTAATAGTAAAGCCTTATTCCAAAATGGATTAAACAGACTTTTCATCACAAAATTCTACAATGTGCCATAAAGACAGACTGAAAATGGTTTGCTTGAAATTCATGCGAGTATATTACTCAAAATTGAGGTCAGGTGCATCTTGTTTCCACTGATCATCTGTCAGATGTTTCTACAACTTGAATCATGTCCACGTGTGGTAAATTCAGCTGATTGGACATGATTTGGAAAAGCACACAGCTGTCAACATAAGGCCTCATAGTCGACAGTGCATGTTAGAGCACAAAGGAAGCTGTGAAATCCAAGGAATTTTCTGAAGACTGAGACGGGGGTTGTATCAAGGCACAGATCAGTCCGGGTGGAGGGAAAGATCAATGCAGCAGTGTACAGAGATATCCTACAGAGACATCCTGATAACCTACTCCAGAGCACCCTGCTCTTTGGACTGGGGCGAAGGTTCATCTTCTGATAGGACAAGCCTAAGCGCGCAACCATCATAATAAGGGAATGGCTCCCTGAGCACACTGTGAATGTCCTTGAGTGGCCCAGGCAGAGCTGGTCACCTGTGCTCCTGACACAACCTGATGGAGCTCGAGAGGTTCTGCAAAGAAGAATGGGAGAAACAGAAAGAGGTGCGCCAAGCTTGTCAAACTCAAGAAGACTTCAGGCTGTAATTGCTGACAAAGGTGCTTCAACAAAGTATTGATCAAAGTTTATGAATATCTGAGCACATGTAATATTTTGTTTTATTTTTAATAAATTTGCAAGAATTTGAAGCAAACTTTTTTCACTTTGTCATTTTGGGATTTTGCATACAGAATTTTGAGGTGAAAAATGAATTTAATCTACTTTGGAGTAAGACTGTAACATGACCAGGTGTGGAACGAAACACTGTGAACACTCTCTGGATTCACTGTAATTCTAACTCTTTTCCTTGAAATAAAATAGACTTGTGCACTAACTGTGCACCATGCTTGCATTCCATCCTTGTATACCTGCTTTGGGCTTATGCAATACCATTAGAGCACAGTGTGTTACCTCGGGGCAATGTTCTTTTTTTCCTTTGATAATATGTCATGTAGAGTGTTAGGTGACTCATATTTTCACATGATTATTTGGACCAAAATGAGTGCAACTTTCATGTAAGAAAGTACTGGAAGAGGAAGGAATATAGGCCCTTTTGGGTCATGAGACCAATCTTTCTCATTTTCATTTCATATATAATTAATTAGTATGTCAGTGTCACTGGTTAGCATGAATTCCCACTTCTGAGAGAGCACTGATCCAATGAAATGGGTGTATCAGTTCATTCAAAAAGTGAGACAACCTCATCTCTCTACTGGATCCAATAAAGTTCAGATGCTGGTTTAAGAGCTTGGTGATCACTTTGAGATCTCTGCATGGTGAAATGTGTCCTTACATAAGGGAACTCCTACATGTGTATGCAATGTGCAGGTCATTGAGGTCCCCAGACCAAAACCTGTTGGTGACTCCTGGTTCTAAAAAAAACTAGAGGAGACTGTGTTTTCTAAACTATGGCGAGCACGAACATTACATTTGAAATACATCTGTGGACTCTATTGAAGATTTTAGCAGCTCAAGTCTTATTTGTCATTAGTTTAGGGTTCCTTTTAATTTGTGCATATCATTGCTGCACATTAATATTTGTATTTTTACTTGTTGCTAGTTGTTGTGAAGCACTTGGTCATCCTTATGTGGAAAGATGCTACATGAATACATTTTATTTACTTAAAAAAAAAGAAGCTCAAATTGACTATCGTGCCTGGAGATAACACTAAAACTGATTGCACCAAAAATGCCAAATCGCAACACACACAATCCTATCATGTTGCTGCAGCAATGCATGATGTAAATGACTGTGTCATTTGTGCAGAGCATTGTTCCTATCAGCCAGAGATGTTA
>NW_005187464.1:2835833-2861110 GCF_000239375.1 Pundamilia nyererei | reverse complement strand
TGTATGTATAATTTTTTTTTTTTTTGCTTTTGTTGCTTTTTGTTACCAAAATGTCACAGAATGGCTCCAGTGTTGTAAAAACGATAAAATACCGCAGTAGCGCTTTATAGTAATCTCTAACTATTAAGAATCATTAAGGTATTAGCAGCTACTTAATTCATCATTTATATAGCATTACTCTTATGTAGTATATGTAATGTCTAATTATACTGATTGGGATTCATCATCTAATTTAGTTTTTGTTTTTTGTTTTTTTAGGAGTTGATCACAAGAAGCAAAAAATAACAAGACCTGGAGGATGCTGGTGAGAGTATAAAATCTGCCTTTTAATTTTGGTAGTATCACACAGAAATAAAGTGTGTATGAAAGCATCACTTTATATATAAATGGAATACACAAACACTGCATTGTCATGAAAAGAGAGCCTAATATGGAGAATATTTTTGACTTATGCAGATGTGTTGTCTGATGTGCTAATACACCAAGAAACTGTGGGCACATGTCAGACAGACTAATACTGCCAGTAGACGGTGATTTCTCCAAAAAGAAACAAACATCTATCCCTACCACTCTCTTATCAGGATGTCTTGCGACCTCAATCTGTTACCCAGGCACATTCACACATTCTGATGCGTATTATACATCCAGACAACAATCACTGTCAGTTACAGTGAACGGGGAGGGGAGCAAGCCACATTCACATGCCAATTTTCAGCCTGATTTTTAGAAAGTCTGCTGATTGCAAAGCAGAGTTGCACATAATTTCACCCAAGAAGGCTTTGCATTGTGCATTGATTTTCCCGTCTTTAGTCATATATAAGGACGGAGGTAAAACAGAAGAGGAAGCAGGGGAAAAAAAGAGGTTTGTAAAAAGGGTGGAGTGGGTGGATGGTGTAGACACACAGGACAAGCAGAGAAATCTGCAAAATGTGGGAAAAGGACAAACAGAAAGAAAGCGCAGCCCTCATTAGCATTGCATTAGTACATTAGGTTTGTACTGTACCTCATTAGTCAGAATCAACTTAATGTTCACAATGTACGGTAATTTGTCTTGATGTCATTGCAGCAGGAGTTCTGCTTCCAACCCTGACGTCCTGACAAGAAACCAAATGTAGCTTTAAAAAACAACCAAAAGTATGTTTTATTTTAAAATATATATATATATATATATATAAGAATAAATTAGGTAATTCAATTAATACAAATTAATTAAATTACATTCTTGCAAAGGCTTTAAAGAAGTAACTTGGAGTTGGCTACCACAGAGCATGACTTCAAGACCAGGGGCTGCAGTTCATGTCCCATCCATCTTCTTCCACTTATCCAATTCAGGGTCACTGGGGTGCAGGACAGGGCTCCAGTCTGTTGCAGGGCTAACACAGAGAGACAGATAACTGTTCACACTCATGTTCACATCTATGGGTAATTATGAATCACCAGTTAGCCTAAACCCACTAACTGCATGTCTTTGGACCGTGGGAGGAAGCCGGAGCACCCGGAGAGAACTCAGACTCCACACAGAAAGGCCATAAGCAGATGTTGGAGTCAAACTCTGAACCTTCTTGCAGTGAGGCAAGTCTTTTAAGTTAATTAAACCTAAGTCCAATCAAGGTGTGACTATATGAGTGATTTTTGAAGAGGGCATATTCCCCCTTTTTTTGGGTGGCAACAAAATAAAAGAAAGAAAATAATGTATTTCATTGTATACTGCAGGTGCGAGGACCCTTTGTATATATTTAATTCAGTTCAGTTTTATTTATACAGCACCAAGTCACAGCAGCAGTTATCTCAGAGAGCTTTACATTATTGAGGTTAAGACCTTAAAAGATTGCAGAGAGAAATGAAACGATTTCTTATGACCAAGCACTTGGTGAAAGTGAGGAGGAAAACTTTAGTTTAACAGAAGAAACCTCTCGGCTCAGGGAGGGCAGCCATCTGGCCCGACCCTCTGGAGTGAGGGAAAAGTAATGAGAGATGAGGAAAGCACAGATAAACAACAACACTGAATCATGACATATACAGTTAGGTTCATAATCTGTTGGGCAAAGACACTATTTATGTAATTTTCCCTCTGTTACTTACCGCACTAGGCTTTAAATCAAATGGGTTGAAATGCAGTTTAGCAGGTTTCATAAAGATTATGCAACAACTGTTTTGAACTTTAAGCCCTTTAGTATTTTTACTTTTATTATAAATATGTGCCCCAAAGACAGAGTGAGATAGGCCACCATTAGCCTGGAAAACCAAAATAATCCTGTCAGATAGGCAGGAGAAACTGCCGGAGTGGCAAAAACAATGAAGAAAGATTGGAAGATCGCAGAAGACAAGTAAAGCACATACTGCCAGAATGAGCTCAATGCTAAAGAAAAATTACTGTCCAACATTTAACTCGATCGAAACGAGTCTTAAACGTATAATTACCAAAGTCTAGAGTCAAAAAAACATCATGACTTTAAACACAGAGAGTTTCCAACAAGCTCCAAACCACTGGCTACACTCAAGAGATGGGAAGAAAAAAGCATGAAGAAGGGCAGAGACATGTTAAACATGGTGGAGGTCATGTTGTGGCCTGAGCCTGTGGAAGCGGGTTACTGATGATGTGACTGCTGATAGAAGCAGCAGGACGAATTATGAAGCATACAGGACTCTCTGCTCAGATTCAGCCAAATGCTGCAAAACTGATCAGACAGAGCTTCACAGAGAAAATGGATAAAGACCCAAAGCAATAATGTAAAGACCTAGAAGAGCATGTCAGGGGGAGAAACACAGCACGTGTTGAGGTCCATGGATTCTAGACAAGGATTTTCAACCAAGTAAAAATAATTTGTATGTTTGTCGAATTAATTTTGAAAATAGAAGATAGAGGATGAGGTATAAAAATGGATGAGATTCCAACACAGTTAATGCATTTTCCTTAAAATCCCTTGAGTTAAAGCTTAAAATCTGCACTTTGATCAGATATGGACTGCTTGATTTTAAATCCACTGGGCGGTGTACAGAGGCAAACCTACAAAGATTGCATCTTTGTCCAACAAGTTATAGACCTAGTATGTTTAAACAGATGTGCAGGAATCCTAAAAGGGACCAAATATAGGTGCCAGGAGCGTCCTCGTTTCCATTTGTAGTCTGTATTCCAAGTAGCATTGACCAGTGGTTGTTGAGCGAGTTTTGGCTACAAGCAGGTAAACAAGTCTGTGTGGAGAGCAAAGAAGAACATGTGCCAACATGTCTTCTCTTCTCATATCAATGTGGTCATTTATAAGTGTTTTTTCTTTTTTACATGAAATTCTTAAGGTCAACACTGAAAAATGTCTCTGCCTGGATATATCTGGCTACACCGGACTGGATATATAACAGTTCCCAGTTTGGATATATCCACTCCCACAGGTTTAAACTGTGGGAATACTTGAAGCTGCCAGGATATATGCCGCAGCTGCCCTTCTCTTTGCTCACAATGCTGCCAGTGATTGGCATGTTTACCTATCTGCCCTCATCCAGCACACCTCGGCTGTATTCCCACTATTCAAGCTGTGCCAAATTACTTCTAAGTAAATTGCAACTAGAATGCTGATGTTGAAAAACTGTGGTAAGATAAATACTTCAGTTTTTGGAAACTGAGATAAAATCACTAAAAAGTCCATTTTAAATGAGGCCACTGTGTTACGCTAAGGATTTTTATAAATTTTTTTGTAACGCTTTTCAAAACATAAAGTGCTCTGCACCCCAATCAAAATCTGAAAAGAACCTAAACAGTTTCAACAACAGGAAAACCTGAACAAAAAAATTCCAGTAAAATAATTCAATAAAGAAAAAGCTAAAGAGAAATAAAACCTGATTTCTGTGGAAATACGTTTTGTGGAGTGATTTAAAAGTGGATACTGAGTTTTTTAAGTTTAGTTATTCTGGTAAAAAAGTTCCAAACCTCTATTTCCTCTTGTGATGCGGCAGACTTTGGGAAAGGTTAGGACCCGAGGAATGGCAGAGAGTGGTTCGGTTCATGAGGTGCATAAGTGTGTGTATGAGCGAGGCCATGTAAGGCTTTAAAAGTAATTAATAAAAGTTGGAAATCAATAAAAGTAGCCGATGTAGTGCAGCAAGGATGCGAGTGATGTGGTCCAGTCTCTTTGAATTTGTTTAAAGTCTGGCAGCTGAGTTCTGAAAGAGCCGGAGGCTGGGGATGGACGTTTGACCGAGACCCGAGTAGAGGGAATTCTAACAGTCCAAATGTGAAAACATGGAGGACTTTTTCAAGGCCTGCTGGAGGTTTTTTTTCTTTCTGACTTTTTCAGTATTTCTTAGTTTGAGAAAGCATTACAACCTTGGTAAATTGTATGTGGACTGGTATACAGCAATTTTCTGCTCTAGATTAACAAGTGTTTTTTAATCTAGGATTCACATCCACTTTGGAGCCAATGATCAATCCACTGACCTCCGGTTCTCTGTAGACCCTGGATTTACGATGTGAATACTGAGTGCTGTAAATTTAGAGCAGTCCTGTTTTGTTTCGTGCATGTTTGGAAAAAATTCTAATAAAAATAAAGTTTAAAAAAATCATGCTCAGAGTCAAAGATCATACCTAGACTCCATTTCCAAATGCTGAAGGACAGATTTCTTAATTTCAGGTAAGTTATAGAGGCACTGAATAAAACAGGATCAGATTTGGAATCACTGACCTGCAGGAAGTATTGTGACATCCAGCATTTACTATCAGAGAGAGTGAGACTGACCTTATGTTACGAATTTACTAAAACACTGTATTTGATTGAGCCAATGGAAGTATACAGACGGAGAATAAAATAAGACCAAGAACCGACCCCTGAGGGGGCTGAGCATGAGGAGAACTCTTCCATTACAACAGAAAAGGATCTGTCTGATGAGGAGGAGTGAAAGCAGGTAAGAGCTGTGTCCTTGATGCCAACACAGCAGCATTCAAGAGGGTTTATAAGGATTTCATGGTCGGCGGTATTAAATGGAGAACTCAGATCCAGAAGAGTTGGAAAAGAACAGAGCCCATAGTGAGTAATAGATCACATACTTTGATAGGAGGTTTTTCTGTGCTGTGGTGTGTTTCCCAAAAAATGCTGCTGTTGTTCATAGTCCGGATTGATTCAGTCACAAAAGACTAAAAATGGTAAGTTTCAAATAGCTTTTGTATCATGTGTATGTGTGCTCTTGGCTGCTTTCTGCTACTAGCACTATCCAATAACAATACACTGACAAATTCACTTTGTCGTAAAATATACTACGCATAGATTCAGATATGATTTCTGTTACCTATCTGCACTCAAATGCATTTGGTGATGTAAGTACAGCTGTGGACCATAGAAATGACTGAAAGATTAATAGGCTCTGTTTTGAGTTTTGTTTAAAAAAAAGAACGACTTCGTATAGCGAAAAATATATATCACATGTGCAGGGCACCTTAAACTAGTTTTTTAATTAAGCAGCAAGGCAGAACAAAATCAGGGCTGTATAGACATGGGGACTAAACCCCAATTCAACCAGACCCAGAACTGACCCAGAATTAAAACAGGACTACAACAGTTCAAAATCAGGACTACTGAGGACTTAACCAAGACAGAACCAGAATCAGAGCTAGATGATAGTAGCACTAAAAATCATCATAGACCTGCACTACACTTATTTTTTAATTCTACCAAAGTCCACTATTTAGATTGAGAAAAGTTTATATAATTATTTAGCTTTGTTGTGTAAACAAGCCTGCAAAACTTAATGAAAACAGAATTTGAAAAAATAACAAACGAAAAAAGAAACACTAGGTACGAGATACATGAGTACCTATGATACGGTGATACTTTTGGTAATTTGGAAAAAATTACACTCCAAAAGACCCCGGGCTTCTGAAAAAACAACCGGGCTTAAGCCCAGTAAGGCTTTTGCCTTCTTTTTTCTTCTGCACTTCTTTTACATCCAGATGAAAATGTACTTTGTGCCTTCAAGAGCATGCTTCAATTGTTTCACTCCTTTTAGTCTTAGCAGCTCAGCAGGGAGAAATCTTCCCTAGTGCTTTTAAAAACCACTTACCAACTTGAGCACTCCATACACACAAGTGTAGAACCTGGAGAACCATTAGTTTTAGTCTTTCACACTGACTTATTCTTTAGTTACATTATGAATAATTTTTTTCTCTCTGTCTTATCAAGTACAGTGGCTTTTCAAACCTTTGTCTTTTTGGCTATTCATCTCTCTGGGGCATTGTTTTCCAGCCCCCACCCACAAACCTCTTCACCACTTTCAGTTCGTCTAAATGTGATCCTCGAAGGCTGCGCTGTGCTTGTCTGTGACCATTGTTCTAAAGTGGTTCAGGGAGGCTTTATTTTTTTCTTGTTGTCTTTCTCCTCCCATGCAAGAAGGTCACACAACTCTGGGAGACCACAGTAAGAGAGGAACACTTGGCATTTTTGCCTGTGTGAGGACAACAACAGCAGCCATGTTGTTCCCATTTTTAGCCCACTTCTTTTCTCTGCGGGTGTAGATGCAGATTCTTGACCCATTGTCATAAACAGCAAGCCCCATTTCTCTGGACCCCACTCAGTGTAGAGCAGCCATTGTTCCCCCAAAGCATAAACTGGTTCGTATCCGTCCTCTCGGGCTCCAAACTCTGGAACAACACAGACAGAGCTCTCTAAACAATAGCCCCCTGAATAACCGTGAAGCTGGATGTACAGGCAGTCCCTCTGTAATTGGAAAAGACCTCTAATGAGTGACGCTGAATGCCTGACCATGGGCCACCAATCCTGAAGCCTGGGAGTATGCATTGTATTTCTCCTGTGAAGGCTTTACATGGGACTGTTTTGGCATTGTCTGTGCGTGTCTGCTTGCATACGAGGATTTAGTGTGAGAATATCCATTTAGGGAAGCAGCTGATTCCCACAGTGCACATCTTATCCTTTGGTCTTGCCTGATTTGCATTCACTCTAAAGGCTATGTCCTGCTCACCGACGTGCTCAGTGGTCTCTCTGTGCATCCTAAGTACCTTTCTTGGAAAGCAAATGTAAAACCTTTTCTTTAAATTTTATCAAAGGCTTTCTATATTCCCTTTCTATTTCACCCCCTTTTCCCTCTTCATGAATAGACATGGTTAAGGACAGCTTGCTGAGGTAATGCAATTTTTTTGATAATGAGCTTCCAGTCAGCAGAACAGCCCAGTCACATCTAATATCACCTAATAAAAGGAGAGTGGTTGCTTCCCTCTGCAGGGAGTGCTACTCAGCTCAAACTTGTTGGAGTGGAGGGTGCGGAAACCTCTTAATTTGGGGCATTATTACTCCAGGAGGAACACTAAGGAGCCGAAGGGTACCATATATTCATGTCTTCCGTTGACCTCTGATCCTGACTATTGTAGCGTCCCATCGATTTCCTCAGATAAATCAAGACACGAACCTTCTCTCATCCTCATAACAGAATTCCATCCTCTCCGTGCTCCAGTTCCTTTCTCTCACTGCAGAGTTGCAGATGTGTCTTGCTCGCCCTGATATCACACACCAGTTTTTCCAGATTCAGCAAAGAGTGAGGTCATCGCCTGTCTAGGCTTCACACTGACTGGCAGGCATGATGGCTTTCCCCTTAATGGTAGTAGTGTGCTTTGGATCTGGCTTTTGACCACCCAGTTGTGTGTGTGTCTATATAACAACACAACCTCTACCACCTACGTAGCAACAAAGCAATAACAGAGCTGTGACACAGAGACCCTCAGTGTATTCTAACAGAGAGATTTTCTTGTGTTTTTTTTTCTTTCTTTTTTTTCAGGCTGATGACAGCCATGTTGACCTGATCACCTGCTTCACTCCCCAGCTTTATTATAGTATAAGCACACTGTGTTGTGGAGCGGTTAAAATGTTATCATTGTAATAACGAATCCTCTGCGTTTCAGTGTGAATGACAAAGAGAAACAAGCTAAGAACTGGGGGGAGAAGTCCTTCAGAAAACAGCTGTGGCTGCACCACTGAGAGTTTAACATCTATGGCAGAGCCTAATTAGAGGG
This sequence comes from Pundamilia nyererei, assembly GCF_000239375.1. Taxonomy (NCBI): domain Eukaryota; kingdom Metazoa; phylum Chordata; class Actinopteri; order Cichliformes; family Cichlidae; genus Pundamilia; species Pundamilia nyererei. Next base: position 2,853,105 of record NW_005187464.1, on the reverse strand, counting down.
CCGGACCATAAGAAACTGCTCATGTTCCTTGTTAAACATGCTGAAGGCCATAAGCTCACTGCACAGACTGACTCGGGGTCAGTGGGTCAGACTAGGACGATGAAACTTCCCCCGCAGGTTTCCTGAGGCTGAGTGAGGTATGTGTATAGCCTGTCTTATTAATCACTGGCTGAATTTTTGTCTGCATTTACCTGAGTGATGAATTGTCTGGAATCGACATGAGATACATATCACTGTGACCGTTTAAGACTGGCCCTGCATAGACTTTAAATCATTATATCGTTACCAAGTACTTTTTTAATTATAATGAATCATTTTCATGAGGTCACTGTTTTGCCAACCCCTAAATTAAACACCCACAGTCTCGCTTCTGTCTTAATCAAATTCGCATGGATAGATGGATTTTGTGATGTATGGCTGTAATTAGTTTCTCTACTGTGCCCCTCCTAGTTACCATTCTGTTAGTCAAAGTGTTATTTGTGTCCTATTTGCGTGCAGCTGAAAGTCTGTGGCTCATAGTTACACAGAAATGTTGTTTTTATCCCGAGCAAACTCCAGGTGCAGCTGGGAAATTATGTTTTTATAAAGTCATCATAAGTGTGTAGCCTCTCCTGAACACAGTGACTAACTGCTTGCTACATTAAAGCTCATACAGCTGAGAGGTTAACTGCTAATACAATTAGAGTGCAGGCACGGCTCATTTGTGTATAAATTTTGCTTACAAAAGTGTCCTTAAACCCAAAAACCTGAAGTCAAATACAGTCAACCATAATTTCACAATGTAAGTTGAGCAAAGTATTTACTACTTTCACTACATGTTGGCATCATGGCCGCTGCCATGTTGGATTTATTAAGCAAGGAGATATCCTGTTTGGACCGCAGGGTGAAGTGCTAAGTTATCAGCTAACACCTGCAAGCCTGGCTGGCAAGCTCCATCCATAAATTGTATGTGTGCACTGCACAGACACAAGTACCTGATAATTAGTTCTGTAACAGACTAATAAAATACCAGAATTTCACTCGACACAGCGGGACCACAAATATGTAGGAGGGGCAGCACCACAGGCTAGCTATATTATGTGCCAGATGGTTGCATTAGAAATGCTGCGAATGGCACCAAAAGCACAGAGCAGATACGTTCAGTTCCATGATTCAAATCAGCAAAGGTTAAAATTAGTGTAGCTATTGACTGCAGGTGTCGTTCAAAGCAGTCACTATGGAGGGGAAAACGTTTTTCGAGGAATGAGAAAGTCCTGTTTCTAAAATTTAGCTTTTTAAAAATCAGCTTGTTTGCAAAACTAGAGCGAAAATGATTTTGTAGTAGTGACACATTTATTTTCTCACAGTTTACCACTTCAGTCTTATTGATTCCTTTTAGCTTGCTTGGAGGGCCATAGAGACTTAAAAAAATTTTGATATTGGATAGCTTTGTCACTTATTGCCATGACAACGGGGCCAGCATTCCACATCACGTCCTTGTACCAGTCAGGCTCATCCGGCGTTTGCACCCGCTGGCATTTTATTCACAGTCGTTTGTGGTAAAGTGACAGAAACACAACGCAGTGACAGAACTCTGTTCATTATTTAAGCTCTTTGTTAATTAGTTTACTCTAGCTTTTCCTGAAAATTCACTGCTGCAGCTACATGCGCTTTGAACCGCTTCTCTTTCCGGCTCTTGGTGTCCTTGTTCAGTTTTCATTGTAGCACTTGGATAATGGAGCAAGCGGCTCCTTTGGTGTTCTGAATTGAATTGCAAGTCTTCATTCAATGTGACAATAACACAGGCAAAACATTAACAGAGTCTAGGCCGCGTCAGCTATTGAACAAGCGCACAGATGCAATATAAAACACACACGTCCCATCATTAAATGTGAGACAGTGAAAATAGGAAATACCCCCAATAGAGAAAACATGCTGGAGTTTAATCATACACAGCTGCTTTAGAGCCTGTTGCTTCATATTGAGAAGGTTTTGGGGGTTTGCTTGTTCTGCCTGTGTGGCTTCCATCCAGGGGTTCCTCAAACAGGCCAATCAGATGCTTGCTAAGTTGCTTAGTAAGTCTAGGCGCCCTTAAGTGTGGATGTGAGACTGTATGCTCTGTTTCCCCAGGCAGGTTGCCAGGTGCAGTTGGAGGTGCACTGAAAGTCAGCAGCTTTTCAATAATTTAAACATAATTTGGTATCGATGGCAATGTTTTAAATGAAGTAAAACGTATGCAACTTTATCAGAAAGGGGTTAAACTGAAGGATAGAAACGTGAACCATAAAGAAGAAGTGGTCTTCCTTTGTGGGCTTGGTCATTCCGAGCCAATGGCTGAATGTCTAACCGGGACGCTGCGGAGATGCTGGGAGGGAATTGTGATTGTGTGAATTTGTACTGTTTGTATCCACTGTGCAGTCTCCCATTTCACATACCTATTAAACACAGAAACACTTCCCTTAACTTTTGTTTAGAGGGGATCGGTCATGTGTGAAAAAGCAAATAAAAGCAGCATTTTACTTTGATATTTTTTGGCACAGTTTGTTTCAGGAATAAAGACAGTTTAGGATGAAGTTTGAGCAATGACAAAGAAACACATCCCCCCCAAAAAAGCTACGTTTTTGCTAAAGAGTGACCCTGCAATACACCCACACATTTACCTCACCGATAGCAATCCGCCACTCCAGCTCCACAGCCCACAAGACAATTGTTGTGTGTAATGACCCGCTGTCCTGTTACTCTTGGCTGATCCCTTTCTACCATCCCTGGGGTGTTTTATTTTGCCAGCCTGATCAAGACTGTGCAGTCAGCCGAGTCTGCCAGACAAACCCAGACAAAGAATCATAAAACTTTAATCTGGGATGAATTCATCTTTCTTCTAAAACCACATTTTGAAAGGATGTGTTTAAAGTGCTATCTATCTGTCTGTCTATCTATGTATCGATGTATCTCGCTATCCTTCGATCCTTCCTTCCTTCCTCTGGATTAATAAATTCCGGTGCTGTGGACACTTTAAACATCGTTCTGCTGTCAAACCTGATGCTCCTAATTCGTGTTAAAATCACAGGAGACATTTAGTCTGCCAAAAAAATCCATTAATTATTTAACTTGCAGTTGACTAATGACTTGAAAGATGGCCCTCATAGGATTTAACACAAAAACTCTCCAAAATGGTTTGATGGATTTTCTCCAGGGGGAAGCGCAGTGGTGCAGCACTGTCATCTCACAGCAACATGATCCACCTTTTATGCAGCTGGAGTTTGCATGTTGTTGCAGTCCAAAGACATGCACGTTAGGTTTTCTGGTGTTTGTAAATTAGCTGTACATGTGAGCAATGAATGCCTGTCTCCCTTCTTCTTCTTGTTCGTATTATTGTTGTTGTTGTTGTTGTTGTTGTTGTTGTTGTTGTTGTTGTTGTTGTTGTTGTTGTTGTTGTTATATGAAAAAGGAAGCTCACATGGAGCTCAAAGTAGCTCTGTGAACAGGGTGAAAAGGTTACATTTCTTCTGGAGACACAGATCATCATCCAGAGATTGCGAGGCAAGTGGATGATATTAGGACTATAGCCTAACCCACTGAATCCATCTTTCTATAGTCTGTGGACTAAGCCACAGGCTACAGAAAGAGGTATGTAGGTTTTGTGAAGTCTCCTGGTAGTTTGTCAACAATCTGTCAAGTCTGTTTTTAGCCAGAAGTTACAGTAGTTAGCAGCTAGCTGTTAGCAGGTAACATTTGCTGGACTTACAGCAAAGCCCACCTGTGGGTGGGATGAACAAACGGAGATGCTTAAATGCCTGAAAAGATATATATGCTAAGATATAAATAGATATATACTACAATTCAACACACCCAAAAAACATGAACACACACTTCTTTGACAGCCTGATTCATTTGCTACAATGAAAGTACACAGTGGCTCGTGGATTAGTGGAGGTGAAGCCTCAGCAGAAGCCTGTGTTGACCTCTGCCTGTCAGTCAAAGCGGCCGCTCGCCTAATAACGCACAACTTTAGCATAATTTAAAGAGCTTTAGAGACCAAAACCATTGCATTTAAATCAGGCAGTAAAGATATTTACATGGCTCTGCTGTAAACCTTTGGTATCGGCTTCAAGTGGCCATTTGAGGCATTCCAGTTTTTTGCACTCTGGCTCTGGCTTAATTTTTCACCTCTGGATGGTTTGCACTCATTCTGTATTTGAAACAAGAAGCAAGTGGAGCAGGGATGCAGTAGTGACATGGGAGGGTAGAAGAAGCTGATGTGCTGTTTAGGAATGGAAGTTACGGAATTGAGTTCAAGACATCAGCTAGGTGGGAGTTACGAAAGAAATGGGAGATAACACAATGATGACTAAAGAAAGAGCTAGGCAGCATCCCCGGTGTGATCTCATTTCATTTGTGGCAAAGTGTGCAAACACACAGGAACAAATCAGACTGCAGCTGAAATCTGGGGCTGAATTACTGTTTGCACATCTTGACACAAACACCGATGGGAAAGACATTCAAGCTGAGCTCTTATATGTACATATAAAATCAAAACCTACCACAGAGAATATTACCGTTAATTTCTTAATTTTGTGAAGGAAAAGCATCCCTCATGGGGCCCAGCAAAGGTCAAGACCCAATGTGCTACAGACTATAATTCATAACATGAATGGGATAATGTATGATGCCAGATTATGTTATTTTCATAAGACTTTACCAAACTGAACATGTATGACAAGGCTGAAAGTTGCTTTTTACAATTTCTGAGCATCAGAGAGGAAGAGCCGCCTCCTTAATGTGGTATGAGACTAACAGCGAGATTGGAGCATAAGTTGAAAAGCACAAAATTAAGCCATAATACATTCAAGCCATCTTATAAAGTCTATATCTTGTCATAATCTGACCGGATAAAGGAGATTATCTGCTCACAGCTGGTTGTCACAGATTTTCACAGTAAAATATTTGAAATGATGTATGGTTTCATTTTACATTCAGGGCATTTGAATCTCCCATTTTGAACCTTATATTGCGTCTTTATTCCAAAGTCTTCCCTGCTAATGCCCCCGCTCCCCCACATCCTCTTTTTTAATCCTCTCTCCATCTTCTGCAGTCTCACTCTCCCTCTGTGTGCAGGGACCTCAGAGGGCCCTCGTGCTGATATCCCCCATGGGCTCCCTGATTAGACTGACTGTTCCAGTCTCTAACTTCCATATGCCACAGTCCATACAACATAGCCAGGGAATTTTCAACCTGTCACCTTATTTCTTGTTTACATGTCTCCCTCCGCTAACCTGACAACCTCATGTGACATCATCAGCTGCATGTCGCCTCACGACTCCAGGCTATGAATGAATGCTTTCCTGTAATTTCGGAATTTATGCTCATATATAATTTTGCAACTTTCACATATTTCAGCAACTATTTCAAAGCAATTTCCCATCCCTTCAAATTCCCCTCGGGTATTATTAAAGCTCTATTTCTTCTGTAAGGAGTGTTATTTCTCAGTTAACAAGACAAAGTGTCAGCCAAGCCAGGACTTCTGTGAGGATGTCCTTTGGCACAGCAGTGCATAACATGCTCACACTGACAATGCTAACCTGCTGAGGAAGTGGCTTTTTTTTATTAGAGAAACAGTATTTGTTCTAAAAGCCTGATGGTGACATCAAATTTAAACTCATATGAAAACACGATTTAATCATTTTTCAAAGTAAGCAGCCTCTTCCTGGCAGAATTAGAGGAAATGTCAGGGTATCCTCCAAGTCATAAGGATCTCTAAGCAGCGGGAAATTCTGTATAATATTTAATGGAAATCTGTCAAGTTCATGAGATATTTTACTCTGGCCTAAAGTTATCTGACTTGGTATCTTCACATCTCAATGCAAAAATCTCAGAAAACACAAGAGCACGTGTTCTTACCAGGCTGCATTATGTTGCCTGGCTTGAGGGGGAACTACTGCAGATCCGGCTCCGGTTGTGTTTGCTGGCAGGCAAAAGGATAGTATCATTTTAAATTCTGAATGGAAATGCAATCAAAAGATAATGAAAGCATCACAAGTCTTTGTGCGAATCAATCTGCATTCTGCATCAATTCTGAGTTCACAGTGCTTTGCTTTAATGGCGCACTTAGAAGAAAATTTGTGCTATTTTTCTAATTCAGCTTGCGGGTTTTGTGAGAACAGCAGGCAGCTTGCTTTGAACTGCACCTTAATTAAAGCGTTTGGTTTCTGGTAAACAGTCAGAATGTTAAGTGCAAAGCCTAAAGCAAAGGCAAATACCTTGCTTTTAATGCAGACACTATAGTACATCTTTATGTGGATAGCCCTTGGAATGTCCTTGCAGATGCATAAGGCCAATGAATCGCCTTTTCCACAATGGCTCTTATCTGCTTTGTGAAACAGGGCTGCTGCATACAGACGTTGGCTGCCACAAGATCCGAGGGAAGGGAGAAGAGCAGTCAAATCCTCCCCTCTGATTCCATTGATGTCTAAGCTTAACTCTAATTGAGGGGGTGCTCACTTGACAGAGCACGAGTCCCACTTATAATACTCGCTTAAGCAGCTCTCCTTGGGCTGGAAAAGATGTTCTTTAACCTGCGGTGTCCCGCAGTCAGCTTTTAAAAGATCAATTATAATTTCGGCTAAATAACCTCAATGACTTCTGATGGATTGCTCACATGGGCTCGTGGGGATCATGGGATCAATACGTTTTAGAAAATGAAACAGGTGAATGAGTGTTGTATGTTTACCTCAATCGGAGTGAAACGCATATTCTATATAGCTCGGTCCCTGCTGAGGCTGGCACTGAGTTACAGATGAGTGAGTTTACTAATGACGCTTTAGTATAAAGGCATGGCCGGTTCGTGTGGGGATAAGGGGATATGGGAGTTTATGCTGGTAATTGATGATTTTGAGGTACTGCCTGTTGACACTCATGATGATTTGGTTCGGTTGTAAGAAAGAGCCTGTAAAGCTTCAAGGAGTTCTGATGCTTTTTCGGGTTTATGATTCATGGAGGATTGATTCCTAGCAGGAAAGAGAAAGGCAGATCCTTTTTTATAACTTTGGCTTCATTTTGAAAGCTCTGGCCTTTGGCGCTGTCAATTATTATAACAGCGTAATTAAGATCAGAAAAATGATTGAAGATGGCAACAACACAGAAGTCCTTTCTAAAGTCTGGGTTCTATCTAGAGAGCAGGGAAAGCCATCATCATGGGTCAACTGCAGGGTAACCTGTCACCATCTTTTGCCTCACTGTTACTCCCAGCTGTGATAAATGCAGAGTGCTATGCAAGTCACAAACTAAGCAGATTTTGGTGGAATATGATGGAAACAACCACAAAGAAAAATGCAAGTGGTAATTTTTAAAGTGGATAAATCTGCTGAAAGGTGGTTCTCAGAGCTATTTTTCAATTTTATGCTGTGATGGAGTGACACTGTTTATGCAAGAAATATGTGACTCCGACCTTGATAACAAACAGGAGTTTTTAATTGCACCATACTGGTGGTGGTCAGAGGGCCCGGTGGCGCCAGTGTCCGGCAGCCTCGCCTCTGTCAGTGCGCCCCAGGGCAGCTGTGGCTACAATGTAGCTTGCCATCACCAGTGTGTGAATGTGTGTGTGAATGGGTGGATGACTGGATATGTAAAGCGCTTTGGGGTCCTTAGGGACTAGAAAAGCGCTATATAAATACAGGCCATTTACCATTTACCATTTTACTTTTTTTTTAACACGTATTGTGTTTACTTAGGTATCGGTCACACAGACCTAGGGATTGATTGGTGACCCCTGGCGACCACTGCTCACTAGGTTGGTTACAAATTAGTTGCAAGGAGGTTTAAAAGTACTGTTTCTCCTCGCAGTTCCTTTGGTGGTAGCAGGTTGACGCTGTTGCTTGTAGTTTGCAAGAACGATAACGACTTGTCTCCAAACATCAACCAACTCGCCAACCACTCCCCGAGAGACCGTGTGAAGCTTGTGGAAACCTTCCAAGTTTGCAGACACGTTTTACTTCTAAAGTTTTACTTTGAAAGTCTCTTACTCTTTACTCTACTTTAAAAGTTATTTTTAAAGTTTTACTTTGAAAGTGAAATTATGTCAAACGTGTATATATCATTCTTTCTGTGTGGGTTAAAAATCAGTGCAATGCAAACCAGCACTTTTCACAGTTTGATTAAGACTTAGAGAGTAGTTGGGCAATGTTTGCAGACAATTTGCCATCTTCTAAACTGCAAGTGACCACAGAAAACTGCTTGTGATGAGGGAACTTGTAGTGCAGCATGAAAATCTGACCAATTTCACCCAAGAAAAACCAGCAGCACCTCACAAACCAGTAGAGGAGTCTACATTTTTCTTTAGCAAACAGTGGTTGCCTGGCACTTACTGACTGGTCTGTGCCTACCTCGCTGAAGCCTTAGCAAGGGAGTTGGGCCAGTTGAATAAAAATATAATACGCTTGTCATTCGTTTAATAAAAGCCAAATGTTTTTTGTTTGTTTTCAGAAGAAAGACATGAAAAGAAGATGCTGCACATTTATTTTTCATAGACCTGCCCCCCCCACACACACACACCAAAAAGAAAGAAAGAAAAGAAAATTATGACCTAAACCATCCACTTTCAGCCACAGTCAGCTTGTCCTGCTGGCAGTTTATTCACTAATTAGTTTTGGCTTGAAATAAAATGCTTTCGATAATACAGTAAAATAGACATATTTTTTGGAGTTTGCCTGATTGCCTGACTGCTATCCTTTGCTGTTCAGATGGATTAATTTTCTGCAATTTTCCAAAGTTGAAAGATTTCAGTGTTCACAGAAATTACTACACGCCTCGAAAGAACTGACTGTGCTATGAAAATGATAATAAAGTATAGCTGTACCTTTAACCCATGTGGTGATAAGTCTGAAAACAGGCTTGAGTAGTTTGAGTGTGGTTACTGTCCTGTATGCTTCCTCACATACAGTACATGCCCTTCATATGGAGGCCCTTAAGTCTGAAAATTCATTAAAAAATAACATCTATCCATTGCTGCTTTTTGAAATTTCCATTCATAATCACTTTAATCTCCATTTAACTCATAAGAATACTTATTGCCTGTGATGTGAGTAAGCAAGTGAATTATTAAAATTTTAAATCCCAAATCAGTTTGATACGGTTAAGCAAGACAACATTTTGACTACACTTTTAAAAAATGACACGTTCACACAGCAGTTTACTGTTGGAGTCCTCCACTGGGCTTCCTGCTGAACATGAATATGTGCAGTACAGGAACAGCAAACTCTCCCACACAAGTCAGAATATCCTCTACTTCACAGCTACATAACTGACGCAGCTTCACTGAACAGCTTAAGCAAGAGATTTTTGTGTTGTTGCCCTCAGCTGGAAAAAGAGCTCCTGGACACTGATGCTTAATCACAGGATGGCACATGCTACAAGACGAATGTCCAGCGAACTTATTACCACACAGATCAAAGGTTATGTGTATGCATGCAAGCTAGCCTGCTCTCTGTGGCCTTAAGCAGCATCTTACTTCTAACATTGCCTTATTATATTACCAGCACAACACAGAGACTTCTCTCTCTGAGCTTTATGGATCTATTGATAAATTATCTCCAGTTTAATTCTCAGCAGATGTGCCTTGCAGCTGCTGCAACTACATCGCAGATTCATTCCACCCATGGCCAGTGATGTTAGACTGCTGGTGGAGTCACCGGCCCATTGCATCAATTATTCAAGAAAGCCGTGTGTTAGCATCTGTTCTGACGCTCATAGATAGAGAGGATACAAGTTTAGTTGTGATATGATTTGCACTTTGGGTACGGAAGTATGGATGCAACAGAGCCCATCAACACTGAATAACAGAGATAAAAAGGGACTGATGAGCGCAGATGCATCCATTTGTAGACGCGCTGCCTTGTTTTGTCGCATGTGAGAGAAATGTTCTCGTCTGCGTTTTATTTTTTGTCTTTTTTTTGTTTTGTTTTTTAGCTGACTCGTGTGTTAATTGACATCTCAAATGATTAATCCATAACATTTCATAACCCAGAAAACTGAATGTGCAAGTCAGCAGACTACTGAGGCAATTGAAACACTTCGTTGTGCTCTAAATAAAGAAGTCACATTCAGATCCTCGCAAAAACAGATTGTAAATGGAGAGTGCAAATTTAAAATTTCCTCTTTGTGTCTCGGCTGAACCTAGCTTCTTGGTGGTGTGTGATTGGAGATAGTGCTTGGGACCTGTCGTTGTCCTCCAGAGTGTGTTTCAGTGATCTTCCCTCATCTCTTTTAACTCCCTGTGTGTTTATACACCACTACTGTATTTAATCATTAGTAATTATTAAACTCTGGCTGCTTATCCCACACTGTGTCTTTGTCCCATCTCTCTCTACTCTCTTCTCTTACCCCTCAGCTCCAGTCGAACCCAGCGGATGGCTGCCCCTCCCTGAGCCTGGTCTATTCGAGGTTTCTTTCTGCTAAAAGGGAGTTTTTCCTTCCCACTGTCACCAAAGACTTGCTCATACTGTAAGAGGTTGTATGATTGTTGGGGTGTCTTTCCAATGTTGTAGGTTTTTTTTTAACAATATAAAGCACTTTGTAGTGACGATTGTTGTTAATTGGTGCTATAAAATAAAGGTGATTTGATTTTACATGATCAGGCTTTATAACGTTCAGTTTTCCTAAAAACATAGATGCCAAGCTACTAAACTGGAGGCTCTAGTGAATTATTAAATCTTACGTCTGTAAGGGATCCACATGGGATCTTTCCTGTAACTTTTCAATGGACCAGTTTTTCCCCTTATATGGTTACTGGTGACATGACAGAGGTTTGTTGCATCTGAATGTGTTTTTAATGAACATGACTTGCAGCCATGTCCTCTGAATTTTAGGTCCCATCGCCATCGCAACCAACCATTTAGATGCTTAACTCCTGGAGGGAGAGCCGTGTTTAGTTTCAGCAGTCAAGCACATTAGTATGGAAAAGTATGAAGTCTTACAAGTGTGGGTAAAATGGATCATGCAGGGCAGTCTGAGTCTTGTATCAGGCACTTAGTGAATTGAGAGAAGAGTCTGAGAATGAAACTCTGAAATCTGTTCAAACTCTGTGTTGTGGTCCTGGTTATATTAGCTGGTTTCTTGTGTTTCCTCCTCTGTTCCTCTACCTTCAGTGTCCCCCTGTCTCTGCAATCACATTTTGTGTTAGTGATGTCACGGCTGTGTTAGTGTTTTGTCTTTTGATCACTTCATGCTTTAAAGGTTGGGGTTTTTTGTTTTGTTTTTATTATAGTTTCATTTCTGACTTTTGGACTTTTCTTTTCTCTCCCATCCTCAGGAGATTCACCTGTGTCTTGTTCTGCAATCAGGCAGCAGTGTACATAGAGTGATATGTTCCACCATGTTTGTCTCTTCTTTCTTGTGCTTCCTGTGCTCCATTTGTGAATTTTTTAACTCTTAATTTATCCAACAAAATGTTACATTTATGTTCCATTTGTCTAGCCCTGTAGCTATCTGGCTATATTTTTAATTTAAATCACTGAAATTGCCAAATGAAATGAAATTTGATAAGCCACCAACTAAAAGCTTCGTAGTAAGAAAATTCATGGAATTATGAAGTTTTCTATGAATTTCTCCTTAAAATTAGGGGGAAATCTTTGCATTAGTAAGAAAGATTCATTATAAGGACTTTTACGATGCTTACGAGTTTCGTAACCAGAACAAAAAGTGATGGAGAGACAAAGAGGGCGTAGGAGAAATCCTTTCCAAACACTGAATGACACTGAGTTAATGAAATGCTACAGATTAGATCATGCAGGGATGATGTTTGTGGTTGCAATCTCATTACATCTCCTACCCAGTGCAGTAATGCTGTAAAGCCTGAAATGAAAGTGATCACAACACCAAGATATTTGGCAAGTGGAAAAATGCAGCAGTGTAGCAATAATGATTTGGGTCTGTCACAGCTTTCCATCGGCAGAGTGATCATACAAATGATTACAGCTCTTTCACATCCTCACATTGTGATGCATTTCATTTAATTTCCACTGGACGTCCACACCTTGCACTCTCACAAAAGGCTATTCATGGGCATGGCAGGCTTGGGCTTGTTGGGTGTAATTGATGGGATTCACATGCGCATCATAGCACCATCACAAAATAAACACATTTTTGTAAACAAGAAGCGTTACCACAGTAACAGTGTGCTTTCTTTTCTGTGTATGAGATTTTGGACATCGCTCCAAGATGGCCATGCTCAACACATGCCTCCAGAACACTTTCTGAAAATGGCTTAAGAAAGCGTTTTGAATCACATCTGCCAACTGGTGAAAAGTCAATGTAAATGTCTACAAGGAGATTTTAGAGCCTCTTCATCTGCTGATAGGTTTTATGGACATGCTGATTTCCTTCCCAGCAAGACTTAGCACCACCCCACAGTGCCAAACCCCTACCAAATGGTTTGCTGACCATGTTATTACTGTGCTTGACTGGCCCGCCAACTTGCCTGACCTGAATCCCATAATGAATCTGTGATCTACAGGGTATTGTCAAGAGAAAGATGAAAACCCCTGACCGAAAAAAAAAATATTAAAAAGGCCACAAAGCAGAGCAACCTGGGCTTCAATAATACCTCAGCAGTGCCAGAAGCTGATCACCTCCATGCCACGCTTCACTGATGCAGTAATTCATGGTAAAGGAGCCCCGGCCAAGTCCTGTAGTTGGACATTTCTGTTTTGTGAACCTTTTTCATTATTATTTGTTTTGTTTTATCCTTTTGATTTTTAATATTCTTATGATTTGAGATACAGAATTTCTGTTTTACATGAGCTATAAGCTAGAATTACTATTTCAGTTTAACCTGTAATGAATATAAAATATATCAACGTTTACCTGTTTGAGTTGAATTAAAAAAGATGGACCCCTATATGAAGTCAAATGGTCCAAAGTGAAAGCATGGGTCATAGCTGAACAGGGACTTGGCTAACTAAAGAGAAGGTTTTGAGATGGAGAGCTGCAGCTCACACCAAATTAGGTTCACAAAGTCATTAAAGCTTCTGCAATACCACACAAATCCTGGAAACTTTCAAGCACAATTATAGTGACAGTGATGAGGATGATAATGAAGATTGTCGCACTCCACAAGTGAGGAACTTAATCCAGAGTGGACGGCTGTATACAGAGCCCAATTTTTAAATTTGCATTTCACCCAAGTTACAAGCCCAGTTTTGCCTGGATTGAACATACGGTTTGTGACGCGTAAACGGAAACCACTCTGAAAGAAAGAGACACAAATGTATAATATCTAGGTGTTGGTTTATTTGCATTTAGAGGCTTGATGTAACTCTGTAACACTGCTCCTGTACTCTTTTTTATTGTTGGAGGCCATCCATCCACATTTCTTCTCCATCAGGTTGATGCTAGAGCACCACCAGTATCCCAGGGACTCTCCTCAAGGTGAGATTTGCTCACCATCATACAGAAAACTAGAAAAATATTTGTCCACTTTATCATTTTTTCAGTCATTTCACTAAAAACCACAGTGACAACATGCCTGTGGTTATAGTCTTCTGTGAGAAATCATCTATGTTCTATAGCACACAGTTACATGAAATCTGTTCCTTATACATCTTAAGCTGCTTATTGTTGTAAACCAACTTGATCTTTGTTGCATTTCCATCAGCTGAATCATATAATTGTCTCTGCTATTCCTCAGCCTGAAGATAAATGAATGTTTCTGAGTATTTAGGGGATTTTAACACAGCCTTAATGATTCCGGACATTATAAATTATATGTCTTCACTATGTGACTATAAAAGCAGTTGTAGATTAAAGTACCACTAATTATGGTTTATTACTAGTTACTGAACATTGCACATACATTGTTTATAATACCAGGATTTAACAGAGATTTAACTTGGTGCAGTTAAATCCTACAAATTTAACTCTACATTGAATGCACATTATTTCAGATTACATTTTTATTTCCGTTTTTCTGACAGAATGTGTCACACCTACAATACCCATGTCAGCCACACCTCCTCACTGAGGTAAATATTTTAGTTTAAAGGGCTCACAAGGGGTCACATACTGTACCACCCCTGCTTCAATCCTTAATGAATGTGTGAATACTATCTGGCATAATCATCGGTGTCAGGGAGGAGCCTAAAGCTGTACACTTTTGTGCTACTGAAGCTAGATTTTGGAGCTAGAATTTCACTGTTAACCTCATAGGTATGTTCTGATTAGGTGAACTAGTAAAGACAAGCCGCATAGATTTTTTTTTTAAAATCACAAAAGTCAACAACAGTGAAAGAGTCAAAAGATAAGAGCTACTGAATAGCTTTGACTTGATATCTTGAAGAATTTCTCAAATAACTATGATAAATAAAGTATTTTGTTATCTTGTGTAGATGACACAGCTTAGGGAGCTCGGAGACGAGCCTTGACACAGAAAGGAGTCGGTTCTGAAAATGATTCTTTGGGTTTTACAGATACGCCCAAGGGATGTCTTCCTTGAACCCACTTCTGAATTCCCCAGGAGGAGCACAGAGATTTTCGTGTAGCCTGTAGCCTTGTATAAGTGCCAGCAAGTCTTTCTCTCAAAACACTTGTAAACTAAATGAAAGTTCAAGTGCCCACTACAGAGAGATGACATCAGAAAAGAGACAAATGATAGAAAAACTCTGCTCGCTGCTTTTTGGTTGTGGACGTTATTACACATGCTCTTTGATCCAGCTCATGTCTCCTCAGATGCAGGAGTTAATTAAGGGAAAAGGCTCAGCCCCTCCCGACTAGTCCTTTATGGTATACTCCACCCTGCCATTTACTTGTATCCATCTGCTAATTAATGAAGTGCCATGAAAGGGTTACCCAATCAAATCACTGGACACATAAATCAAAGACTTCCTTTCTTTTTGGTTGCTGTCAGTATTATTAGAGGAAAAGAGTGATGACTACTATTGAAACATTGTGCTGGGTCATTTACCTATGTTTGAATGTTCCTGTTCGTGACCTGAAGGTGCCTCCAGCGTGCGCCAGCGCATCACTGTGCATGCGCGCAGACGTGCAAAGACACCTTTGCGCGTGTTTTTGTTTGCAGATTGGTACGTACACATTTATGTGGCGCTGCTCAGTTGCACAGAAGCTGGGCTCATTAAGCAGATTAATTTGAAAGATTAAATGAACGTGGGAAGGATGAAAGAAATGAGAGGGGACAGAAGCCATGACAGCAGAGAGGGAACGAGAAGATGAGATCAGCAGGGAGAATGATGGACAGCTGTGTGGGATAGTAAAGAGACCTGAGTGCAAGAGAGAAATGGAGAAAGAGAGGAAAATAAAGATAGGAGGAGGCTTCTGAGGAGCAAAAGAGAGCGAGAAAGGGAGTGAAAGCAGGTAGGCGGCAGAGGAACATTAAAAACTGAGACAGCAGAAAGGAAGGGGATATGAATGTGTGATCTTCTTGTGGAGGATAATGGCTCCCCTCTACTCTCTCCTCTATTGCTCACTGAAGGGCAGAAGTATCTGTGGGCAAATATGTATCAGACTCTGGGCAGCTTAGGCAATTTCATGGCGCTAAGGAAGATGATGATAATCCAGTTAAATTGAAAAATGGGAATGATGATGGATCCTCCTTCATCCTGTAATTAATCCTTTCTTACATTCATGCATCCAGATAGTCTATGTGATTAGGATTGACTGAGGATAATACTTACCCTCAGTGTCGCCCTGCTGAGAAATTCCTCTCTGGCCTGTGATATACAAAAGAACGTTTATTTCGAGCTTTATGTTCGGCGAAACAGGCCTGAATTTACATAGCAGGATTGAAAATGTGCTTCGTGATGCTTGGTCATAAATAAATCACTACATTTTTGCGGGCCCTCTAGTGTTTAATGGAACAGTTAAATGGAGAGTCTGTCACGGTCCTGGGTCGGTGACCCAGTGTTGAGTTGCTTGTGTCTGAGAGTTTTTGTATTATGATCTTAGTTCTCTTTGTTGTCTTAGTTTGGCTTTCTTGTATTCTGTTTAGTTCACTGAGTATTTAGCAGCTGCCCTCTGTGTCTCTGTGTTGGTCTCTGTGTTTCTTAGTTGCGCTGTCTCCCCTAGTCAAGTCTGCGTCTGTGCTACTTCCTGTTTTACTTTGAAGGTCTGTGTCTCATCTGAGTGTATCCTCCTTTGCTTCCTTGTCTCTTCCGTTCTGATGTCTCCCAGCTGTGCCCTCCCTCTGTGTCTCATTCCCCTCATTCCTTCCAGTGTCTTTAAACCCTGTGTTTCTCTGAGTCAGTGTTGCCTCGTCCCTCAAGCTGTGTGTTTCCTCGTGTGCCTCTCTGCAAAGTGTAAGTTTATATTTTCCCAGTTTAGTTTTGTATGCTTTTCCCCTGTCAGCAAATAAAGCTGAGTTTTTTTAGTTCATCCCTTGAGTCTGAGTGCCTGCATCTTGGGTCCAACTCCTGCCTGCCACACAGCACTTCCTGACAGAGTCATGAGGACAGGGAGGGGAAGTACAGAGGTCTCGCCCTGTTTGTGTGTGTGATGAAAGAAAGTTTCATTGGGAGGCAAAAGCACATGTCCAAAAGGCTAGATTACTTTGATTTGGTATAAATACAAGTATAATGTTCCTTATTGTGGTTAGATCAAACATTATAATGCAGAGAAGGAAAAATTAAGTGAAATATTTGTTGAGAAATACGCAAAATGAGTTATTCCTTTCAAAGCCTTTAAATAATCCCAGTAGGATTCTTGGTTTTGTTAGTGTGGGAGCTGTTTGTAGAATAAATTATGGTGTCACTTTTTTTTCTTTTCTAAATGACATTTAGCCCAGCAGCTTATTCATTTGTGTATCTAAATGAATTATTTTTCTCTCAAGAACATTGCTTAAGATGTATTTAACCCTTTAAAGCCGGTCGGAGCGGACACGCTTCGTTTTGCTTAACTATTTTTAAATCCCGGTAGCACTGCAGCCACGTAAGCTAGCGCAATATTTTTTTTTTTTTTTGCATATGAAACCGGAGGAGTTGTACTTACATCTTATGCCATCAGCTTGTCCTAGGTCACAGTTTCCTTCCACATATAGCTTTGCAAAAATTGCATAAAAAGCATTTGTAGCAACAAAAACATAATATTCCAGAAACACACTTTGCCGATCCGATCAGCTGTTCATAACACTTCATACGTCCATCAGCGCGAACTATCGCAAACTATTGCGGAAATGTAAGGTTTTTTTTAGCCATCAGGGCCTTATGAGCCTATACTGGTGTTTTTAAAAGTTATGTTTGACTTTCTGTGTCGTTTCTGGGATACTTAGGACTCATATTGCACTGCTGGAAATAGT
>NW_005187464.1:2811734-2833825 GCF_000239375.1 Pundamilia nyererei | reverse complement strand
GTTACTTGAAAAAAGTAATCAGATTACCATCTCTGACCACAGGTGATGTTGGGGAGCCGGGTGCTGGAAGAAATTGATATGCAGGTTGATAAGTGAGATCACTCTACCTGATTTTCAACACAGAAGCCGATGCTGTGTGTATAAAATCACTATATATTCTCCACATGTAGTTTCTCCATGAGTGACCTGAATAGTCGTCTATTTCAGGTTTTTAAAAACGTACATGTCTTTTAATGACATGGATAACACGGTAGGTGTGCTTTAGTGGCTTCGCCCCCTCTAACTTGTTTTATTGTATCTCAACAAAAACCTTCACCTTACCTAATGTAGTCCTCCTCCTCTCATTTGTGTCTCAAAGAAAGCACAGTGGACATTTTCTAGATTTATGAGGGACAACAACTTCTTACAGGCACTGCTTAAAGATTGCGAGTGGGATATGCCTTACTAAATCTAAGAAGTGACATTTTGAAGGTCTGACCCTTCTGAAGGGTACATTTATCTTTCCAAAAGCACCATGCTATTGTGGCGCTTTCTATCTTGAATCAGCTCACAGTGGGAGCCTCTTAAAAAGATGCCCTTTTGTTGTTTTTTGTAACAAAGAATTGGCCATTCAATTTGGGTTACAGTTCAGATGTTCTATACACTTTGACATGTCCCAAAAATGGCACACTGAATTGATTAAATATGATTTAGGAGCATGTATTGAGACTCAAAAGTTCATCCATCCATCCACCCATTTTTTTAAACTGCTTATCTAATTCGGGGTTATAGAAGGATGGAGTTTATCCCAGCTGTTATTTTTGGGAAAGGCAGCGCACGCCCAGACAGGTCACATGTCTATCACAGCCTCAGCTGAAAAGCCATTGTTGTCTGTGCAGTAAAAACAAGTCCTTAAAGACAAGCAATAAGTTCGAGATCTATGCATATTGTACATGTACATGCATATGGATTTGTAGAATCTGTAGGCAACATTTTAAGCACTGGAAGCTTTCTGGTTTCTATTCTGCTCATGTCTGAGTGCTGTTGACTGGTCATGTTTGAGCAGACAATGTATGTATAATCAGTTTAGTGAGCAAATGTGGAATAACATTTACCAAAATGCAATCTCAGAACCACTGAATACTGACTGATGATGACATAGGCTTTTATTAGCTTGTTAAAATGCATCTGCATTTATAAACAATGACAAATGGACAAAACAGAAAGTCTTGAAGTGAACGTCCACTGTCCAGATTTCTTGGCTGCATTGAAAGCATCCTAAAATTGCCTATTTCCCAGAAAAGTTAAGTTGGCAGACTGACCGAATGATTTGCTGATCGGAAGATCTCTGACTCTGCCCCTGAAATGTTATCAAACACACAGCAGACATAAATAGTCCAACATAAGTAATCATTTCAGTCCACCAAAGCTGTGGATGGCTGTCTGTTTTCAGACCAGGATAATAAAGGTGAATAGAGAGGAAACCAAGACCCCGATGGTCACACTTGCATGATAATGCTGGTCCTCTGAAGCGCTGCAGCAAACAAGAGACTGAAAAACAGAATTTGAAAAGTACTTTTGTCGAATGCCAATGATTGTTCATCAGTGACCTGTAGTATAAAAATAAAAACTACACAGTCCAGTTTGTGAAATCCAGGCACACATGACTTAAACCTGCCTAGAGAACATGCTTAATGAAATCTGTAAGTATATGTTCAGATGTTAGGGCCTTTACCTATCAGCCTATCAAAATGAGAAAAAGATGCAGCAATTTACTGAAAGATGTGGAAGCAAAATACAGAACATAAAGCAGAGAGTCATTATGTGGAGGCTGCCTTCATTCTGTACCACATCCTGAACTTTATTAGGCAAAATCCGCCCTTTGGGTAGACTTTGGGTTTGCTTTGGCTAAACTGAAGCTACATTACTCAGGTCGTTGCTGGATTTTTCATATTTCTTAATAACATGACTTTCATATGCTGTAGATTCTTCTTTTGTCCTCCACTTGTCCATTTTCCTTTAATTTCTTTAAGGATGCCCTGCACACCATGCAGAGATAGAGGGTGAGATAAAGAGTGTTAACTGTGGTATTTTTGATCGATTCGGCTAAAGAAATAAAAGCAAAAAATGCGTCTTTTTGTGACAGGCTGGAAGGAACAGTGCATAAAGATGCCATTTAAAAAGAGTTCTTTGCTAAGTTGTGTATTATGTGTAGACACAACACTGGTTCACCTCTTAGGTGCCTCTTTTGCAAATAAACCCCTGTAACTCCTCTCACAAAGTGAAAGAGGAACAACTGTGTGAGCACAAAGAAAATACAGCGAAAAAGTCCGAGAATCTTAACTCTTTCCAGCTGTGGATAGATTTCTCTCTTACTACTATTGACTGAAACATCTAAAAATATCTCTGCACTTCATTGCATTTACCCTGAACAAACACATCAGGAAACACGTGGGCAGAATTTACACACTGGGGTGTAGAGTAGCATTACTTATTTATCAGGCCAGATGGAATTTCAAAATGAGATGCTGAGAGCATGGTCAGTCAATAACTCTAGTTTCCCCGAAACAAAACAAAAAAAGGAAGTAAAAAAGAGACGAATAAAGATAGTTGTTCAGCACGTAAAAACAGAAAAATGATAGATACATACTACAGTGCCGCAGAAGGACTGGGACCAGACCCGCGTGCACTCCAGCGGCTCAGCAGCACTGCACTCTGTTTACTTGCAAACTGATGATTCCATTAATGTTAATTTAAAAGGAGAATCAAAAGAGGAAATGGAATATTTTCAAAAGCCCAGAGCAGAGCACACTTCTCTGAACTGTTCTCATATGAATAAGTAATCAGGGAAAAGGTTAAGATGTGTCATTCTTATGCTCATGGGATGAATCTCTAACACCAAAGTGACTGATTTCTGAGCCCGCTATTGTATCGGTAAGAACTGGGAGAGCACCTTCTTTTTCCACTGAGTTGTTTTTATGTATATCAGTGAGTAAGAACAAGGTCAAAACAGGACTTTGACTCTAAAATCCTGGCGTGACAGACTAAAGCAGGAATTTTGCATTTGTTGTTGTGGACCCAGATCCGTAAAATTTGCAATTGTGCAGCAAAAGTTTCAAATTCCATTTTATTAATTAGTAAGCAACAATATAAATGTTTAACTGAAAAAAAAACCTAAATTCATAGCTAGAGTTGAGCCCCAGGTGTTATATTATGTTCCTTTGCGATAATCCTAATTTATACTGGGCCTCTCTTCAGTTCACGTACTGTCTGAAACAAGGCATTTCATCTCTCTTCAGTCTTCTGCGCTTAGCAAACAGGAAGTTTTGAAACGCTCGACTGGTGGTATTTGTATTTGAGCGTCACCCAAATTATGTCACTCTTCACTGTGCAGCTTATGGATCTTAAGTGAAGCTCCGTCATTCAGTTTAAGCCCTCTTTGTTTTTCTTTGAAATGTGCTTTATGTCAGGAGTTAACAGGTTTTGGATTCGTCACATGTGTGGAACGTCTTAAGGGATGTGTGCTGTGATACAAAGCTTAATGTAGCCCATGATGATAGAGACCCCCTCATTAAATCTCAGACATAAATATCACAGGCTGTGCAGGATAGCACTCCCTGTAGTCTTACATTTCCACCGTATGATCCGCTGACTGATGATGTGGGGTTTTGGGACTGTGATTCGCTATGCTGGAGCTCCTGTTTGTGACACAGTAGCAGGAAAACAACATAGCAATTGAAGAAAACTGAGTAGAGTGCGAGCATTGATAACATAAAATAGCATAAGGATGTCCATCCATTTTCCTAACTGCTTATTCATTTCAGGGTCACCGGAGGGCCTGGAGCCTGTTGCAGCTGTCGTAGGCTTTTAGATATCATTATAGTGATTAAAGAGGCTAAACAATGAGCTGGTGCTTACTGGTGGGAATACTTCTGGGAGGTAGGAACAGAATCTTCATCTCCGGTGCAGATATGAGGATGAACGTGGATACTGACAAAAGACGCAGACTCTACGGCTCCATCTTTGCTTGACCATCTTTTCGTAAAGATCATGAGCATCTGATTCTATCACAACCAGCCAGGTCTAATGATGGCACGCGTTAAATCTGTTTGCTTCATGTATTTCATGTGTGATATCTTTTTTGGGAGGTTCTAAAGGATGTACTTCATTAATATTAAATGTAATATTACTGTGTACACTACACTTCATTTCCCCTTCTTGTTTTGTTCAGGTGTTGGATGAAAGAAAATCAGCTGGCTTGATGTTGTGCACATCAGGACTGATTGCTGTTATCCAAACAATCACAAATCTATCAAAGAACAGTCTAATCTAGTCTTCTTTTGCCCACGAGTACTGACAGGAATGATGACAGACAGCTATAGCTAAAAACAAAATAAAAACAGTTAAAGTGGCTTTTGGATAAGAACTTTTTGTAGCTTTAATGTAATGGCTTTAACAGGTATTGCATTACAGCTGTTTTAATATCTAGTCCCCACATACAGTTTCCAGAGAGTTATTTGGATGCTGCAAGGCCAGAAGTAAACTAGTCAATAAAATATCAAGTCAAATCAGTACATCCTCAGTGCTGCTGTGTGGTTCCAAATCATAAAGCGAGGCAGCTTCGGAGTGGACCTCTGCATCCACTGCCTGCCAATGTCCTGTGCACCCCGAGGTAACTGTAGCATGTAGCTATAACCACTGCTGGATAGCAGGAAAGATTAAACATAAATCTGGAGAAAATTTAATCTGGACTTTACACAGTATGCACATTGTCGTTTCTGTTGGATGTGCTACAGCTGGAAGTTCATCACACTCTTGTACAGAACAGTGTTAAAGAACTGTGGATGAAATCTGGAAATCTTATCAGACTAAATGATGAGATGATGCCATCAATTGGAGCATAATTTTCCATTTCTTAGCCAATAGCAGACAAACTGATTAATGGATTCTAAGAACAGCAGAAACCTGTCCTCTTCATTTAATTCTGTTTAATCATTTCAGAGTACTATCACAGTTTTTCTTTATGTGTGGGCTTTGCCAGATTCCAGATTCCCACATATGCAGCAAAAGGACTCTGTAGGGGATTTTATCCTAATTTCCCACTAAATGAGAAAGCTACAGCAGAACTTTGGCTTGTTTTGCTTGTTTGTTGGTACCTTAGAGCAGCGGTCCCCAACACACGGGCCACGGAGTCATTTGGTACCGGGCCACTGGGTCTTTTCCCGTGTGTTATGAATAAATCTTCTGTGTTTTTTGGTACCGGTACTGGTTTTATTTTGTTGTATTTATCCGCGACACCTTAAAGGGCAGTCCACGAAAATATTGTCGGACATAAACCAGTCTGTGGAGCAAAATAGGTTGGTGACCGCTGCCTTGGAGGGCTTTTTCTCATGTTTGCTGTCCTATGGGTGTACCTATAAGCAGTTTGTTTTGGAGGTCACTGGGCATTAAGCCAAATATGTTTAATGTATCGGAGCTTTACTATCTTGCATGTCATTTGCATCTGATTTACATTTAATCTTAGCTCAGCTGTGCTGTAGGTACAATGAGTGTCCCAGTTTTAAGGCCTTATTTCATACAATGTGTTTTCTCAGATATTTTAAAACTGGTAACAATACCCATCTACTAGTGTCTGTATCTGGGTCTTCTCTACATTATGACACAAAATTTCTAACGTATGATTACCACAGCGTGAGTCACTGGCTGTTTTTTTATTATTTATACAAATTATTATCAATTATTTATCTAATAATTTGCGACTATTCAGGTGGGAGCAGGTTACAGCAGATCTAAGGAGTATGAACTTTGTCCAAGATTTCACTTCACGTTGTTCTAGTTTCAGAAACGTCTTTGTATTTCCACTGAATAGCTTTAATGTCTGCAAAAATAATAGCATTAGCATTATTTTTACCCCACCTATTAGGAAAAACAATCAGAATACACAAACTACCTGCAGGGGTGTATGCTTATTATTGATCTTTTAAAATTAATAAAGTGTATTTCCTACAATTATCCACAGAGTTAAACTACTGTAGGTGTTGCAGCTGTTTTTATGCATTTGGGTTCGTCTGGATTCCAGTCTCTCCTAATGCAGGACCTACCTTTTTAATTACTGAAAAGTTATTGTTCAAGAATGACACTCCTGCAACTCTCACTGTGGTCTAAAGGGCACAGTTCAGTTTGAACGTCCTGCTGTATTTTCTGTTATCAGCATTTGTTAAGCTTCCAGAGCGCCGAGCCTTTAAAATGGCTTGCAAAACTGTCAGCATCACTACCGTTGGCCCTGTAAACTCATCCAAGTAATGAGCAATGCCCTAATGGCCCACTTTAAACTCCTCAAAGTATCTCTGAGGTTGTCTTTACCTTTCTCTTTACATTTAATGTTTTTTTTTCAATGTATAATACATTCCTTCCACGCAATGATAATAATAGAATCTGGTAAAACACTTCATTAAATCTATGTCTCATGCACCAGGATAAGAGACAATGCACCTGACAGAGCCTCGGGTCTTTCAATGCACTACTTTGCAAACCTGGGATTTGTAGGACTCACAGAAAGCTGCAGGCTGGTAATTAAGCTGGATAGCTAAATAGCTATTAACCCCACTTTTTTCACTGTTACTTGCTAATATTATAGACTTTAATTGGACTCCTTTGGGTGTTTTCATGGCCTAATTCTGTCTTTTCCATGGAAAGTAAGACAGCACTTTGGTGTAGCAAGCTACTATCATAAAGCCTCTTTAGGAGACTCGAGTTTAGTTCTCTGCTGATAACAAAACAAGTGCTTTGTGTTGTCTTGTTTTGCTCTCTATGTATTTTTCTGTATATTCACGGTTTGAGTGGCTACTTCTATAACAATGTCACCTAGAAAAATTCCTCTTATTCTTCTTCGTATATGGACTCAGGCGACAGAGCTCCTTTACTTGTAGAATGACGTGCAACCTTGTAGCACTGACAGTGCCTAGCAAACAACGACTATGCAAATGAGGAAGGATTGATCCTTTCTTTGAACTGCTCTACCTCCTAAACACTACTTGCCAATGTTTTTTCATTGTTTTCCAGGCGAGACACAGCGGGCCTTCAAAGACGAGCAGCGAACACCGACAAATACAAATTACGGGATTGACATGGGCCGTGGAATAGCAGAATGTGTGAAGAGCAGATGAAAGGAGAATATAGAGAAGATGAAGAAGGGATGGGTGACGATTCCTTTCATGATGCATTGGTTTGCCGCATCCCCTATGGTGCAGCTGTTTGTTATCTGTCAGAGTCACAGCACCATGCAACTGAGGGAGTGCAAATGATGCAAACTCATCCTCACTGCATTGACACTTATTAACATTGAACTGGAAAGGCACTCGGAGAGCACATTCTCCTCCAAGGCTAATGCCCGTTTTAGTATTTTCTTTTTTTTCTTTTTTTTTAAGAAATTGATCTGGAGCACCAACTGAACTTATTGGCTTCTTCCATCACCCAAGCTTTACAGTACCTCTCCATCTAGTTTTGGTTTGTTTGACTTGCAAATAAACAGTGTTGCTTCTCAACTTGGCAGAAGAAAATCAGTAATGGGGATGATGATTACCCCTTGATTATCACAAACAAAGAATGGCAATGATCACATAATTCCAGCTTGGATCTCTCCTGGTGGAGAAATAAATGGAGCTTAGAACCATGTATATCGAAAATGATCAGCTTAATTGCTCTGAATGACACGTTACCCAAATACCAGTCAGAAACTAAAAAGGCTTAGATTCAGGTCAAGTAAAGCAAGGAGTGAACAAATAACTATAGTAGTGGATGGTATAAAAGTCAAAACACATTTTTATTCAATTAACTCAGATTTATGAATCAACTTTTATGCTTTACATTATTAGGGATGGGGTTGTACATGTTTTGTGGCATTACAGCAAATGCCTATAAATATCATCACAGAAAACTAAACTCAGCACTCTAACATGTTTCTGACAATCTATAAAGCGCTGTGCAAAAGTCTTGAGCCACATCTTAGGTTGGGGCTTTTGGAGGCCAATCTACAACTGATAGAGGTCCATTGTGCATTTTTCTGTTCAAGCATACTTGTGCATCGGCAGTGTGTTAGGGGTCATTGTCATGCTGAACAATGACGATCACCACTGGCCTAAATGTTTTACGGATGTTTTACAGATGTCTGCAGACACTCAGTGTTGCACCGCTCTCTTAACCTCCTGTAACTTGAACAAAACACCTAAAATTGTAATTTTTCAGTCTATAAGATCTGTTGTCACTGATTTTATTTTTTTCATCCAGTTCTTGTGTAATGTGGCATACCTCAGCCTTTTCTCACTGTTTCCTTTCTTTAAGAATGGCACTTCTGATGAGGCTTCAGTGAAGAGGAAATGGATCAACTAAAAGGCCAGATATATGGATCAACTAAAAGGCCAGATATATTTCTCAGGTCCTGAGTCTGTTTTTTTTTTCTTTCTTCTATTTCTTAAGGATGTGACTGTCAGATACTTCAGGTGTCGTTCATCTGCTATAGCTATTGTTAGGCCAGCTACTTCTTCTTTTGTCCTACACTTGTTGAGCTTCAAGACATATTGCACATCAGTGGAACAAACCTTGTGTTTTTGCCATGCTGCTGGTAACAAAACACCTAAAGATACAATTAAAAATTGGTTCTGTGCTAAGTGGTTTGCTATGTGTAGAACACTAGTTAAACCCATTGAGTTAGGTGCCTTTGCATGCCTGATTGATTCATAGGTCAGTTACCATATCTTTTTAGCTCCGTATTTAGTCATTAATTATTATTAATCTCTGGCTCTCTTCCACAGCTGCTTTTTGTCTTGTTTTCCTCTCCTCACCTCCAACAGTCATAGCAGCTGGCTGCCTCTCCCTGAGCCTTGTTCTGCTGGAGGTTTCTTCCTGTTAAAAGGGAGTTTGTCCTTCCTGCTGTCACAAACTGCTTGCTAATGAGGGTCATTTGCTTGTTGGAGTTTCTTTCTATTATTATCGTCTTTACCTTACAACATAAAGTGCCTTAAGGTGATTGTTGTGATTTTGCAGTATATAGATAAAATGGAACTGAACTGACCTGAACTGAATTAAGTGGCTCAACAATTAAAACAATATTTCTCTGAAAATGTTGATGCACAAGGTCTGGACTGAAAATGATTTTTAAAAAAGCAGGCAAAGTCCAAAGGAAAGCCTTGAAAGACTTGGAGAAATATTGATGAAGAACACTTTTAAAAAGTCTGGCTCTTTGCAAGCAAAACTCTCAACACTTTTACACAATATTGCATGTGTATATTTTAACCCAAATCATCAACTTTCCATTACCAAACTCTGTTAGAAAACAAAATCAAGTGGTGGTGAGACTTAGAGAGTAGAATAAAAACATAGATGGTCTACGTTGCTGTGGTTTTCAAAAACACTCTTCACCTAAACAAATCGCATTGGTTCTTCTATCACCTATTTAAGCATTCCTGAAACAACATAAGTGTTTCCACTTTTAAGGGCAGAGAAAGTGTGCGTTAAGATGCAGGAGGTGTGGTGGCGGCATAAACACACGAGACGGATGACTGGGAGCCTGGAGTTAAGGACTCGTCTGGGGCCGCTTTTAATGACTAGAGTAGAAAACTCTATTCTACTACCATCCTCTGGTCATGATGACCCACTGGAGCAACACTAAAGTCTGATTAATATGGAAATGTGAAAAATGCATATCTACATCTTGACCCTGTCTATTTGAGTATTCAGTTCTTGTCGGTTACAGAGAGGCTACGGTAGAGGGAACGGTAGATGTTAAAATTTTGAACATTCATCTGTTTTACGGTGGCGGTTTCTGCACACTTTTTCAGCCACGATGTCAGATTTCATTACCCTGTGCTGCGACCGGGCTGTAGTCACAAATTTAATCAAGTGTGTAATCGTACTATCGCCACTAACAACAAATGGAAATGCATTCTTTGATCAATATGCATGTCATGAAAGTAAAATAATGTAGGCACACACTGTAAAATCTGTTCTGTGGCTACGCTCTCAGCAGTGGGGATTAACCCCCCTTTGCCTTAATGAATTTCTCTTGACAAGTGAAACAGCAGTGATTTTGGTTCGAGGGCACACCTGTGTTCACAGAGTGTCACTGCATAACTAGTGTCTAGTTTTAACAAGGTAGACCCCGCAGGTCTTTAACCTCAGATGTACAACAAATCCTATTAATATTAACTGCTGCCACTGAGCTAAATCGAGCTATTTAACTGATCTCACAAACACTGGTCATCCCTCTGATCTAGGCTCCTTTCTCACAACCACCTACTAAGATCAGCCCCTGGTGTGCAAATTCTATGAAAATACTCCGAATTACGACATTTTCCTAGAACTTCCTCTTAAAGTTAAGACTAAATCCTGGTAACGATAAATTATTCACTGCAATCATACGAAGGAAGACTGTCAGGAGAGGGGAGGGGAAACTAAGGTTTAAAAGTTTTTAACAGGAATGAGAAAATAATAGAAAACAAAGTGTGGCATTACAGGAGCACCAAGGGAGGAACTACAATGTGCACAGTCTCCATAATCCTGTTTATTCTTCTTTCTAAGCGCTAAATCAGGTGTGGGCGATTAATTTTCCCAAGGGGCCATGTGAGAAACTGAGACTGTTGTGGAGGCCTGCACCAGTATGCTTATTAAAAGAAAATCAGTCACCACTGTGACATGCAAGAGAGCCAATAAAAACAAACCAGTAATTTTAAAAGAGTGTTAATTGATTCACAGCATCAGCTCACACACTGAGTAACATGCAAGAAACCATTCCATCTTGTTAATTGTCAGTAGCTGCCACTTTGAGCCTTTGAGCAACACAGTAAATTTTCTTTTGTGGAGTCTGTATGCTGATGAAGACGTGTTTAGATGGTGATCATGTACATGTATGTACACAGGGGCACTCTGGGATTATAACGCTTTAATGAGAGAAAATGATTATTACGACGCTAAGATATGGTAAAACTGGAAAACGTGTAGTTACAGTGTTTCACAGTTTCATGTTGTGAGTCCCTTTTCATATCTTTAAAAAAATGGCACTCTCATGCAGCAATGCTAGTGTCTTTGATATCAAAGAGATTAAAGACATCAGTGTTGTAATTAAAAATGAGCAAAAATACAACTCTAAATATGGGAACCTGTGCACGTCTGCATTTTCAAAGACTTTATGTGGTAGCTTTGGCTTTTGATCTATCCACAGAATCAGTTTCTAGCTTCACCATGTTTCAGTAGAGTACATTCTCCCCTGTGATTTGGGATTTGGTAGGTCAATTTCATGTCCATTGTGCTGATTGTCACTAAGTTGGCATTGTTTCTTCTTTTATCAGGCACCAGTTACTTAATACCTAGCAATGGGGGCAATGACACTTGCTCACTGAGGTCAAACTTTTGGTCCCTTTCTTACTCAGATTTGCACTGAGATCCCTCCGTCCATCCAGGGGGGCTGGAGTCCATCCCGGCCGTCAGCCAATGAAAGGGGTACACCCTTGACAGGCTGCCAAGCCTAACACAGCGTGACAGACTATGTTCACACTCACACCTACAGCCAGTTTAGGTTTGGTAAAGTTGTACACATCCTGTTTATTCTTGCAGCCGTGCAGGGATCATGTTTAATACTGGATTGAGTGTCTCAGGTTCACCATTTAGAATTGAAATTAGAAGCCAATTTTCTTCTTTTGCACACAAAAAAATGAATTGCTAAAATTGACCTCTTGAAAAGGGCTGTACTGTACTGGTTGTGCAGTCTCGAAACACGTCCATCATTCACACTTTTATATTGTCAGTATTCACAGCTGCCTGCGTACATGAAAATAGTGACATATAAATAACACCAAGATATGAATGTGAGTTATTATAGTTTGTATTTTCTAATTAGTTTTTATTTTTATTTCACTGTGACTTTTTAAAAAATCCTGTTTAGTCTCAGTTAGTTGAAGTGGATTTTCTTGTTTCACAATAATTTTTACCCGTCTGCTATAATAAGCTGATGGGGTGGGCGGGTGTGCTTGGGCTTTTTAAATTTTTGTTTTAGTTGACAAAAATGTTTTTCATATCTAGTTTTAGTTTTAATAAAGGGCAGAATAAAGATTGTAACTGTAACTGTATGATGAGTTTCAGATAAACTGGATGTCTGGGTTGAGCTTGTGGGTTATGCATGGAAAAGAAAAGAACCGGCATGGTTCTTCAGGTGACTTTCAGAGAGCTGACTCACAGAGGTCGGGATAGGCATTAAAAAAAAGAAGAAAAACTTCCCTTTAACCACAAGATTAATTCCAGCATGACGGACAGGTAATGGTGTTTTCATGAGGAATATCAGCGATGACTGTGGCATCTACCCAGATAAGATTATTAAAGTGGTATTTTGCCGTATGTGCTGAAGTCGGTGTGAAGGATGAGTCTTTGCTGAGATATGTGGATCGATAAACCTATTTAGGTGTCTGAGGGTTGGTGAGTACCAGATCATTCTTTAAGATAGTACTGGTCTTTGATGGGATCAAATAAACCAACATGAGAACATGAGAGAGAAGAAGAGTTAGCGTCGCCTAAATACGTAGGAGCAGTAACTCTAGGGTGAGGCGAGGTCTTCTCACTGAACTTGTGTTTTGATGACTGAAAGATTTGCATCTGTGAAGTTGGGGTGGAAGAGAGGAGGTGTCGTAAGAGGAGAGACTTGGAGGGGTTACTGTTGAGTTCATGTTGGGGTGTTTTTGCAAACATTTGTCTGAGCATTCATTTTTGTATGGACATTAGGCTTCAGGGGTTAATAAATCCAAATGGTCTTGAATACCTTACAAAAAAATCATAATAGTCATAATAAATCTGTCTGGATGCTCATGTGGAAAGGCTGTGCACTTTTCCTGTTCTCAGTTGTTAGATACTTACTCTCTATGGAAGCCAAATACAAGCAAACTGCCAAAAGGTTGCCCAGTATGACAGAAATCTAACCAATAGGGTTATTTTCAGAAGGATTTCTGTGAATTATAGCAGTGTTTATGAACGATAGAGAGAGACGTTTACACGGTGCAGGGGAAGCAGAAAGAGAGAAAAAGGGTGTTTGCTTAATCTGGATGAGAATTGACAATATTAAAGAGATGAATGATTGCGGCCCCACACCTGCAGATCCTGTTAAGGAGTGAGGAGAGCGCTTAATCATTGATGGCTCCCGTGATGGCTCACGCTGAAGTCCTACCAATGAAACAAGTTCAGTGAAACAAGCTCTTAACGCAGAGCACATTTTCTATTAGGGCAGTAACTGTGACGAGGTGAGAGCAGGACTGGGTTTCTCTTTGCAGTTTCTACCATTGTAACACTGACATTTACAGACAACAAGGAAGTGTGTTCTTTGGACAGGTGGATTATTTCACCTGGATTATTTTTTGTAATTAGAATTTGTATTTTTTTTACGTTCTTTATGTGCTGAAAGTTGCAAAATATCAAAATGTTGAGCCGTTTGTTAATATTTATTTTGGGGCAGAAGTAGATTAAAGTATCCATGTTTTAGGGTGGGCTTTGCCTCCGTTAAAAATATAACCTAGACTTTAAAGGTAAGGGGTCTAATGGATGCTTTGGTGTTTCCAGGGGACAGGAATATGATGAATACTTTATTCAGATGTTAAGAAGAGGTATAAAGTTTCGTCATTGTGGTAATGGATGATGCACTGAGATGGTGGGGAAAAATAACACATAAATACTCTCCCTGATGTTACACGTGTTAAACAAATTTGTGGTGGAACGCAGCTCTGGAGAGGCTTTTGAAAAGAGGCCCTTATGATAAGAGGAGTACTGTGCTCCATATATTAAAGTGGGACCTTTCTAACCCTGCATCATTTCATCTTTTCTTTCTGAATAGAGCAGATTTAGCAGGACTGATTGCTCCAAGTCTTACAAATACATGTCAGATTCTCAGCATTAACATCAATCCTTGCCTAGTAGATAATGATTTACTGTATGGCCTTTCACCATGTAACATTCATTACTTATTTTCAACCCCTTTTTCCAGATACACTTTTGAAGGATGGAAGATTAAGTAAGGTTTTCCACATTCAGGCTTCCCCAGGGTGACGGATGTTGGATTTGCATTTAACTTCCCAGGTCCTACTATAGATGAGTGACCTCACTGGGGTGTTTCTCTTCATTCTGCTCAGCGCACACAGGAACAAATATAGCTGTTCTTCTTTTGTAGAAGACAGGAGGAAAATGACATTTTAAACAACTGAAGAGGACTCTTTTGTATAAGAACAATATGTATTTTTTCCTCTTTCCTGCTGCACCAGACTGAATGTGAGTAGAGCAGTAGACTGACAGAAAAAGCACTCTTTTCCTTTTTCCTGCGCTTTCCTGCTATTCCCATTTTTAATGTTGTTTTGATTGTTTGTTTTTTACTCTTTTTACTCAGCAGACAAGGTATTTTATTATAAGGATCTGAACTGAATACCTAGTTGATTGTAGTTTGCGACGGATACTTGGTGAATAATGGAGATAAACTTTATTTAAGGATCTCTAAGTGCATACATGTGTATTACGCTGTATTATGCAGTATACTGTTTCTACATTGTAAGAACCTTAGAAGTTTAGTTATAGTTTTATTCTTTGTATTGTGATACATTATTTTCAGTAATACAGGTGTGATATCAAATAAACTATATACTTAATCAGTCTTTTTATAATTATATTGTGATAAACTTTAAAATGTTACATGGTAGCTGAGGCCTGTAGAGTCTGTTATATAGTTCTTGGGTTTTTTGCTGTTTCTCTGACCATTACACAATCTTACCTTGGGGATAATGTGCTGGGATATCCCCTCCTGGGAAGACTGGGAGCTGTTTTGAATGTTTTGCCCTTGTGAAAAAAATTTTCACTGCCGACCAGTGGACTTGAAATAGTTTGGAAATGGCCTTTTAACCCTTTGATGTACAGCAACAATTGCTTCTCTAAGATCACCGCTGTCTTTTCTCCTCGGTAATATGCTGAGACAAACCATGTTTCAGCCCAGCAAACTGCCAAAATGTCTCCTTGGTTTTGTTTTGTTTTTAGAGGTGCTCACACTTGCTCACTAGTCAGTTAATGAAGTGTATCTTATTATTAGCACCTGGCTGCCACTTACCCTCCTAATTCATGTGGAAGCAATAAGGGTGTACTTTCACACACTACTTCTTCATTTTGGCTTAGTCTTGGTTTCTGTTAAATAAATAATAACGCCATGTAATATATTATATATTGTGGTTCATACGAGTTTGCTTACCTGAGATTCTTATTCATCTGCCTAATTTTAACACTTGGTAACTTATCCTGATGCCTAAAACCTTAGAAATGATGGTGGGTGAATTTTTTTCCTAGACACCTTTCAGAAAAGATTATGTTCAAAGATATTTGTCCAGCATTTATACATTCATACATTTATTCAGTTGTTGACCGAATAGACAAAGTAAGAATTATGTTTAAAGAGATTTTTTTTAATGAACTTTGAGGGAGAATTAATGAGAAAAGTAGTTCAGTGGCCATAGGTTCACTAGCACTCCTATGGGATTTAAGGATATGGTTGTGTTCTCATGAATTAATTACATTCTTTTTGAGGCATCTCAGCCACTAACAGATGCACGCCCAATGACACACACACCACACACACACACACACTAAGGAGAGAATAAAGCCCAAGGCCAGATGCTTGTTCACAAACACCTCTTTGTCTTTGAAAGGCAGGTGCAGGTATATTTTATTCAGAAAACTGGCTTGTTGCGTTTAGTCGCTGTCAGTCTTCCAGACAGCCACGGGGGAAGGAGTCATTTAAGTGAGCTATAGCTAATTCTCAACAGGGAGGTGAATGAATTGGTAACTTCAGGGGAGAGGGAGAGGGCCTCCATGGGAAATTATGTCATTGTTTATCATTTGTAAATATTGAAAACAACATTTTGGTGTTTTACATTGGCCATAGGCATTGTTATTTGTCTCTCTGTGTTAGCAAAGGACTGATGACAGTGATGTCTTACAGCTGGTGTGGCGGGAAAGACCTGAGACACCCAACGAGCCCATGATACATCACTGACGATGCATGTCAGTGCGCCCCAGGAGACATTTCTTGTGTACTGTATACAAGGCAACCAGAGAGACAATTTGCCTCTGCTGTTCCACCCTTAAATCAATAAGTATATGTGTGCCTCTCTTCTTTATGTGGCTACTATCCAGAAATAGTTTTACAATTTTAATATTAATATTCTGCCAATAATGTTTAATCTAAATTTTCCAAAAAAGATGATAATGTATTCATAATTTAAATCCTTACATCTGCACTGACTCTTTGCTCATTCTTGTAGCATTGCATAATCTTCCTTTTTTAAAATGCCTTTCCTGATTCAATCAGTTTTTTGGTATTGCATATCCTATTGTGGATTTTTATAATTTCAACAAGTAATACTTCATGATTTGTCAACAGCGTTTTCACTCAGTCAACAATGTCAAAGGGCCATTCTGATGATAAAGTTATTGAGAGCACTGACCTGTTTGTTATGAATGATCTCACTTACCACTCATGAATAGACTGCTTGTAATTGACCCACCAATCATACCACTGTATGGGGTTATATAACTAATAATAACAGCTTTTCACCACTACAGAAAAAAGCAATAAACATTAAATAAATATTTTGGCCCCTGACCTACAACCTGTAATCTAAAATAAAGGATTATATACCCATTTCATCCCCTCGCCTCGTCAATTACACTTGGTGTCACCTGGAACCTTTAAAAGGTGCTCTGGAAGCCTCGGGGACTCTTTTGGCCCGAACACCTTTGGGGGAGCAAATTACGGTAAGAAGCACAGCTGTGCAGTTAACATATTCCACTTATTAAATTATAAATGAGCTTCTCTACACATATCCTCAGGTATACGTTAAAATTATTATTTTTTGGACAAACCAAAATTGCCATACTTATCTACACTTGAGCCAATCCTCATTTCTTTATATTTTTCTTCAAGAGAGCCAGGCTTTCTTTATATTTTTAAAGTTCTCCAGGCTTTCCAAAAGTTTTTCTTTGGAGATTAACTGATTTTTCACTCAGTTTCAGTCCAGTTGTTGTACCTGACCACTTGTCACTGCCCTAATTCAAGATATGAACCAGAGTTGAGTCTAAAAACAACAAATAACTTGGCAAAGAACCACTTTTAAATTGTATCTTTAGGCACTTTGTTGATAGCAGCGTCTCGCAAAACACATATTTTGGGGCATTTCTTTAGTTGAATCTAAATGAAAGAAAATGTAAGAAAAACACACACACTATTTAATAGGCATAAAATAGTATTTTGTGCCAACAGCTACTAGCTGAAATTCTGGCATATCTTGGCATGGTGTGCAGTGTTTCCTTTCTTGAGAAAAATGGACGAGTGGAGGACAAAGAAGTAGCAGCAGGATTAAAAAAATTCCTTGAGTTAAAAAAAAAAACTTAATAGAAAATGTTCCAGTGATACAAGTCCTGAGTGATGATCTGTCCTATGAAGCCTCATCAGAAAAATTACCTTTCAATGGAAAGGTGGCTGTCAAGAAGCCACTCTTAAGAAATGAAAATGGGGAGGGAAAAAATGAGTTACTGCAAATTATGCAACAGCTGGAGTGAATTTGAAATTTCTGGCTCAAAAATTGAGGTGGTCAGTGAGGTACAACAGTGAGTCTTTACAGTCATCTATAGATGACGGTGGACGCCCTGTCGTGGTTTGGGGCTGCGTTTCAGCCAGAGGTGTTGGAGATCTTGTAAAAATGCAATTATAAATGAGGAAAGTACCGTGCAATTTTAATCCACCTGGGAATGGCAGATTTGATTGGCAGCAGCTTCATTTTTCAATGACAATGATCCCAAACACACTGCCAATAGAATAAAAGCCCACTTGTACAGAGAAGCACATAATGCAACTCTTATCAGTCATGGATTGGCCTCCCTGGAGCCATTATTGGCGCAGTGTGGGATCATCTTGACAGAATAAAACAAAAGGCAGCCAAAGAAAAACTTTGAATGTCCTATGAGAAGTCAGGAGGACTATTGCTGAAGACTGCTTAAATAAATTTTAAGAAAGCTTCGTAAGAGAGTTCAGGCTGTGTTGAAGAATAAAGGCGGTCACACCAGTTATTGACTGTGAGGATTGACCAAGTGGTGGAGGCAGAAATAAATTGTTCAGAAGGTTGACAGTCCAGTCTTTTTATTTTTATTCTTTATTCTGGCACACACTAGTCCTCTAGAGGCTTTGCAACCCCTGATTAAATAGCCAGCAGCTCCTCCCACTCCTTGAAGTAGCAATTAAATACTGATTAATGATTATTATATACTGTATGTCCATGTGAGTTTGCACATTTTTCAATAAATTGTTGCACAAATTTCCAACTTTCCTATCAATATATAAGGCTTTAGCACAGCCTAGTGTATTGTAATTCCTGGGGCAGATCTTCACCAGTACCTTAAACACAAGTCAATAAAACATCATAAACCTTTTTGTGTATGCGTATTCTTGTATCTTGAGCTAAGTTATCCATGTGCAAAGACGAGCTGTTTGCATAAGTACTGTGAAGACTCTTCATTTCAAACAACACCGAAAGTAGATGAAGCAGAGGCATTAATGAAAGCTTCACGGGTATTAATACCGCAATGTTAACTTGACTAATGGTAAAGCCCATTAGGTAGAGCTGAAGGTGTGAATGCAAAACACATTAGGTGTGAATTATGTTATTAACATTTACAATCAAACACTGTCATCATATTCAAACAGCATCTCACTAAGTCCCACAATAATCTGCTCATCAATTCTCCGTGACTTTGCCTGACATTACTTGACGACATAGAATTCAAGTTGACATTTATCAATGCAAAAGGCATCGCAGCCGCCAACTTGGCACAATATGTCTCAACAAATATTAAAATACATGCATTACAATACCAGCCAATTCCTCCCACGTCCACACTGGGCAATAGATTTTTCTATAATTGTACGATCTGACCAGAGAAAATTAGCTAAATTTCTCTGGAAAATAGTTTGAAGGTGAAAGCCAGTGCCCACAGCAGACTGAGACAAGTAAATGGGTACTTTAACCTTCTGTTAATATCAAACTGAATGACTGAAGCTTCTTTTTGCCAACAGACATGCTGTGAGACAATATTCAGACGCTACAATTATCATAATGTTGTCGCAATGAGATGTATGTGACTAGCACTGAAATCACTCTGTCGTCGGGAATTTTTGAGCATTTAGCACTAACACAGCAGAACTTAATGCTGATAGAAAAAAAAGTTTTCTTTGTGAACCAGTGATGAATGACTGCTGGAATGGATCTGAATGAGACAAGCAACTTGCCAAGAAGATATTGACCGCTTCTGTCACTGGTCATTTATTTGGACCAATTGATGGGTCAGTTGATAGTAAAAGTTTCCAGATTAGCCGGTGGGTGTTCATAATATAATACTATTAATAAATCAATCCATTTGTCTTTCGTCAAATGAAGCAAAGCTCAGGCAAACTGAGCTGTACTGAGCATTTACTGTCAGTGTTTTCCACATTGTAATATTTGCAGATTATCTCCCTGATTTCAGCACATTTTATGCTCCCCCGTTTTGCTTTGAAAACAAACGAAAACATTAGTGTAATGAAGGGAGCGAAATCTTTGCATCTCACAGGCGTGCACATTCACCACTTCAAGGAACAAGCTTGTGCTGATATGTGTTCTTAATTGGATGTCAGTTCCTTCCTGTTTGTTTCCCTGCACATTCTGGGACTCTAATGGCACCAGTCGACTAGGTCTGCCAGTGAAAAAATAATGATATATCTATTAGAAAATGTACACAGAAAAATGGTTTGAAGTGGTTACAAGCGCAGATCAATTGAATAAGCTTAATTTGTGAATGTGTGCGCCTGGCAATCATTGTGCATTTCTTTGCAGTCGAGTCATGAGGCCGTGGTACAATAAAGGAGAGCTGTGAATCATTAGTGACACTGTGGTTAGGTTAAGGAGACTGTCTATCAAAGTAGACACAGAATGATTAAGACGCTCGAATATGGGCGCCTGGATGTGGGTGGCCACCGAGGTGTGCACGTATATCTGCATTATGATTCACGTTTTAAATGCACGATCCACCCTGACGATAAAGAAGCCACAGTGAGCAGTTATTCTAAGCAATAGCACAATAGAAACAATCATGTGCTTTTTAAAACTGCTCCAAGAAAATGGTGTTGTTGTTTTTTAAATGCAGGAAGGTTTCAGTGCTGTTTTGTTGGGTCATTTTCAGGTCAACACCTCTAAACCTAATAAGGATTCAATGTCTAGCCTTAGGACAATTCATGAGAGTGAACAGCTTTCATATTGGGGTCTATACACCAGAAGAGAAAACGGTAAATATCACGTGTGTTTTAATGTTTTTTATTTTAGAAATTTCTGATGTTTATTCATAATTAATATTTCATAATTATTCATAATTCACAATTAATCTCTTTAAATCATATCCAACCCCCCTCACTAAAACTTCTGAGCAAAGTAGCCTGGGTCTGGAGTCAGAAGTATTTTAGTCAGCAGTGCTCACTCAGTGATGTTTTTCGGCATCATGTTGCATCACATTTTAACTGATCTTTTAATTGCTTTCTTCGGGGCACTGACCTTTCACTTTCTGATGAATCACGATTCCAGTCAAAAGAGATTGAATGAAAGGTGTCTCAAGCCAATTCAAATTTTCTCACAGCTGTTTAAATAAAGTCACAGGAAAGAAATATAGCAGCCCAAAGGAAATTTGGGAACAGAATTCCAAAATAAAAGCACACATGAAAACTACGTAAAGGACATTGTAAATGTGAGATGACTACGTGGGAATTTTGTTACCATGGAGGCGGAAAGTCGGGCTTGTAAACAAATAAATACATTAATAAAATAAGAGTATTTTGTACAGATGTGCATAGACCTTTATGACAACCCTGAACAAAAGTAAAACTAGCAATGACACCTTGTTAATTAGGCAATCTACTTATTATTATTTTTTATTATGTTCACTTATTAGAATCAAACATATATAATTTGTTTTAATTGATTAGAATATTTTGTTGTTCTGCTAATAAAATGGAGACTGGATGCCATATATATCACATTTAGCATTACACTAAATTAAAGTGATTCTTTTCATAAATGTAATTGAATAAATTAATAGTACTATTACGTCATGAAAACAACATGTTAAATCTGTCTGTGAACTTTGTGTAACTGTAAACAAGTAAACAAACCAAAGATAATATTACCTTGCATCCCACCTCCTTTTTTGTCGCTTGTGTTTTACGTATATTTTGTACTTTTAGATTCGGGGCAACGTGCAGTAAAATTACGCTTGTATTTATAATTCCCTCGATTGACTTTTACTTTACACGGCTTTACGAAGCCGTGGGACTTTTATTTTGAAACTTTCACGGAAGTTCAATTGGTTGTTGCGTCCGTCTTGAGACCGCTCGAGTCTCCTTGAGGCAGACGCACGCAGCTGGCAGCTGCTTCAGTGCGCGAGACCCAACCATCGAACGGGGAGCTCGCGCTTCTCGCTTCACCTCTGATGGACTTGAGATAAGAGGAGATCAGTCAGCGTCTCTCATTTTTGATGCCCCGGGTGTTAGTAACACAGCAAGACACAAACTGCTCTGATGCTCTCAACTGTTCCTGCGCCCATTTTAATGTGTTTTATGTGTTTGCGCTCAACAGTGAGGTAGACTTTTATCCGGGCACATTTTAGAGTGTCAGCGTGTGATTTATCCCGTGGATGCGGCTGTCGGAATCCATGTAAGCCCTGCAGGATCAGCCTGTCACAGGGCATCATGGTGCATCAGGTTCTTCACAAGTGGATGAGGAATATTTCTCCAGAGATGCTGTTGCTGCTCCTGGTGCCGATACTGTGCTCCTTTCGTCTGTCAGGAGCGGCTCCCTCTCTGACTACCGAGCAGCTGGACATGGGGGTGGTAAGTTTTGAACCTTTTCTAGCTACTTACAGAGAACCGGGCTCGGAAGTTTTTCTGGATGGTGCAGGGAATATGAAGTGGTGTGTTCTTTTTTGTGTGTTTTTTTTAGCTTTGGTGTGTGAGAGAGCTGGAAGACCCCAAC
>NW_005187464.1:2800639-2811576 GCF_000239375.1 Pundamilia nyererei | reverse complement strand
TTTTTTTTTCTCCCGAGGAGGAACCGCTCCATTAAAAGAATGAAGTTGTGATAAATACATGTCTGTGCAGGGGGTTGCTTCGATGTTGTATCGACCTCTTCCAGCTTATAGTGAACGACAATCCACGAAGCATAATTTATTAATGCTTTTTTTTCCTCCCCTCCCAGTAACGCCTTTGAAAGAGTCCAGAGGATTGCTGTGTTTAAAATAGATGATCCAATACTGTAGTCTGGCGTGGCTCAGTAGACTTGAACTAAATGCAATCTCTTAAATAGGCAGCACCATTGGTGGAGGATACAAACAAATCGATCAGAGCTGTGACTGCTTATGAGAATAAATTTAAGACCTTTAATAATAAGCTTCAGTGAGCCTTCATGGGTTTGGAGCTAGAGCAGAGTAAACTAATCATTAATGATTCTGTTACATTATATTTAGGTGTGTGTGTTTGGTATTGATGATGCATCTTGAAATATACACAGCCTGTAAAGTGGTAACTGGCCTAATGCTGTATGTCATCATCACTACTACTACAGAACAACAGCATGAATGGCATTTACTTAAGACTGCCGTTAAGAAAGAAAAGAGACCTTATGTTTGCAAGCTCATACTGTGTGTTTATAGCCACTATAATGACGGCAGGCATAAAATTACAGTATGCACCATTTACTTTAAAAAAAAAGTTTGTAAAAGCTGATTATCATCTTCCTAAAGTAGTCCCCGCTGAAGATGCATTTTTCTCCATATTCCACTCCTTAGGGCAACTTCTTTCATTCTTTCTTTCCTTTTTATTGTTTTTTTTTTTTTTTGTTTTGCGGCTCATCCCAACTTCAGTCTTCCTGTCTCGCTTTCTTTCAGCCCTCAAACTCTTCTCTATCTAAAAAGAAAAAAGAAAAACACACAAAAATCCCTACACATGGGATTATTTT
Organism: Pundamilia nyererei; assembly: GCF_000239375.1. Taxonomy (NCBI): domain Eukaryota; kingdom Metazoa; phylum Chordata; class Actinopteri; order Cichliformes; family Cichlidae; genus Pundamilia; species Pundamilia nyererei. The sequence continues at coordinate 2,810,650 of NW_005187464.1, read as the reverse complement.
TTTGCTTAAAGACAAGAACAAGAGAAGCGATAAGTTTAGATTTTTTTTTTTATTCATGTGTTACCTTCTGAGCGCTGCGTCATTCAGTTTTTGATACTCTGTTCTGACACATCTGGCACGGCAGACGATCTTATCGAGATGATATGCAGGCCGTAATTGTTGGCACGTATGAGCAACAGAAAGACAATCTGAACACGAAAATTCAAGATATGTAGGTTAAAAACTAGGCACAGATCTGTAGCACTGAGCCTTTTTTTTAAGCTCAATGTCCCCACATATGACATATGAGTGTTTAAGTAGGACATATACACACTTTTTCCTTGCTGCATTCCTATGAGTAATGAAATGATACATAACAGCAAAAATCATCATATCAGATGTTTTCCTCTTGATACCAATATCTCTCTGTCCTCTGTTATTTTTTTGCACAATGCTATCCTCCTTTTTTAATTGTTATTCATTAAAGAATAGGAAAAATAAAAGCAATGTGCTTTTCGGGACCTCTCGCCCAGGCATTTCTTTAGAATTGCATGAACTGTGACACAACAAACAGTCCAGTGTCACCAGATGAAAAGCTGTAGTAACAGCAGCAATTTTCCTCCATTTACTGTGTCACAGAAAGAAATGCTCAAGGTGGAGTTTTTCCTGCATTTCTAGATAGAGCTGTGTGTGAAACACTCAGCCTCTGTGCAGCCTGTAGACTGAAGGGCTTAGCTTTTTGATGTAATAGTTGGGATGCTTTGCCCAGCTTTCTCTGCCATTAACAGAAGGGTGACACTGCAAAAAACATGCTGCTTGGTAAACCTGAAGCAATTAGTTTAATGGAATGACCGTTTCTTTTATGTTTGAATAGTTTCCAGCTCGATGTGTTGAGGAAACCTTGTTTTGGTTATCAGCCAGGTAAAGTCGTGACTTTTAATTGCAGTCATGTGAAAAAGTTTTCATAGGACGTTCTGCAGTCCTGTGAAAATCATTCAATAGTCAACAGCCACCTTTAGCAGCTATAACTTGAAATAATGTCTGTGAAGGTTCTCAGTCATCCAGGTCATCGTAGTCAAAGGAGCTTGCAAAGAAAAGCGTCTGGACTTCTTTAAGTTGCTTGAAGACGTTTCACCTCTAATCCGAGAAGCTTCTTCAGTTCAGTTATAACTTGAAATAATCTTTTCCTATACGACTTTATTATTCACATCATCGAGGGGAAACTTTGGCCCACTCTTCGTTACAGTTTTACTTCAGTTCGTGAGGTTTTTCTGGCATTCATTTACGGCAACAACTCAAGAGAGGACCTGTCTCGGTCCTGCCACGGCATTTCAGTCAGGTTGAGGTCTTGACTTTGACTGTTTCATTACAACACCTTGATTATTTTCTTTTCCAGCCATTCGGTCCTGATTTGGTGGTGTGTGGGGGGGAACATATTCCTGTTGCTTGATTCAAATGTGAGGCCATCTGTCTGGCAGTTAAAGCTTGCCCCAAACTGACTCTAGAACACTTTGGTATACAGAGACTTCATTGCCCACTCAAGGACTGCAAGGTGCCTAGGTCCTGTGCCTGCAAAACAAGGCCAAAGCATCACCCCTCCATGTCTCTACTTGACAGTTGGTATGAGGTGTTCGTCCTTAAATTCTGTGTTTGGTTTTCTCCAGACATGGCGCTGTGCATTATTGCCAAACATCTCACCTGTGCGAAGAACATTGATCCAGAAGTGTTGTGGTTTGTTCAGATAAAAATTTGCAAACCTAAGCTGTGTTGCCAGAACAGGGCAGGCTTTTCTCCTGGCAACCCTCCCAAATGAGCCATGTTTGTTCTGTCTTTTTCTATTTGTAATGTCATGAACTTTAACATTTAATATGCTAAGTGAGGCCTATAGAGTCAGAGATGTAGCTTTTGAGTTATTTGCAATTTTCCTGAACATTGCGTAGCAGTATGTTTTTGCTAGGATGTCCACTCCTGGAAAGTCACTCTTAAATGTTTTCCCCTTGTGAATTATCTTTCTCACTGTCGAATGATGGACTTCAGATTGTTTGCAATTGGCCTTATAACCCTTCCCCGTCTGACGGGCAGCAACAATTGCTTCACTGAGATAATTGCTGATGTCTTTCCTCCTTGGCATTGTGTTAGCATACAATTGAATGCTCCAGCCCAGCAAACTGCCAAAACTTCTGTATTTATAGAGATGGTCATACTTGCTAATGATCAGTTAATGAAGTGCTTTTGATTAGTAGCACTTGCCTCTACTTACCCTCTTAATTCCTGTGGAGACAGTAGGGGTGTACTTACAGTTCTGTGAAAACCTTCTTTTTCACATGACTCTTGTGGATGTGGGAGTAGATACCTGTCTCCCTGTGTTAGTCTTGTGATGTCTTGGCAGTCCAGTGGTGTATCTCAACTGTTGCCAAATTTTATCTGGAATAGGCTCCAGATAGTGGTTGAGAAAATAGACTGATGAAGTTTATACCTATAGCATCTGCTAAAGTCTTGATTGGGATTGAAATATTTTGTTTATATATATATAGTCCAACCTTTGTAGTCCTCAGTGTTTTGGCAATAGAAACCCAGTCTCGCAGATGGTAAAAAAAAAAAAAAACAAGACAACTGCTACCGATTTAAATCCATTTTCAAAGCAGTTCTGCTCTGTTTTTGTTTGTTTGTTTCGATTTAGTCTGTTTAATTAACTGATCACATATGCAGACATGCTGATGTCGATTGAAGTCATTTCTTGGCTTCTTCATGTAGGCTGTACTAAAATTTGTTTGATCACAGTGACAGTTTTTATAGTGGTGAGAGCAGCGTCTTTGTAGTTTCTTCTCTTCATTGTGGAAAAAAACATCTATAGACACTTTAAACAACTTTTGCAACATGTTTGCATTGTGATCTTTGAAAATAAGTGTTGTTTCTTCAAAATATGCATACTTCAGTTGGGGTTTTCTAAGGGTATGGCGTAGCCTATTAGTTGTATTGAGATGTGAATTGTCTAGTTTAAGGAAAACATGCATTCCCCTGGACCAAAGCATATTTCTTACTTTGAAAACGGGAGTACCTGAAAAGGAATGTGATGTCCTCTTATGGCCAACCTCAAAAAGCGAAATGTAGAAAATCTCTCTGCCCAAAAAACCACAAAGACATGAAAGTGCCTTTCAAGTTTATATTTTCGAACCCCTCTTGACCAAGGATCTTTGCCTGCAAGTCTGGGACAGATCACATATTTCTTTTTTTTTTTTTTGGTACTAAGAAATAGTTTGAGGACAGAAGAAAAAATATGTATTCCAGAGAGGCGACATGAATAAGATGTCTTTGGGGAAACTCCTGACGCTCCAGGGAAGAGGTGTCATCCCGCAGTTCTTTTTTTCAGAGGCCTTATGTGACACCCTCCTACTCTAGGGATCTGAGCTAGATAGCAAATTTTAAGTTCATAGTTTAATTTTCCCAGTAAAGTAAGTGATCATATCATTATGAAAATTACCATATGTGAAAGCTCCTAGCTGAAGCTGGAAGCCAGAAGATGATTTTTAATCCTGCAAAGCCCTGTTAGAGGCAAAAGCATGTGTGAATTACGACTTTATAGCACCTTATACTTGATAAAGTAGAAGAATGTGATTTAGACTTTTTGGAAGATTAAAGTTTCCAGCTTTATTCATTGTCAAAAAAGAGAGAATTCTCACATTTGATCTCACACAAAAAAGTAAATGTAAACAGTATAACCTTACTTCATCTTCTAGGTTCATCATGAAAGACAGAGAGTGCTTATCAGTGCAGACAGCTGAGATGAGTATTAGTTGCCCAGTGACTGATTTGTTGTCACTGGGGAGCCAGAGTACACACAGAGGACATTATTCACTGGAAGGACTGTAAACTACAGATATTATCAGATGATTGTAGACATAATTCTCTTTCCACAGTGGATACAAACCAATGAGCCACAACATTAAAACCACCTGCCTAGAACTGTTCTTACAGGACAGGACATCTGGGGGCGGTCCACGTCGTGTTTGGCATACAATAGGATCCTCGCAATGGGCCCTTGGGGTCTTGTAGGTTATAAGATGGGGCCATGTTGGGCCATATGTAAATATTTTCCATCTGGCGACTGTTGATAATTGTGTGGTGTTCCATATACGCAGTGCAACCTGTACTTTGTGGCACTTGTTAGGTCAGAAATGTATAGAAAAAGTGAACAGTACTCATTATGAACCATACAATTCCAGGTCTTTATGGTGCTACATATGCTAGCTTTGCTTGATGAGAATTTTCATCAGGGTCTGTGTAAAGCTTTCGGCTTTAAAGCCTAAATTATACTCCATTGCAGAAACAGGAGAGTTGGGGAGACACGACGGCTGAGTAGCAGTTGTAGTCATTCTTGTTTTATTTTGACATCTGCCTTAAGTCAGCCGTATAGAGAGCATCCAAAGTTTGTGGATTGTAATGTAAATTCTCTCCAGACGAGTTGGCACGATCACAAAACATTAGGCAGGCATGCAGGCATCTAGTGTCCCTCGTGCTCACCGTCGTATGAGGAAATTTAAGTCACTGGGACATTTGAACTGACTCCAATAAACTTCCAGATATAGAAAGTATAACTGAACTGTTAACAATTTGCACCTTCTAAGTTAAATATTCAAACAATGTAATTTCCAAGCAGTAAAACCACCAAAACTGCCAAAATAATGCCTAACAACCTCAAACACAAAAACTGTCCCCAAAGAACAATTACTGACAGACTCACCTGATATGTGTTCAGTCATCTATCCCATCAATAATGGTGTGGGTGCTTTTCCTGAGTGGTATACACATTGAGGTTCTTATCCTGCAGAGGGAGGTCATGCTTAGCCTGCCACTGTGTACACTCACCCGCCACTTTATTAGACACAACTATTTAAGTGCTCATTAACTCATATGTCTAATAAGCCAATCACATGGCAGCAACTCAGTGCATTTAGGGATGTAGACACGATCAAGGCACCCTGCTCTTGTTAAAACCCGGTGTAGAATGGAGAAGAAAGGTGATTTTAAGTGATTGAACTGGCATGGTTGATGTTGCCAGAAAGGCTGGTATGAGTATTTCAGTAACTGCTGATTGTCCAAAGAAGAGAAAATAAGTGCTCTTCTTTGATGCCAAAATAAACAGTAGACAACTCTGGGGTTCCACTCCTGTCTTTTAAGAGCAGGATGCTGAGATTTCAAATCACACCATTATTTGTTGTAAACAACATGAAAACATGGATCTATTCTGCCTCGTATCAATAGTTTAGTTCAGATGGTGGTGGTGTAACAGTATGGGGGATATTTTCGTGGCACTCTTTGGCCCCTTTTATACCAACTGAGCATCATTTAAACACCACAGTATCGTTGGTGATGATGTCCATCCCTCCATGACCACGATGTATCCATCTTATGATGGCTGCTTGGATATCACAAAGCTCAAATAAGGTTAAACTGATATGACCTCCACAGTCACCCGATCTCAATCCATTAGAGGACCGGAGAGTGATCTGATGGACCGGGAGATTCACAACATGCATGTGAAGCTGACAGATTTCCATCAAAGATTTCCACATCATGTCAGTGTGGACCAACATGTTTCCAGGACCTTGTTGAATCCATGACACAAAGGATAAAAGCAGGTCTGAGGGTAAAAGGCAGTTCTACACGATACTCATAGGATATATAGCCTGTATTTGTATAGCGCTTTACTTAGTCCCTATGGACCCCAAAGCGCTTTACACTACATTCAGTCATCCACACATTCACACACTGGTGATGGTAAGCTACATTGTAGCCACAGCTGCCCTGGGGAGCACTGATAGAGGCGAGGCTGTCGGACACTGCCGCCACCGGGCCCTCTGACCACCACCATTAGGCAACGGGTGAAGTGTTTTGCCCAAGGACATAACGATGGAGACTTTCGGAGCCGGGGCTCGAACCGGGCAACCTTCTGATTACAAGACGAACTGCCAACTCTTGAACCACAATCGCAACCATATACCTAATAAAGAGGTCCATGAGTGTGTATGTGTTTGATATAAAGTACTCAGTCACTCAAGATTTCTAAGGAAACACTCACCTAACCACAAAATAAACCTTTGAATCCTGTAGTAGTGACTCTAACAACCAAATACTGAGTCCTTTAGAAACACCCCACACAGCAGCGATGAGAAGTGTTCATTTTATAGCTACGCTTATCTAGCTTGATATATCACTGAATAGCTCCTATTTGCTATTTCAGCACTTGAGGGAAAGTAGTCATAACAAGTAAAATATAATATGGTATATGTTTCTTGCTCATCATATAATCTTCCTTCTGAGGTGTATTTTCTCCACTGAAACATAACTGCAAGCTTCCCAAAGGAACTATCCATCTGAACGCACATTTCTTCCCTTTGGATAAGCGAACCTGAGCTGGCCAGATTAGCAGCTGATAAATTACCTAAATTACTGTATATTCAGCCACCTGTGGAATTTTATTCATGAAAAAACACAACCATTACACATTTGAATAATGATCCTAAAACCTTGAGACTGCACTTGTACGTGTGTGTGTGTCCATGTGCCTAGAAGGACAACCACACTCCGCCAAGTCCATTTCTCACCTTCATTTTGCTACGTAATTTCTTAAATGAGAACACCATCTGGCATCAATTCCTCTGGAGCGGTAGGTGCTCCCCTTCTGCTCCCACACTGCCACCACTTACTATCCTTCCCTGCTAAAATCTAAATAATTTAATCAAGTCTTGAAATTGCATCCAGGAGCAATGACAAGAAGCAAAAACAAATGTATTGTTTTTTAGGATCGAGACAGAAGATGGGCTTTAAAAAGTGAGGCTACGTATTTATTTATTTTTTTGGGGGGGGTGGGGGGGTTATTATAACCAAAAATACATTTTTGATATAACCAAAAATTCTTATTCTTCTATTTTTAGTGACATTTCTGATTGACTTAAAAACCTTTTTTTGTGGCCTTTTCCATGGTTAACAAATACATGGTCTCTGGGAAGAAAATGTAGCTGGGGCTCACTGTTATAGTATGTTAATAGGCGATCAATTTGCAGCTTGTGTTCTTAAGAGACCTATAAGCATGACTCAGGATACATCCAGAATACTTATGCAACAATATCCACTCCACTCATTCTCTGCTGGTTGAATCCCAACCAATTTTCTTCAAATGGTGCTAATCCTCTGACCAGCAGCAGAGCTTGAAGATGCAAATGGTATTTTTAATAATTCAGTTTTTGTTCTATAGGGTATAATTGGGTTTCTCAAACAAGCAGCCTGGCCACCACCTGTAGCACCACCTTTACTAACGTCTGGGTTTGTCACAATACTAGAACTTAAGAAAATGCTGGATACCATTTGATACAATTTTTGATACCACGTGAAGAAAGTGATCAAATGAAGAGGCATAATTGTTTTTAAATAAAAATTATAACAATACTGTTCTGTGCAAAAGCATTCAGCTGCAGCCATATCTATTTCCTGTTTTTCTGGTGACTTGGTTTCATCGCTGATCAAATATGTCACAATTTCTGTCTGGTTGCTGGCAGTTTTCTCAGCTTCAATCAGGGACTTTAGGAGGACTATTACACTTTTTACTGTCTCCATATTGTTTTCTCCACACCCTCCTGGTGACATCATCAGCCGCATACATTTATGTTCACCATTACAGAGTGGATATCCCCTTCAGTATTCACCTGAAAAATGGGTCTTGGCACTCTTGCTTCTATATCAGCAATGGTGAAATAATTCAAAACCAGAAGCAGAATACCTGCAGTTTTTTTTTTCCAAAGTTTTTTTCCACAATATTCCATCTTTTCAAACTGTTCCAACAGCTCCTGCAGTATAATCTGCAAATCTCTGAGCTTCTGAACCGATATAGCATTAAAAAAGCAATAAAAACTGCAGCTGCTGTGGCAGGAGCACACCACACAAGGTTACAAAAATTAAGAGGTGCCCAATGCACAGAAGTGGTGACATCAATTTCAATTCAGCTTTGTTGTACGGTGACGTTCATGAGGCACCGGACAACAGGTATAATGGGTCCTAAATGTTAACCTTGATAAAATGGCTAACATTAACATGTCCACTGACTAAGTTAATATTTATGATAACTTTAGTATTTTTAAACTGAAGCTTTACTGACCTGCAAAATGTCTCATAAAGATAGGTTTGTGCATTACTGTTTAGCTGCTAGTGGCATGTTTAGGTGCTAGTGACAGGAGGAGCTGTTTGCTGTGAAGTTGTGTGTCAGGTTTTGCAAATGAGTGTCTAATCCAATAATAGTTACTAATAATTAGAATATGAGTAATAATTTATTGAAGACCCTAATCGGTACACATGCTGCCAACTGCTGAAATTTGTTTCTGTCACTGAAAAAAAATTGTCATCCATAAGTCAAAACTTTTGGTTATTATCCAAAAGTTTCAGCTTACTCAGAAGTTTGAGTGAGCACATAGACATTTTGAGGTAATAACCCAAAATTTTGATGCTGGGGGAAAAAAGTACCATCAAGTTGTCTGTACTTGCACTTCAGTACCTTTCACTTTCTCCTTGAGTGTACCCCGTTTCAAATAGAACACTTTCTTTTGCACTTTTTGCCAGCACATCTTGGTTTGTCTTATTACTCCAAGAAGTCCAGGGATAGAAGGCGCTCAAAGAGAAAATGGGAAGCTGTGACAGTCAAGGATTGCTGCACTAACTAATAGAGACAGGTCAAGAAAATAAGACGTATCCCAAATGAGCATTCTGCCCACACAGAATATGATTTATCAGCAAGCATAATTTACAAGTAGTGACTGTCTGGACAGTGTATTGATATGTATTTCTAAAAATTTACCTTAGTGAGTGATGAGGAGTCCTGAAATGTTAGCCCACACAAAAATAACTGGATGCTAGTTTCCCTGTAAACCTGTTATTAGTCTCTCACCCTGAATCATTAGGATACTTTTAGCAGTGCTGTCCCATTTCATCAAGTGTGACCTGCCGTCTGTAGAAAGGTATCATGGGGCTTATATTGAGGGCAGCAGATTATTTCAGGAACAATGACGTGGGAGAAGATTTTAATGTTGGAGAGAACATATTTCTCCATAAAAATTGACAGTCAGCTTGTAATTTAAGCTTCTCAGTAAGACGGAAACCAGTCCTTCAATCCACTCCTATCCAATCTGTCACCTCAGCCATGATAAGATTAAAAGTTCTCTGGAGACATGCAAGTTTCTGAGAAGACTGTCAGCATTATTGGGGAGTTCATTATTTCCTCAGAAATCAATTCAGAAATGGTCTCAAGAGCTCCGACACCTCATTGGCTGCCACTGTAGCATGGTGGTGTGGGACTGATGTGTGGCAGCTGTAAGACTTCTCCATGGCATGTTTCCAGACAATGATAACATTGATTTCCTGATAAGATTTGGCAGCATGTGTTCACAACTTGATTTACTGCAGGCAATATTTATGTTGATTTATGAGGAGACTAAAGTATTGGAGTTGTAAAATAAAGTTTGCAATTTCAACCACGTATTCCATTGTCTGTGTTTATTGAGTGTAAAGAAATTCTAGACCTGAGGATTGATTAGGATGTTTTTGTTTGTTTTTAATCAGTAGCTGAATGTGTTTCATACAGAGGGTATTTATGTCACATGTCTAAAATAATAGACATGTTTATTTTCATCAATCCAGCTGTCTACATGAGTGTCATAACATTTTGGTTGGTGCTACATGCACGTCAATGTGACTGGGAGCATGGTATTTTGTGTATATTTTGTAGGGCTGCACGATTAATCGTTAGAAAATTGTGATCTCGATTCATACTTATGTGCGATCTCATTTCCAAATGACAACGATTTAAAAAATTTTAAAAAAAAAGACGACGTCGATTGTACCGCATTTTGATCCGGGACGTAATCTGCATGAAAACAAGCGCTCACTCTTCCTGCTCAACAAATCAAATCAAATCAAATCAAATCAAATCAAATCAAATCAAATCAAATCAAATCAAATCAAATCAAATCAAATCACTTTTATTGT
>NW_005187464.1:2768836-2799788 GCF_000239375.1 Pundamilia nyererei | reverse complement strand
CACCTCCGGAAGTCCACTATCAACTCCTTTGTCTTTGCGACGTTGAGGGTGAGATGGTTGTCTTGACACCAGTGGGTCAGGGCGCTGACCTCCTCCCTGTAAGCTGTCTCATCACCATTGGTGATAAGACCCACCACTGTAGTGTCGTCCGCAAACTTCACAATGAAACTTCAACAAATGACAAGGGCGGAGCCTTATACCACGTGATACAGAAGCTGTGCCGTGTGATGCTAAAATTAGCAGGGAAAAAACAACGGAGAGCACGTCAGGGATGACGAGAAAGTGACAGGAGAAAATCCGTCCCGGTCAACCACCCAAACATCAATAACGGGAACCTTATACAAGCAGTACAACATGTTGCAGCAACCACAAAACATGAGACATTTGTTGTTTTTATGTTTATTTATTGTTTTTATGTTCAGTCTCAACTGTTACGAAGTTGATGTGCAGTTAATAAGTGCAATAAATATTTATACTGGAAAAGAAAATCGTGAGAGAATCGTGATCTCAATTCTAAGCCAAAAAATTGTGATTCTCATTTTATGCAAAATCGTGCAGCCCTAATATTTTGTCTAAATTGCGTCTTGTCCTTTGCTGTGTTCCTGTATGTGTGCTCCTTGCTTTGTTTTTCCTGAGTTTCCTAATTGTGTTCTAGATGTTCAGATTCCTGGGCATGGTTCCCTGTTGGGCTGTCTGGTTTTGGACTTTGTGATTTTTCTGGTCCAAGATGTGTTAAAGCTTCTTTAAAGTTCATTCCTGACTCAACAGTCCTGCATTTGGGTCCATATAATTTGTCCTCCACACAGCATGTCGAGACACCAATCACATTAAACCATGCTTGCATTGGTTATAATGCTAGCTTCCATTATTCTTTCTTAATTTATCTATTTCACCCTTTTCTCCACTGGAAACTGCAAGAGCCCATGTGTGCAGACAAAAGCTGCTGGGTTCTTAGATTGGAGAAGTTATAACAACAACTTTTTGTTAACCATGTGTATCTGCTATTTGCTTTTGCTGAAAGCTGATGTGCTTCTTTGTTCCTTATCTTTATACTTTTGTGTTTTAATGAATTAATTGTCAGTTTGTCTTTCATTGTTATAGGTCAAATTTTTACATGACTGGTAGAATTGGATGACATGTAGGATGAATCCATCTTTAATTCATTCAAATTACTGACTGAAAATTCACTACACCTGTGTAGAGTCTGACAATAGAGTTTGTCAGTTTGTCATTGCCTAGCCTATAGAGATCGGTGGTCTTCCCTCCACGGATATCTCTCCCCAGACTATCACTGACCCATCACCAAACCGGTCATGCTGAACAATGTAACAGGAAGCATGATGTTCTTCACAGTTTCTTCAGACCCTTTCATGTCTGTCACATCTGTTCAGGGTGAAGCTGCTGTTATCTGTGAAAAGCACAGGGTGCCAGTGATGGACTTGTCAGGTCTGGTATTTTATTGCAAATGCCAATCGGGTACACAGAAGCAGGCAGCGAGCAAAAGGCCCACGAGAGCAGATCGGGCCCTCAGGCCAATCTCACGAAGTTTGTTTCTGATTGTTTGGTTAGAGAATTTACACCAATGTCCTGCTGGAGGTCATTTTGTAGCTCTGGCAGTGCTCATCTTGTTCCTTCTTGCACAAAGAAGCAGATATCGGACCTGCTGATGGGTTAAGGACCTTCTACAGCCCTGTCCAGCTCTCCTAGAGTAACTTCCTTTCTCATTTGAATCTCCTGCGTGCTGTGAGAGACAGCAAAGCTTCTGGCAATTGCACATATTGATGTGTTGTCCTGGAGGAGTTGGACTACCTGTGCAAGCTCTGTAGGGTCCAGGTATTGCCTTATGCTGCCAGTAGTGACACTGACCCTAGACAAAACCAAAGCTAGTACATAAAACAGAAAAGCTGAGGAGGGAAAAATGTCAATGGCCTCAACCTGTAAAACCCATTTTGGAGATTTTGTCTCATTGTTGCCCCTCTAATGCACCAGCTATTAATTTCATTAACACCAAAGCTGTTGTAACTGATTATAAAACCCCCTCTGCTGCTTAACTGACCAGATCAATATCCCGGAAGTTTAATTGATTTGATGCTATACTCTGATTAAAATGTGCTCCTTTAATTTTTCTGAGCATTGTACATCTAATCGTACACTGTTACTCTTAGTGAAGTTGTAAGTAATTAACTTGACATCCTAAACAGATATGAAATGTAGAAAATGTTTATGCCCACATTCTGACTCGCTGTAGTGATGGCAACATACTTATTTTTATTGTCACGCAAAACATCATTGATGCCAATGATAATTTTCATTTGAATCAGTAACTTCTTCATGAGCGAAATGATTGATTATTTTTATTTTAACCATCCAAATTTGAATTCTCAATAGAAAAAGAAAAAAACTAACAATTGGTGCACTGAAATAAAAATTATTGCAGCAACTGTCAACCCAGTCTCTCTAATATAGTAACATTGGTTGCTCATTTGAATCAGAATTTTTTGGTCTTTGGCAAAAAGATTTTCTTCAAGTAGGATTGATATTCTGGTTCTTGTATGCTCTGCAACAAAACCTTAAAATTGCTGAAAATACTGATAATAATAGTAGATATTAACATATAAATAAGTTATGTAGTAGTAATGTACGAGATGATGAACTACAGCTCATCAAATCCACTATCTTAAACAAGCAGAATAGAGAGATGCAAAAAATGTGTGTTTTGCACAAGATTGAATTAAAACAAATAGTTATGTGTAATCTTTCAGTGCTTTGTCACAGATCTTTTGAAACTGGAACTTGTAAATTAATCAAAATTTCAACCACATTAGCAGACGTATTATGCCCGCTCCACCTTGGTATCTTTGTTCTGGACTGAGCTACACACTGGAGTAGCTTTGCAAAAAAAAGAGAGAGAAAAGAAAGAAAAATCCCATCTCATCTATACTGGCCTTTCCGGGCCCATTAATTAATTTGCTGTCTATTAAGGGGTCCCTTCTGGAGGGTCCCTAAACAAAACTATTATTCAGTTTGTTTACTGACTTCCTCTTTAGCACAGCTTCAAAAGATTCCAGTGGTTTTCCAAATACTTGTGCTCCTCCCCTACGTCATCAAGTCAAGTAGCCGTCCTCGATCATCTTATTCACATTCAGAAGCAGATGATTCCCCCCGGACCACCATCCATCGCTGTAATGCATTTAAGCAAGAGACTCGGCGAGAGAGTATTTCTGTTTTTCTGTCAGTGGTATGACCCGAAGTTATACTGAAAGTCTGAGGGGCACAAGGTCAGCAGGGATAGAGACAGCACAGTCCCAACGTGGAGTCAGACAGAGCACCGTCCAGTCTCATATACTTCATCCTGTTTGTCAGGTAGTGAGTGATGACCAAATCAAATTAAATAAAAAAGTGATGACTTGGAGAGAACCACAGCTGCTTTTACTCATAATAAAAAAATAACAGCTTGCACGATTAAGTGAAGCTTTAAACAAGTTATCAAGGCTACAAATTCTATGCCAACTATCTTCCGTGGATCTAAAGTGTTTTCTTATTCAGTAAAAGCAAAGAAAAAATTCTTTAGACCCAAGAGTAGAAAAAGAACTGAAAACACGCATTTAGTGAAGTCTGAAGCCTGAGATTTTGGCTCGTAGTGGTTATTTGTACAAACGCTAACCTCATTATTTGAAATGCAATATAGGCCCAGTTTGTTTTTGATTTAACGCAAGTACTTGTTAAAAAAAATCTTTCAATTAAAGTTGTTTAGCTACACATTAAGCTTTCCATCATTTCTGTGTATCTGCTGTAAGCAGTTTGCTCAAAATAATCAAATCGGTCTTAGTCGGCTTTGACACAACCAAATATCCGACTTTACAGAAGTAATGGGCCCTACTGTGTCAGTAATTTAGCAGGAATTGCTGTTTTCCTCAGTTAAATATGATCCTACCGTCTCCCTCAGCCTTTCACTGGCTTCATGGTTTAGTTTAACTGTGGGTTAGAGGAAAGTTGGCTCCCTTTCAGGCTCTCCTTGTAGAAAACCCTAAATCAAGTCCATGTGGCTTTTCTATTTTAATGCAGGCATCCCGCCTCCTTTTAGTCATGAACCAGATCAAATTTTTGGTTGCAAGTGGTATTCAAAGGCCTTGTAATTATGGCGGTATCTGGTGTTGCTCCGATTGCTAGTTGAAGTTTAATTTTCAGGCACATTTTCCCCACAAATTGAACTGGAAGAAACCTCAAAGCATCAACAGAGCTATTCTGAGTTCACTGTCCAAAACTGGCAGAATTATAATAAATGTGCATTCCTATTTGTGTGGGGAAGGAAAAGCTTAAAAAGTGCTTCTGGATCAAAAAGCATGCTGATATTTATCTCTGGCATTGGCAAAGAAGTGATTGGAAGCACTGTCTCATGGTTTACTACATATAAAAAAAATAGATGGGAGAAAATAGGTTTCTGAGGGAATATTTGATGTGTGCTTTGTAATTAACTTTCAGTATTGTATGTTCTCAGACTCCATGTTCGCATCTTGTCTGTTCATCTGAGTAAAATGGGATAAAAGAACTAAAGCCAGATAGACAAAGTGTTTGCCCAGTGTTCAATGTGATTCTTGGAAGATGAATAAAAGCTTGATTGAAAACAAGCATTAAGGCATACGAATCAGACTTCTTTTACAGAGAGTAGACTCACTTAGGTCCATAGCACACTGCGCAGCCACATTAATTTGGAGAGGTTCTTTTATATTCAAGATTGTATCTGGAGGTGCCTGTTAGCTCAGTAATTATTCGTTGGCTAATTGCAGATTTGCCATGTTTATTTCTTTCTCCAGCCCATGAGAGACAAATAGAAAATGTTATTTCTCAGTGAACCTCTACCTAAGTCACAACAAAACTAATTGCATATCCTCGACAAAAGAACAAGTAATTTCGTGATTGGGCTGTTTTGTTTTTAAAATCTGTGAACTCCTCAAAATTCAGCTTAAGGGCAAAGAATAAAAGAGAAAGATAGAGCTGCAAATAAATGGATTACTCCTTGATCTTAATGAAGTATCTGTCAATTAAATCTGTTCAGATAAAGAACATGGCAAAACTCAACAAATTTTAAGGGACCATTGAAAAGTAATGATCCATTCAAATAGTCTCAAGACAGGGCCAGAGTACACAGGAAGTCCTTCTTGGAAACTGTTCGGAAAAGGCCAGGTCCTTTTTCTAAATGAATACTGGTGGCGGCTTTGATGAACCAGCATCTAGCATGGCTAACATCAACCAATCATTTCAATGACCTACAGAGCCGTACGATATAGAGAGCACCGAGGCAAGGTACAGCATTACAAGCTTTGAAAATGGATTTTGTAAGGAAGGCAGCCACTCTAAAATACATTTGCCAGGTAATTAAGTGAACACTTATAGCATAACTTTATTGACAAGCAGTTCTGCAGAAGATATTGACCAAATAGTAAAATGCATGCTTTCAAAGGTTCCATAATAAAAGCCCTGTTAAGAAATGGAGAAAATTATGTGATGAACACTGAAACATTTAAGCTTGATGTGCATGAAGCGTTGAGATGTGTCATTTTTGTCTTTGCGTACAAAGATTACGGATGTTACACATATTCTGTCAAAGTTCTCAGTCATCAGGGTCAAGTCAGTCTGAAGTGCTTGAACTCAAGCCAGCAGGACTTTTTATATGTTAATGAAGATGTTTATATCTCTCATCCGAAAGCCTTCCTCAGCTCAGAATGCTGATGGGCAGTACCAGAACCTCTAGAGAGGTTATCACAGTGGAGTTCATCCTGAGAGCCGTTCACCCACGCTGTCACCATGAGAGACGTTATGGTCACATCAGTCAAGATGGCAACCAAGGTGGTCACTGGGGCCCTAACGAGTCACATGACAACAGGTTGGGTCAGCAAATCTCAGGACCACTTCCAGGGTAACAGTCCCGCCATGAAAGTGGTCCTGAGATAGAGCGGGTCTTCTACTAATCGCAAGGTTTTTGGTTTGATTTCTGGCTCCTTCAGTCTGAATGCCAAAGTATTCTTGGGAAAGATAGTAAACCCCAGGTTGTACTGATGCATTGGAGTGTGTGAATGTTAGTTACGTATTTAAAAAAAAAAGCCTGTATGAATGGGTGAATAAGACATGTTGTATCAAGAGCTTTGTGCGCTCAAGAAGAGTAGAAAAGCATCATAAAAGAACCGGTTGACTTGAATTATAGGTCAAACATCTGGTACCCCCCATCAGCTCTTTGGATGAGAGGTGACAGATTGTATTTTATATAAGCTCATGTTTGATTAACTAATGTTTGACGCTATGAGTGCTAAGAACTGGTGGATACCTCAGGACATCTTCTCTGTGATACTGGGTAGCTGATTTGATTAACCTTCTGATGTTGGGGCAGATGAGTGCAGTGATGCTCTCCTCAGTCGCTTCCCATTCACGTCACAGCGTAGCACACATTTCCAGGTGGAGCTGGAATATTTTTTGATGCCAAGCAGGGTACCCCTTGAGCAACTGTCAAAGCAGCATATGGTTTTGTTGTTTTATATTGACACTGTTGTTGAAAATGCTGACTTTCTAACACAGGCGGCCTTGAAAACCAACTCTTTGGTGTGCTTTAGGATAACAATGGAAATGAAGAGTTGGTAGAAAGAACAACTGTGGACATTTCTCATTCCTAAGATACATTAATGAATCAGTGCAATCTCTAGACATTCACGTACTGATTTAAATGCAAACACACAAAAACTCTCATAGTTCTTCATCTTTTCATACAAATTTAAAAGAAATCTGAGAATGCAATGACTGCTACAGCTCTGCATTGATTTTATTTTAGATGCTGACATTTAGCAGACTTGGAGATGCAAAACAAATCCTCTCATCTGACAGCCTGTCTGTAATCCAAGGCTGATTTGACACTCAGAGCCAATATATGGAAGCAAGAGTGAAGCTACACTCAGTGCAATTCACAGTAGAAGCACTGAGCAGGCAATAGAAGTGACAAGACTACAGATGTAAGCATATGTTAGCATATTTACGAGCATTGTCTGTGAAGAAGCCGATCACCCTCAAGGCCCATGCACATATTAGCCAATATTAGCCAAAATGTGTTGATTTAAATGGATTTCCACTGTAGGCAGCTCTGTCAGTGCAGGGCCAGTATAGCAAGTTATTGAATCAAACTGACTTTAAATCAAATTTATCAAACAATAGATGCTGCAGTTGAATTCACTATTAATTTATTCTCTAGTTTAAGCACTTTTTTTTTTTTCACAGGGAATTTTTTTGTTGAGTGGTGGGGTTGGGGAGGTTGTGGGACTCTGACTAACATTAAACATGGAAAAAAGAAGAAGCCAAAAATTTCTTTTTATAAAATATCTAAAAGAAGTGAGTCCCCTTAGACTCCAGTGTTAAAATGCAAAACCTTACAGTAGATAAAAACATATTCAACACTTTCAGTGTCTTTAACCTCTTTGTGACTTGCCTGACTAGTGCACATATTTGAATCACCTTGTTGTTGAATTGTGCTATACAAATAAACTTGCCTTGCCTTGCCTTGCCTAGTCATTAATGACCAGTTTAAATTGGAAATCAGGGCCTAAAATTACACATCTGTGAGTTTTATGGGTGCTGTCTTGTTTTCTGCAGCATTCGGTTGCACTAAAGGGCAAAATCATTGGCTGTTAAGCTCATCTGGCAATTTCATTTTACATTAAGAGTGTTGGGACAGATTTGGGTCATCCCAAAAAACAACTACCGTATTTCCCGGACTACAGAGCGCACCTGAATATTAGCCGCACAAGCTAAAATCAGGGGAAAATCCTGTTTTGTACATACATTAGCCGCACCTGACTAAAAGCCGCAGGTGTTTCAATGTTGACTTGATATGTAAGAGAATATGCACAAAGGGAATTGTCAGGAAAGAGATGGCTGTTTGGAGACACACCCCTTTTATTAATATTTTGAAAAACAAGTTATGGGTACATATTTGCATAACTTTTTAGGTATATGTACAAGTAGCGGTAATTACAAGTACGAAACATGTACTGTGCTTCATAAATGAGTAACAAATGTAGTACATAGCAATAACCTGCAGCACACCAGAAAAATAGATTCAGACTACCTTTTAGGCTCAGGTGCAGTGACACGGCTTTAACAAGAAGAAAAGTCAGTCATTCACCACCATCTTTCTCTTCTTCCTGCGCAGAAGAAAAGTCAGTCATTCACCACCATCTTTCTCTTCTTCCTGCGCACTAAAACCACCAAAGTCCTCTTCTCCAGTGTCGGAAACGAACAGGCTCATGATGGCTTCGTCATCCACTCTCCGCTTCTCTCCTTCGTTGTCACTTTCAAAACCAAAGAAATCCTCGTTGTCAGTGTCGGAGTCGAACACCCTCGGAAGGGCCGTGGCGGTGTCCTCCTCTCCATCATGCAGCAGTCCAGCCCTTTGAAATCCGTTGGTGATCGTGGATGTTTTCACACTTTTCCACGCTGTCAGAATCCACTGGTGGAGTTGAGCATAACTTGCTTTTCGCAAGTTTATCGCCGCTCGTCATCCACGACTCCCGCTGAACACATAGCGCTACTTTGAAGTTTGTTTTTCCCGCTACTTCGTACGGCACTATGTTGCCTGGCAGACGGACATGTGACCAACATACCACTCTTGAACCCCGATCCTTCCACCAGGCAACGTAGTGCCGTACAACAGCGGAACAAACAAAACAAATCCGCTTACGATATGACAAAAATCATGGACAATCCATAGAAAAGCCGCACCTGACTAAAAGCCGCAGGGTTCAAAGCTGGTGCAAAAAGTAGCGGCTTATAGCCCGACAATTACGGTAGTTTGTTACCTTTGGTGTTGTGGCAATAGCTAAGGATTCAGTAAGGCTTCAAAATGGCGACTGTTCAACCAGCTGGTGATGTCCCCGTGTCTAAGGTCATCTTTTATGCATTCTGTGATTCCTGTGTATGCTTATTTTTCCAAACAGTGCGTGCTGTAGGGCATTGCAATCATTATTGCATATTAATGCATGAACCTACCAAATATTCTGTTACCTTGCTTGCTTATAGGCAGTCTATTCTCTGAAGTACTGCTGGACACAGAAAACAGAAACCCTCTAGCTCCATAACTACAATTACACTACTTAGATTTCTGTCTCAGTCATATTTCGTCGTGTTATCAGATTCTGTTAGCATGATAAAAAAAAGTCATTATATTCCAGGACTATAGGGGTTTCTCTCCTCTTTATCTAACTTCCTTTATCTTTGTTCCAAGAACACAGACTCTGTCTAAATCTTTGCTTCTTTTTTATCCTCTGTGCACTTATCAAGCAGATTAGGAATTTCTGCCGATGGTGATTTTTAGCCGACAGTTCTGTTATGACAGTGTGAGTGTACACGATTATGTACAGTATGTCTTCTGGTTCATTATCAGTGGGTCGGGTGTTTATTTGGTTTAGTTTTGGCTGTTTTTTTGTTAAGTTATTTACTCATTATAGGAGCTTTAGCAAGAGGAAGCAGCAGGGATGACTGATTATTAAAGTGCCAATACGACATGTGTTGCACTTTTTATAATGTGTTGAGCTTCCCTGGAAAAAAAAAAGGAGCTGAAAGACCAAGATTTCAGTCTTTAATCAAGGCTGGCGTGCTCAGCATAGGTATACAGTGGGGCAAAAAAGTATTTAGTCAGCCACCGATTGTGCAAGTTCCCCCACCTAAAATGATGACAGAGGTCAGTAATTTGCACCAGAGGTACACTTCAACTGTGAGAGACAGAATGTGAAAAAAAAATCCATGAATCCACATGGTAGGATTTGTAAAGAATTTATTCGTAAATCAGGGTGGAAAATAAGTATTTGGTCAATAACAAAAATACAACTCAATACTTTGTAACATAACCTTTGTTGGCAATAACAGAGGTCAAACGTTTACTATAGGTCTTTACCAGGTTTGCACACACAGTAGCTGGTATTTTGGCCCATTCCTCCATGCAGATCTTCTCGAGAGCAGTGATGTTTTGGGGCTGTCGCCGAGCAACACGGACTTTCCACTCCCGCCACAGATTTTCTATGGGGTTGAGGTCTGGAGACTGGCTAGGCCACTCCAGGACTTTCAAATGCTTCTTACGGAGCCACTCCTTTGTTGCCCGGGCGGTGTGTTTTGGATCATTGTCATGTTGGAAGACCCAGCCTCGTTTCATCTTCAAAGTTCTCACTGATGGAAGGAGGTTTTGGCTCAAAATCTCACGATACATGGCCCCATTCATTCTGTCCTTAACACGGATCAGTCGTCCTGTCCCCTTGGCAGAAAAACAGCCCCATAGCATGATGTTTCCACCCCCATGCTTCACAGTAGGTATGGTGTTCTTGGGATGCAACTCAGTATTCTTCTTCCTCCAAACACGACGAGTTGAGTTTATACCAAAAAGTTCTACTTTGGTTTCATCTGACCACATGACATTCTCCCAATCCTCTGCTGTATCATCCATGTGCTCTCTGGCAAACTTCAGACGGGCCTGGACATGTACTGGCTTCAGCAGCGGAACACGTCTGGCACTGCGGGATTTGATTCCCTGCCGTTGTAGTGTGTTACTGATGGTGACCTTTGTTACTTTGGTCCCGGCTCTCTGCAGGTCATTCACCAGGTCCCCCCGTGTGGTTCTGGGATCTTTGCTCACCGTTCTCATGATCATTTTGACCCCATGGGATGAGATCTTGCGTGGATCCCCATATCGAGGGAGATTATCAGTGGTCTTGTATGTCTTCCATTTTCTGATGATTGCTCCCACAGTTGATTTTTTCACACCAAGCTGCTTGCCTATTGTAGATTCACTCTTCCCAGTCTGGTGCAGGTCTACAATACTTTTCCTGGTGTCCTTCCAAAGCTCTTTGGTCTTGGCCATGGCGGAGTTTGGAGTCTGACTGTTTGAGGCTGTGGACAGGTGTCTTTTATACAGATGATGAGTTCAAACAGGTGCCATTCATACAGGTAACGAGTGGGGGACAGAAAAGCTTCTTACAGAAGACGTTACAGGTCTGTGAGAGCCAGAGATTTTCCTTGTTTGAGGTGACCAAATACTTATTTTCCACCCTGATTTACAAATAAATTCTTTACAAATCCTACCATGTGAATTCATGGATTTTTTTTTCCACATTCTGTCTCTCACAGTTGAAGTGTACCTCTGGTGCAAATTACTGACCTCTGTCATCATTTTAAGTGGGGGAACTTGCACAATCGGTGGCTGACTAAATACTTTTTTGCCCCACTGTATGATCGCTGGTTTATTTAACGTTTACATACAACTGAACCCGAACACTGGGCAGATGTCATTAATCACCACAGGGAGCCTCAGTGATGGTGGCCTGTTGCTAGTTAATTTATATGCTGTTCTCAGTCATAGACTGTGTGTAAAAGATAGACTTAGTTTCTTGGCCTGAGGAATGAAGCCAATATGAAAATGCCTTAAACCTCCATCCTTTCTGATCGCAAAGCGGACCTGCTTTGATTGCTTAAAGGCTTTTGATTATTTAGAAATTGAGTGATAAATGACCATATTGCTCTCTTATTTTTTGACCTCAACAAACACTCTGTCACACATACACACTCGAACCCACCTAACAAATGTAAAGCAAAGTCCAAACATATCATAAATGCAATAATTACTACAGTATGGGTAATGACTGGAACTTGGATCTGTTGCAGAAAGGCTAACATCTTGTTTAGACCAACCTACCTACAGTGCTGTGAACAAGCATTTGTCCTCTTCCTGATTTCTTAGTTTTCAGCACATTTATTGCATTTAAAATGTTTCTGAACATGAAGCTAATTTTAATATTAGACAAAGATTAACTCGAGTAAATATAAAGTCCAGTTTTTAATTGAGGACCTCATTTTAAGTGAAAAAAAAATAGTTATCCAAACCGACCTGGCTCTGTGTGAATAAGAGATTGCCCTCTAACCCTGATAACTGGTTGTGCCACCCATTTGTCTGATTTGAACATTGGGTTGATCTAAAACATATGAGTGTGGCAAATATACAAAAAACTAAGAAATGAAGATGGGCCAAATATTTTTTCACAGCACAGTAGATCTTGCAACACATATAAGGTGATCATGATGCATGTAGGTTGTCATTAATATCACTTGCAGTGTTTAAACAAGAGTTCATTTGAAAGTACATGAAACTGAGTTATGTGCTGAACCTGAAATTCATTGCGTACCCACTGTCAAATACCCAGGATTGTGATATCCTTAGCAGGTAAGTTAATAAACAAATGTGTCATAACAGCATTTTTTTTTTTATTTTCTATGGCCAAAAATACAATGTTTTTCCTTGACCACCAGACTGTCATGAGCACAACACAAGCTCCACTTGTATTTCTTGCCTACGCAGTTTCAAGCTTAGCTTTGCAGCTGGGCTGTGCTCTGTCAGACAAGTATCTTATTACCTTCTAGCACGCTGGTTTCATCCAGGGGACGTGAGTTGAAAAAAATTCTACAACTGCCATCTCCTTGACATCCAGCATGGAGAAAGATGCATTAGGAATGAAGACAGAACAGTAACAGCCGGGGTATGAAATAAATTAGTTCAAACACTGACGTGCATGGAAATGCTGCTGGTGTCAGCCTGGACGTGTGGCTGTGTCACAGAACCCCATTTTATTCCCATGCCAGAAGTATTGCTGGAGTGTGAACTTTGACCCTATTTCCCAGGCTACAGCCGTGTCAAATTGCAAAGCAAGAAAACTCCCTCTGCTCCTCATTTTGTCCAATTCATCTATCCATTCTTCAGGACTGAAGTCGGGCTTTCTTTTGATATGATCTCAGCGGGTTTGAGTGTCTGGCGGTGGAGGTATCAGCTGACTAACAGTGGGGCTGTCATTTCTATTGTATTATTGCTATGAATACAGTGCAGCTCCCCTTTCCTTCTCTAATGAAACAGCACGTATCCCGAAAGTTCATGTTTTTCCACAGGTGCTGCACTCATACGCATACATGCACACAGCAATATCCCACATTGTCTTCCCTCCTTGTTATACTTCTGTTTTCTCAGATAACCTTTCAATGTTGTCAAAATAACGGCTCATCACCAAGAAGTGCTGGTTGTATTTTTAAATAAAAAACTGAATTCTTAGTTCTTAAGTGACCTTTTTTTTTGATAATGCTGCACTCTAACTCTCAAAGTTTCTGTAAGCTGGAAGGTGAAGTAGTTTCGTGCATGAAAATGAACCAACAAAAGTCTGAAGCCTTTAATGCTCAACTTGTTTTGACAGATAAGGAGCTGTTTTGCTTTTATTATGCAGTTGTACATTTCAGGTTCCAGATTACTTTGTACCATGTATCATGACTACCAGACAGCTGTGGCTGCCATATGCATCACAGCTTAGCCAAGGAAGAAAGGAAGCAATATTTAACCTAAAGTAATTGATTGTTGGAAAAAAAGCAACTTGTAAACAAAAGAAGCAAAAGCTTCAGCGTGACACAGTCTGTGGGTGCTGCCAGTTCAAAGAAAGAAAACCAAATGCAGTCTAACAAAGTTCCAGCTTGCTCTTGAAATCATAAAAGAAAATATAAAGTAAAACTGCCGGCACAAACCAAACAAAGCAGCAACACCCCTGCTCCCGGTATATCTAACAGATCAGGAATGTGCTGTTCTTGTTTTTGTAGTGCCTGCTTAAGGCATTCACAAACGAAATCAGCAGAATGCAAGTTACAATGAGACTTTTCTCTCAGTGGTGTTCAACAACAACAGGCACAGAGGTGGGCTGCTTACTTTAAATCAGCCATCGAGTAATGTCCTTGTCACCCTTAGGCAACTCAGCTATTGGGGTGGTCTCTCTTTTCTCCCGATTGTTTATGGACCATCTCTTGTCCCATCATGAATTGTTTCTTGAGCACACTGTGCTATGTCCCATGGCTGAGTGCTGCATGCTTCCAGTTGTTCAACTGCATCGTAATTGGAAGCAATGTGTTCATCACATATCGCCTTGAAGCCGACAACTGGTCACTTGTGGGCATTCCCAGCTTCAGGTCCTGAGGTGAGCTGCTAAAGTATTTACTACCAGGTCATATATCAATCAACGATACTCTTCGCTCTTATTGGTAGTTACCAGGAAGTTGAAAAAAGTTTATGTAAGGTTCCACCTAGTTCTGTGGTATTTAGTCACCCCATTGCTGCAAATGGTTTCCAGTGTGTATGTAGCTTTAGTGTTGATGTGCAGACCTTTCATATCATGCTTGCAAGCATCTTTGTAGTGCAGCTGGAGGCGGGCAAAAAGGCTTTAGCTGGAGGGTATTTGCACAGAGAACATAGTTTGGTATACAGCCATTTTCCATATAGTGTACTTGGCCAAACCAACACAGTCTGTGTAGTCTGAGCAGCATTGTGAGAAGAACATCCTGTACAAAGACCTGACACTTTTTTACTTTCTAGCCTGTTGCGATGATTGCAGTCTGCTTGTCAGCGTTAACTTAATTCCCATATACCCAACGAGAAAGGCAGACTGTGGCATGAAAACGCTAACGTGAGACTGATGGTAGCTTTCCAGTGGGATCCAAGAATCCCTCCAGAATTAGCCCCTGGTGCCACGCGCTACACCACTGGAGCACAGTGGATTATCACGGGTTAACTGCTGCTTCCCTTATTGTGTTGACGCTGTGAGGCAAAGCTGGAGTGTCCTCTCCAGGCTGTGAGCCAGGGCAAGCTCATATGGAGAAGCAGTTCTACCCCGAGTAACAGGTTCCCTCTTTTCGCACTGCTGATGAGTGTAAAGGAATGGCGAGGGAGGATATAGTTTGACAGCCTCTGGGACTCCAGATGTCAGTTTTTCTTTAGGGTTAATTCTCAACATAAGATTTCAAAACAAAGACATACTGCCAAATAGGGCTGCACGATTTTGCATAAAATGAGAATCACGATTTTTTGGCTTAGAATTGAGATCACGATTCTCTCACGATTTTCTTTTCCAGTATAAATATTTATTGCACTTATTAACTGCACATCAACTTCGTAACAGTTGAGACTGAACATAAAAACAATAAATAAACATAAAAACAACAAATGTCTCACGTTTTGTTGTTGCCGCAAAATGTTGTACTGCTTGAAATTCCGTCTCCACCGTTGCTCGACACTGCGTGTATAGAGCAGGTAGTGCAACAATAGAAAAATAGTTGCGGGACGGCACTGTGTAGCGTTTGTCCAGGGTGTTGATCATTTTCCTAAATCCCTCGTTTTGCACAGTGTTGATGGTAGCCATATCTTTGATCAGGTGATAAGTGATAGCCTCCGTAATTTCTTTGTGCCTGCGGGAGTTCGACGGGTATAGGGAAGCGCTGTATAAGGTTCCCGTTATTAGTGTTTGGGTGGTTGACCGGGACGGATTTTCTCCTGTCACTTTCTCGTCATCCCTGACGTGCTCTCCGTTGTTTTTTCCCTGCTAATTTTAGCATCACACGGCACAGCTTCTGTATCACGTGGTATAAGGCTCCGCCCTTGTCATTTGTTGAGCAGGAAGAGTGGGCGCTTGTTTTCATGCAGATTACGTCCCGGATCAAAATGCGGTACAACCGTCGTCGTCGTCTTTTTTTTTTTTTTTAATCGTTGTCATTTGGAAATGAGATCGCACATAAGTATGAATCGAGATCGCGATTTTCTAACGATTAATCGTGCAGCCCTACTGCCAAATATAAATACCGTAGACAATGACAATCTTCATTGGACAATGGTGGTCTTGACTGAAACACTGTTGAACATTTGGTGTGGAACAAGCATGAACCTTCTTTGTCTTGGCATTCGTTGAACTGGTATTTAATTTTTTAAGGTTCCCTCTAGCAACATATCCCAAAACCCTTTTTTTCCCACATGGTGCTTTTATGTTGAATATTTTGAGTTTAAAGAGCAAGGAAAATCCATCATTTCCCTTGCCGACAGGAACCTACATTTCATTTACTGTCGATGCCTGCGTGATGAATACCAGTTGGCACAAGCTCTCTGCATGTGTTCTCATGTAGCTAAACCCTCAGCCCTATAAATTACATACAAGAGCCATAAATACACTCACATGTATTCCTACAGCTTATTTGAACTTGGAGCCGACAGAGATGCCGTCTCCCGTATGCTGTACGAGCCTATAAAACCTATAAACGGGACTAAAAAGAAAAGGCACAAAGAAGTCATTTTAACTGTCACACATTAAAATTTGAATGACTGAAATCCACTCACACACTCTGAGACCCACACTTAAAAGTTTGAGATTATTTCTGGCTGAGAGCTTCACATGTTGACAGTTGGGGAGGTCTGTCAAGCAATCAAGTGTGTGTGTGCTTGTTTATATGCATATCTATATGTGTGACTGCACATATTTCTTTCCTATTGTGGCATACTGGATGAATGCCACAGCAGGGGCACTGGGCCGGCGTTATTCAATCCCTCTGTCTGTGGGCTTTGGCTGGGTGCCATGCCACATTACCGCCCACGGAGGGAGAAACTTCAAAGAAGGATTGCGGGCTTTTTCCCTGAGTGGAGCCACTGAATCTTATGCCTGTTAAAATAAAACTCCAGTTACAGGGCCATGTCCTAATTGGCTCCAAAAGCCATCAGTTGTTTATCTTAAAACCTAGCCTGCTGATTATTTTTACTGCATGCACTCTGTGTGAATCCCCCTCCAGGGCTCACATAAAATATGCCATTCGGTGGATCATTTTGTCCAGCGTTCATAAGAAGTCTACAGGACTATGACAGCTGTGGAAAGACTGATACCTTTGTAATGCGGTGTCTTGTTGTAGAGCTGTTCTCCACGCAAGAACAAATCATACAGACATAAACAGACGTCTGGACACACAAAACATTTCATGGTTTAATCTTTTCTGCTGCACTTTTTACATTTAATGAAATGCATATCCTCTCAAAAGGGCAAGTTTTTTTGTTCCCTCTGGTCTTCAAAACAAACGCAGAATGATATTAAAGAAGGCAAACATGAACTTCACCTTTTCTGCAAACAAAAGATTTATTGAAATGTTACATTAAAACCACAGCTACAGCGCTCGTATAGCAAAATGTTTGTTTAATTCAACATACAGAAAATAAAGAGAGGGTAAAGTTCTAGCCCCAGGTGCTGTTTGAAACAAAATTACTTGATTGTGAAAAGTTTTATGATAGTTGCTCTGTGACATCTTACATAAGTCCAAAAGATGGATTTTTACTGCATATAGCACTGCAACACTGGCGAGAATGACCCAGCTTTTCATCGTCTTTACTTTCATTTGTTCAGGGGATTCTTTCTCTTTTAATTCATTATTTATTGATTTTCTTTTTTTGTTGTTGCCCACAATATGGAATAAAGACAAAAAAAAGAACAGTTGCACTGTGTGTGGTTCTTCCCTTTCCACTAACATGGCAAACATCAATAGAAAAATCCTACAGCTAGCAAGCAGGTGGCTGTAAGCTGGTGTGTGGTGTGTCGAAGTGTCCATGAGCAGGAGGATGGAGCTCAAATTGCTCCCTAAGAGGAAGCTACCGCCTTGCATAGTTGCTGTGCATTTTAAAGTGTTTTTCCACAGCAACTTTAAAGATGTTTGCTATTTACTCATATGTGGTTACAGATGAAAGTACGTTTCAGAAACCTATAAGGGGATCATTTTAAGTATTTTTTAAAACTAGCCCATAAAAACTCTACCTTTTGGTGGTTGTCTGTGGTCATTGCAGGTTGTTGCAGGCAGGTGAGCGATGCCTAATCAGAAGCAGGTAGAGAAAACCAAATTTGATCCACAGGTACAGATAGGTGATACCTTACATTTCCTTTCCAATCCAATACCAGGCAAACCCAGTCTGGTGTCCCTGACATCAAAAGTGATACACGCGCTTGTGTTGTACAAAAATGAAATTCATTCAGGAAAAAGTACATGTTTCATATTCCAGGCATCTTGTGGCAGTTTTTGGTGTCACGGTCCTGGGTCGGATTGACCCAGCATTTTGAGTTTTTTATGTCTTGGTTTATTTTTGAATGATGGATTGTTCTTTATGTTTCTCTGGTGCTTTGTTGGGTTTTATGACAAATCTGTGTTTCAGTTATTTTGGTGTGTTTTTGCATTATGGATTGTTTTCTTATTCTCTTGTAGGGCTTGTGGTGGTGATGATGATGATTATTAGTTTCATGTTTCTGTTTATCCATGTTTAAGGATTTGTTGTTTCATGTATTGTTTGAGTTGCATGTGTTATATTCTGTCTGCCTCTCTGTCTGCGTCTTTGTTTAGTGGGTTCTTATTTCCTGTTTTATTGTGAAGGTCTATGACTCATGTGAGTGTGTTCAGTTCTACTGCTCCCCTGTCTCGTTAGTCCAATTTCTCCCAGCTGTGTCTCCCTCCTGTTTCCCTGATTACCACCCTGTGTATATTAGCCCTGTGTTTTCCTGTGCTCAGTGTCGTGTCGTACCCTCAGAATTATGCCTGTGTGTTGCAGGTCTCTGTTGCCAGTAGTCTTTGTTCAGTTCAGTTCATGTTTTGTATTCTCCAGCAATGAAGCTGAGGTTTTGAGCTACAATTCCGTGTTTGAGTCCTGCACTTGGATCCACATCTCCACCTGCCCGCACACAGAGCCCTGACATTTGGAAAATCAACAAAACAAATACCCAGGACAAGCTTTACCGGAGTGCATGCTAAGTCCATTTTTTTTAAAAATTTTTTTTTAGCTTTATCCATGCATGCAGCATCTCAAAACGTCATATCCACATTAAGAAGAGCAGAGGAAGTGACTGGTTTGGTGTTTTATACAGTGCTATGTTAACGTTTTTTTTTTTGTTTTTTTTTAATCAATCGAGCATCTAGTTCACTAGATTCTTGATAGTGCACGGCCTATGCACTCCATGTTGGAAGTTATTTCCTGCACGGAGATGTGAAGAACGTGAATTAGTTATTTTATAAATACTCTTTCCAAATCTTTTCAAATCAAGCATGTCTCAGTTCGATCTCAGTTGCCGTTTTGTGCAGAAGGAAGTCGTTTAATATGGGTAAACTGTTCAACAGCGCTAATCGTTTACTGTTACTTACAAGATGGTCTTGGTAACCAATAGGTCACTCCGCCCTGTGTGTACGGCTCGGGAGTCATTAAATTACATTATATCAGTGTCTCTGACGGTTACCTCAGCGCTGCTGCCCTTCAGATCAATTCCCTCTATTACCGAGTCTCCTTCAATCTCACCATTCTTCCCTCTTTCACCGCTCCATATTTAACAAGATTGAACAAATGGCACCCTCCATTAACCAGGCATGTCTAAGTCATTTAGCGTTGAAGATCTAGGAGAGAGGTGTACCATTTTTTTAAACCTACCTCCTTTTACCCCTCTGTCTCTTTCACTGTCACTTCTTTCCTCTCCTGCACAGCTTCGGCCAGCAGATGAGGCTTGTGTCTCAGCTCTCTGTCAAACCAGCTGTCTTTAAGCCACGGATTAAATGAATCACTTACCAGCCGCATTTTAATCCCTGCTGTCACACTCTTGCTCTCTCTTTCACACACACACTTTGTTGCTTCACGTGGGTCCATTAAATTGAATTATATTTGAATTCTATCTCAAAGTTAGATATATGTAATTAAACACTGACATTCATCTGATACATGGTGTTAAAGTAAGCCCATCCATCAGAACGTATTCTTACAACATGTCAGCCATGTGTTCCATTACAAGCACATTAGATGGAAGTACTTGTCTAATGAAGTGATTGAGTGCTTCAGCAAGCTGGGGTGTGTGCCATCTGCTTGCTACATAGTTGCTTCAAATCCAACAGATGAATTTTAGTGCATTTGTCTTTCCCACTTCGGTCAGTTGCAGTGAGTGTAGTGCCGAAGCAGTGTTTTTATTTTAAGAAAAATGCCAAATATTTTCTGGTTTTATTTTCTTAAATTTGAGGATTTAAAGCTTTGTGTGTGTGTATAAGGAAGTGCAAGACTTTTAAAAAGTACAACAAAGCACAAATAACTCAATGAACTGCAGTCCTAAAGCAACATGGGTGAAAACGGTAATGTTGTATTACATATTGTGACAATGTGTACATGAAGGCAGCATATCACATCATCACAGTTCTTCCCTATTGCACTTTGAATAAATATTTTCTTGCTGAGACAGTAGCTAAACATCACACACTTACTCGCTGCAATGCTGCTGCCAGTGCTGGCTACCACAGTGTTTCTGGTGCCCTCGTTTGTTTTTCGTTTCTTCCTATATTTGTTTTAACTCTGTGCTCTTTTTTTTTTTTTTTTTTTTTTAACTCCTTCAGTATGAGCTTTTGAATATGCCATCTTGCAATGTTCTTGATTTTCTGTGATGTCCCAAGGATATTACCTTTCTAAACCCAGCATTTGGTGTGGAGGAATATAAGGTGGAAAGAAAAAGAAGGCAAGATAGCTCTATAAAGACATCTCTGCTGGAGGAAATCTGGAGGTCTTTACAGCTTCCTGTTCATCTGCCACATTAAGAGTAGCCAGCTCTGCTGCACCACGGGGCCGTCTATCCTTGCTTGCCCCTTATATTCTACCGATTGTACTTTATGTCTGGCAAATTTTGCAGGTGACCCATCCCAGTGGGGATCACAGATGTGAGGCCTGTTTGGCTATGATGTGCTTTAGAAGAAAAACTCTTAACTCGAAACACTTGAGTTGAGGATTCAGTTCTGAGAAGGCCTCTCACCTCATTGTTCTCTGTAAATCACCAGAACAGCTGTGAATGTGGCATACTTCCATTGATTCCTGTATGCTAGGATTTGTGGACATGCCACCATGTAGTTAGTTTAATTCGTGGTTTCTTATAGTATGCATTTGCTATGGACAAACTACAGCATGTATTGTTGTTCACAAGAAAGAGAGGGTAACCATCCAGTCGCTGCTCTTAACTGAAAATATGCTTGTGGGCAGAACCAAGAAATCAACAAGAAAGTGCTTGGCTGACCCTTTCCACCCAGGAAGCCATCTGTTTCTCAAACCCCCTCAGAAGAATGATACTGTTCTTTCTCAGCCAACAATATCTATTTTTTTCTTCTACTTATCACAGAGGCATCAGCTTAAGCACAGAAGCCCAGACCACTCTCTCCCAGCCACCTCTTCAGGCTCATCTGGCAGAGCACTGAGGTGTTCCCAAGCCAGCTGAGACAGATAATCTATCCTATCCTGGGGCTTCTTCTCATAGTATGTGTCCCAAATACCTAATCTAGGATATGCCCTGGAGGCATTTTTGACATATGCTCGGACCATCTTAACTGGCTCCTTTCTATGTTGTATACCGAGACTGTAACCTGGTGTTCTATGATTTAAACATCCATCAACTCAGCAGTCTAAGCAGAGCAGACCTCCCACTTCCTATCTACTTCCTCTAGCTCTTTTGCAGGGAACATCATTCCCAAGCCAGCCAAAAAATGTAATTTCTCCATCATGCCTGATTGAAAGAGTCAAATTAAAACCAGCTTTGCAAGCATGCTGAAAGTTGTGACATTATATCATTTCTGTACGCTTATAATTGGAGGCTGAAATGAGAACTGGAGATGTGACAACAGTGATCGGTGACAAAATTAACAGTTTACACTGATTACATTGGTTTTTGTTGCATGCACATATTTATTTTAGTCTGAATGAGAATTTCATCTCAGCAGATAAGCTTAATGTTGTGTTTGCATGTGTTAATGCATTCAATCAGGAAAAGTCAGCAATGTGTCGTGCATTTGTCTTCTATTCACAAAGACTGAGATCCATCATTTGTTCAGTGCATTAGCTGGTGTGAATTGCATTGTTCTGTTCTTCGAATTAAAAAACAATCTTTCAGCAAGGCACCAGTTCAGCTTAGTAGATGCCATTTTCAAGACGCTACGAAATGTTTGATGGTATACATTTAAATAAATAAAAAGGACATTGAGCTGAGGGCATGCATGGGAGGGAGTGAAGGCCATGTAATAGTATGCAGTGATGAATTTTTTGATTTGAGTCCTTTTTGGAAACGTCAGGTTAGTGCAGAAGTCAACAGTATATTACAACACTGGTCCATATGCTTTCATTTTAATGCGTAGACCTTTAAAACATGTTAGCAACCATGTTAAGCAAAGTCTTTTCAGTGGGGCAGTAGTTGGTCTGAACGTAATGTGGCTAGCACAGCACACACAGATAATTGCCTCCCACCTCTGTTTTCCATTTAACTCACTGGAAGGAAGCGACAGTGTTGTACTGGCCGCTGTACTGTTAGTGATTATCTGCTCTCTGGTGACCACTTTTAAAGGGACATAAAAGCTCCTATGTATCATCTCTGATGGCTGCATTTTATTAGATAATGACTGCAATATATCAAATTCGGACCGTGAGAGCACCACAACCATAAGCACTGTGTATGTGCCCTCTGTAGAGAAGGCTGATTGTAAACAAAGTCACCCCAGTCTACTCTTCTGTTAATGTGGGTAAGCACACTTGAAGAAAATACCCTACTATGGAAATCATATGGTTTTTATGTAAATTCATAGTATAGTAGGAGGCAATGTTTTATTTGTTTTCCTTATGCACTGTTACTACATATACCACTCATCCTGTGACAGCTGGGATAGGTTCTAGTCCACCTGCAACCCTGAATTGGATAAGCCGACGGAAATTGATGGATGGATCTCTATGTATGAAAGTGCTCATGCATTTACATAAGAAGTGAAAACAATAGCCTGAAGCATGTGCCAGCTCAGTCAATTGAGCAAAACTATGCATGTCATCTGAAATTTTTAATTAAGTGCGAAATTATTCCCAAGTAACTTCAGTAAAAGCTGCAGATGTTGGTATTATGGAGTTAGTAACAAACTAAACACAAAATTTGGGAGGAAGAGGAAAAATGGACTAACCATCCCTACAATATGAGTTTTGTTTTTGAAAATTTTTGCGTTAAAGATGAGGATCTATCGCTCGCGTTTGGCACAGAAAGATAATAAAGAAAAAGATCTAAACTTTTTACAAGTTCAATGCAAAGAGTGAATGCAGACACTTGGCAGGCAGCAACAAAAGCAAATATTAACCTAAAACTTACAGGTAATGATGCATACTTACACATGAGAGAGAACTACAACCATGTTAACCACTGCAGCACTGTGCTCTCCAGACTTACTGCATTAAAACCCCAAATCACAACAGAAATACTAGTTCATGGGATACAAATCACCTAAAGATGGTCAGTTATTAAATGTGTGTCCAGCTGTAGTACTTGTAAAAAAAGTTTGAATATCATTTTGTATTGCATGGATGTGACGGGTATCTTTAGTAAGAACGAGTGTTTTTGAACCTAAAAAGGGGCAAAATGTTTACAGTCAAGTTGAATATGTTTTGGTCTTTAAGTCTGATGATTATCATCCTATTAATCAACTCCGTATTTAAGGGATTATGTTAGAATCACACCAGATTTGTTTCTAAATGAATCCCTCAGTCCATAACCCCCCTCCATTGTGTTTGGACTTTTTCAGTGCCAGAAATGCTTTCCCCTCAATCTGTTGCCCACAGGCTGTGTTACTTCTTTTATTCCATTTCCCCCACATTTCACACCAAATGGATTTTTAATGTTACTTTATCTACAACACAAAACCTTTCACACACTGCATTCCTCACCAGGTTCCTCACCATGAAACCTTTTACTCGTGGGAAACGTTTAGAAAAAAATCAAAAGGATTTTCTGAGAGGTAGCTTCAGTAAGTTCTGTTAAAGTTTTGGATGTCAGGTTAAAGAGATTTTGAACTTGACTGTTGTTATTATTTATTTGCTGCACTACAATGGTGGACTACTAAACAAGATTAGTGAGGTATGTGCAGCCTAAAAACCAGAGTTTTGAATGACCTGTTTTCTGTTTTTCTTTAACCTGGCGAGATCACAATGCATGGAGTTTGCATGTTCTCGCTCTTGCGGGGGTTGTCTCCTGGTACTCCAACTTCCTCCCACAGTCCAAAGACATGCAATTAGTGGGGTTAGATTAATTTGTGATTCAAAATTGCCCATAGGTGTCAATGTGAGTGCGGATGGTTGTTTGTCTCTCTGTATTAGCTCTGCATCTATCCAGGGTATACCCTGCCGCTGGCAGCTGGAATAGGCTCCAGCACCCCCGTGACCCTAAAAAGGATAAGTGGAAGAAGATTTTTTGGACATGTTCCAAGTGCAAAATAGATTTTCAGTTGAGGGCATGTGTTTTACATCTGACACTTGCTGAGATTGTTGTTAGTGATGTTTCTAATATAAACTGGAATGGCACAGTAGTGAAAACTGGATGTTGCATTGTCACGAAGATTTACTTGTTTTAAATATGTGGTGCAGACCTGTGAAAAACTAATAATACCCTCGACTGCCTCCAAAGGAGTTAAGAGGTTAACTATCAGGCGCTGCCCGTCAAATCCTGTCACTTGATTACTTGATCATCTGCAAGTGTGACCATTTTTATAAAAGAAGAAATTTTGGCAGATTGGCGTTTTGGAGCTTTTAGGTAAATGAAACTGAAAAGAGCACAAGGTTCATGACAGTACAGTTAGAAAAAGACTAAACAAGGGTGACTTGTTTGAAAGGGTTGCCAGGAGAAAAAGCCTCTTCTCTCTAAAAAAAAAAGAACATGGCAGCACAATTTAGGCTTGCACAGCTGCGTCTGTAAAAACCCACAAGAGTTTTGGAACAATGTCCTTTTGATATATAAGACCAAAGTGGAGGTTTGGCTGTAAGTCACTGTTGCTTGGCAAAAACAAAAGACAGCATATCAGCACTAACCGTCATGCACGGTGGTGGAGAGGTGATGAATTTGGCTTGCTTTGCAGCCACAGCACCTGGGCACCTTGAGTCTACCATGAACTCTCTGTATATCAAAGTATTCCGAACAAATGAAGCTGAAGTTTGACCAAAACTGAGTCATCCAGAAACAAATCTGCAACAGAATGGGTAATAACAAAAAAATTAAACGTGGTCTAATGACCCAGTCAAAGTCCAGACAGTCAAACGGAAATAATAATAAAGTAATCTGGGCAAAAAAAATCATGTCCTTCATTATGGGACAGTGTCACACTTCAGTACAATCCCACTCTGTCCACTTCTTAAGTAAAACCTTTAAAGGCATCAGATTTAAAGTTTAAGAGCTGTTAATCTGTGCTGATAAAAACAGCAGCACTGAAAGCTAAAATGAATATAATCACTTATGTATTTATATACTTGAATAAATGTATATTCACTTAACGATTTTCTGCCAGCATTCCTTTCTCCTTACTTACATGTAGCACCAGTTCTGCTTTTTATCGTAATGATTTTTTATGTTCTTTAAATTTCTTCACCCGTTGACGACTGAAAAACGACAAATGACGCACAAAGTGCTTCCTTTGTGTGAACACACACAGCCTGAAGCAGGAAGCCTGGTTTAACACAGTTAACAACCACCAGCTAACACCTAAAAAAAACAAACACAAAAAACCCAACAACACAAAACGTCTGGCTATTTTGAACCTCCCTATTAGTGGGTGCACATCTTAGGAAAGACGGATAGATGAATAGCACCCCACCCCACTTTCAACAGCTGCAAAAATGTTCTTTCAAAAGTGCTATTTGATTTTAATCTAAGTCAACAGCTCGACACCTTCCTAAAATGGGCCAGCAAGACATCATGGGACTCACCATTTCTGAACAAACAAGTGATGTAAAGGTGCAGAAAGATAGATTACGTTCACACTCAAGTTTTGTTGGCTGTTTATGTGAAGTTTAATATGTCTCCAAGGCAGCTTCCACATCACCATTTCAGATGCTAACTGACAGTTTTCTGTGTATTTCTGTCAATTCATGGTGCCCTTCAACATCTAAACCTTACTGACTACACTTTCTTAAAAAAATAATATAACCATCTTTTCTAAAAAGAAATGGAAAATATTTGGCAGGGTCCTTGTGAAGGTTGCCCGGTAAGAAAAATGACAGTAGGTCATATGTGACTGAGTCTGTAGTTTTATATGATATTCTGCTGTTGTTAAATTAAAGTATTTTCACGTAATGCGTTGCTGCAAGTACTGTCAAGACACGAAGTTCTTTAGAAATATATCTTTCAGTATTAAAAGCTGTATTAAACACAGATTAAACCGATTTTAAATATTAAATTTAATTATGTCCTCTTCTCTCAGTTTTTTTTAAACTACCCTAATTTCGTGTTATCCACAGTGAAGAAGAGATAATAATGTTGAGGATAGAATAAAGACAGTCTATGATCATTGCAGCAACTAGATTAAAAAATAGAAGAATAAAAAAAATAGACTGCTAATGCTGATAAAACTGGGATCTTATATCTATTATTATATCCTGTCAGTTCACATCAGCTAAACCGGAGCCATTTCTCTTATGCACATAAAATTGCCTTGCCAATATACCCACTGTGTCTTGACCAAGGCTGAGTGCTTCTCCATCTTGCTCGCAGTCTTTCTTGAGCTTGCGTATATATCTCAAGACAATGAATAGAAGGTCGGCTTCAATCTCCTGTTGATCTCTTTCACCTTCACACCTTTTGTGTTCCATTTTGCCTCCCATTCAGTTTCAGTCTTTGTCCTGTGGAGAGGCCAGCACCAGGACTGGCTAGAAACTGAAATGGAAATTGATTAAAGCAGTGGGAAATGTTGCAATAATTGATTTTTTTTTAAAGGCAAAACACAGAGCAGCAAACATATGCCCACGATATCATCACTTTAAAAAGGCGTGATCAAGGTGTCAAGCCATTGTCCATTTACACATCCAGCAGACAAAGGCCTGCATTGGCATTCAAGCGCTGCTGTTTTTCAGGCTACGAGGTGAATGTAAATCAAATATTCACTATTTCCGTTTCCGTATGGGTGCAGTGGGTTTATCGCCTTTTTTTAAGCCAACTCTCATTACACATAGCAGTTTGATTTAGTGCTGGTGTCAATTTCATTCGTAAAAAAAGGAACTCAAAAAAGAAAATCAAATGAACACAAGAACATCAGTAATATTAAGCAGAAGTCTGGGCACTACAGGCCCTCAAACCATTTTTAATTATTCTTTTTGCATAGGGTCTTCTAGGATATACATACTGTTTCATTATGAGAAAAATTATGTTACTCTTAATAAGTCTGCGATCCTTATCCTTTTGGACATCATATGTACTCAAACTGCTGGAACATCTTGGATTAAGGATGACGTGCTAGTCAACATATGCTGCTAATGAGTGCACATGCAGGGCTTCACAGTTTCAGTTTCTCACTCAATATGCTCCCTCACACCCTCAATAAGAACATAAGAAATATTCAGAAGGTTTTTGGTTTTTTTTTACACATATTTACATATTTAATAAATGCCTTATATCATTCCCAGTATTTTTGTAACTTCACCAAATAACAGGAGATTGACCCTTTTCTCTTTTTCACTCATCTCCATAATTTTCCAAGTAACTGCTTTGATCTTTTGCTCATGCCGAGGCTGCTGGCTCGTGGCTGGCCCTGAGCTCTGGATAGCATTAGCTTTAGCATATTTTCCTTTCTTAGCTTCTTTAAACTGTCTGTGTCCAGCTGGGTGTGTGATTTACTTTTGTGAACTTTGTGTCTTCACTCACAGCGTACTATATGTTAGCATGTAGCTAACATATGTGTGTGCCTCTGACTATTTGTCTGCACCACTGTCTACATGTTGGTTCATAATTAGACCACCCGGTCATTGATCATGGCCAAGTATGCTGGAAATCAGCCAATTCGGGTCCCTGCCCAGTCGGTGCATTTGTATTCAGTTTCAAACAGGGTTAACATTACCTCAGTATTCTGTTTAATTAACGTTTTTCACAACCTTTCACCTTTTTGGAAATAGAGCTGTATGCTAAGGATTACTTAGAAGGTGACAACAGGAAAAATGACATCTGCTGCTGTTACAGCAGGAACTAATGATGGTCATTATGGAATGAAAGATTTCCAAGACATAAGTTCAAAGGATATTTGTATTTTAATAAATAAAAGCCACGCTTGTATCAGCTCCATATATTTAAACTTTAAGCTGTTGACCTTTAGTTTTTTTTTCCCCTCATGTGGCTTTGAAGTAAAACGACCTTCATTCAGAGCAGCAAAATACCAGGAAAATCTCCATTAGAGTTAAAGCAGCACATTTCAATACATTCAAATAACCTGAGCAAGGACCAAGAAACAAAATCAACGTACAGTGATGACAATATGACAACTACAGGAAATAGCATCACCATATATGGTGCATTGTGTGCACAAATAGCTAGCTCATCTTTTTGCTCATTTGCAAGCTTAGTGGTGAGTGTAACATTATACTTTAAGTAGTGTTAAAAAAAATACACAACACGTAGTTGGCCCCCTAGATAAAAATAGTACTGTGGTCTCCAGTGAGGTAACTAGTGGTGACTAATGTGGGTGAATCTGTAGCTGCTGCCTGTGAAAAACACAAGGCAGACATTACCATCATTTTTAGTGGTCATGTTATTGTCCTGTATATTTTTGCACGAACATTTTCTTTGCAGCTACATTCCTCAGTCTCTTGTTCTGTTATTGTGCTTGTATGTGCTTATTTGTGTGTATCTAAACCCTTTACATACAAACAGGTTCAAAAGTCAAGTCAATGTTATTTAGCGAGACAACTGTACCGTGTTTTTTTGTTTTGTTTTTTTTTTTTAGTTATTGGAAAATGTTACTATGCAGAAACCACAAAAACAACATGCAAATTCCACACAAAGAGCCCGGCCTGATGGTGGAATTGAACTCGGGACCTTCTTGCAATGAGGCAAGCAACCGTGCCACCATGCTGCCCTTCTATTCGTCAATCACCAGAAATTACTTTCTGCTTCGCAGTGTTTTGAAGGGTTGTATAACTTCTAATAAGCCTAGAAGGTTTAGCCATATCTGTTATATAATATTAAACATATTAATGATAGACATGAACCAAAATACAAAAAAGAAAAAACAAAAGTAAGAAGCCACAGAATATAAGAATTTGCTCAGTATTCAAATAAAGGTCAAATCAAACCTGGAATACAAAACTTCAGACAGAGGAGCAACAGAAAAACCTGAAACAAGAGCCAAACTCAAACATATTAACTAAAGAATCTAAATTCAAAAGCATGACCAACCCCAGGGAACATAACACAAAATACTTAGTTTTTGAGGCATAGTTAAAAAAAAAACCAGTTGTTCTAGTATTGTGGTTTTTAACTATACAAAAAGATATGACGGAGCCACAAAATCAGTCGACATTAGAGCTCACATGTATAAACAGCTGGAGTTACAAACGGATGTCTGAGACTACTCTGGAAAAGTCTCTCTAAATTTAAACATTTCTGTAGTCATATAAATGTTAAAATGAGATGTGAATACACACAACTGTGTGTTTTCTGTGGGAAGAGAAACTTCCAGGCCATTCAGCCAAATATTGTACATATACTTTTTTTGATGTGCTCTTGGTGCTGGACTCCAAACTGCACACAAATATCAATCTGTAAGTTTTAAGTTTTAAGGGTGTACTTAAAAACCATAGAAGAAGACCTTAACTACCTTGGCTGACATTCATCCGCAGATTGTTATCCTCTCGCCTACTGATCAAATTGGATCCCTTGGATGTGTCCAGTACAGTATTAAAAAATGGCCACTGCAGGCAAGAGGAGGGACTGTGAAAGCTTGGAAAGTAAATTCCATCCATTGCAAATCATTTGTGGTCGAGTGCACAAACCCATGGGGGTGACACTGAAGTGTTAAAAGAAAGATGGGCATCGGTATTTCATCATGTTACAGTTGGACACAAATGGCCATGAACAGGCACTGACACAGATGGGCTCATGAGCCCCTTGATGAGAAACGTAAGCTCGGTTTAAGGTCAGGATTTGAAACACAAGTTCAAAATCTAATGGGGCAAAGTCCACAAGACATTTAGAGCAAGACCAGTTGGTGTTGAGAAGGACTGTGCTGGCAGCAGAAGCTCTCTCCTCTGTGTCAGATTTCACTGAGGCATGGGCATGAGAGCGAATCAAACACGTCATTGCTCTACAGTGGAGACCATTTAGATCATAAATAATGTTTCAACTAGTCACGTCATCACAAAGAGATAATAAAAACACCAGAATTGGTCAAATCGTCCGTTTTCCCTTTAAAATCTTTTTGAGAGGCTTTCAAGAAAAAAAAGTAATTAAGCGAAAGAGAGAGGCTAGTGAAAATTAGTATATGATTTTATTTAAATAAAGCAACATTTCTATCCCTCCATCCACCCATCTATTTTCTGCTAATTAACCTGGTCCAGTGGGTGGGAGGGTGGAGGCTGCTCCAAGGCCAGCTGAGAGATATAATCTCTGCAACGTGTCCTGGGTCTGCCCCAGGGCCTCCTCTCAGTAGGACATGTCTGAAACACCTCACACCCAGGAGGCATCCTAATCAGATGCCTGGACCACCCTAACTGGGTCCTTCAATGTGAAGGAGTACAACTTGAGGCCATATGTGAGGGTAGGAATGCAGATCATGTGGTAAATTGACAGCTTCACTCTTGCCCTCAGCTTTCTGTTCACCACAGAAAAGCGTTACAGCACACGCATAAGCACTGAAACCATAGCAATCTGTCTATCTAGCAATGCAGAAAACATCCTCTAGTGGGTCTTGTTCTCACTGTCAGGCACAGTGGAGCTTGACTGGAGTTGGCCACCACTGGTTCCCTATGCTCTTCACAGATGAGAGCTGGTTTACCCTGAGCACATGTGACAGACGTGTAAAGGTCTGGAGAAGCCATGGAGAACATTATGCTGCCTATAACATCATTCAGCATGACCGGGTTTTTGGTGGATCAGTGATGGTTTGGGGAGGCATATCCAGAGTGACACACAGATCTCTACAGGCTAGGTAACTGCACCCTGACAGCCAACAGATAGGGATGAAATCCTTGGGTCCATTATCAGACTCTACACTGGTGCTGTGGGCTGGGCTTCTCTTGGTACACTACAATTCTGGCTTCATGTGGCGAGAGTATCCA
>NW_005187464.1:2745314-2768743 GCF_000239375.1 Pundamilia nyererei | reverse complement strand
TATATATGGGCAAATTTTATGACTTGACTACTTCATCATGTACACTGGGGCTCACACTGAAAGGGCTGTAGGACATTGTAGTCCATTTACCACCGCTGTCCACACTGCTTTGTGATGTAAACATTAATTGCATCCTACAAGTAAGGTTTGGGTTTATTTTATATTTTTTTCAAATTTAACAAAACCTAAGAAATCTGCTGTATTTTTATAAGTTGCTGGTAGAAATGTTGCTTAGTCAGTGTACCTTTTGGAAGAAGGAATTTCACAGTAATGCTCTAGCTATAATTTTGTCTTGAATCTAGACTTTAATGATGGTTTTAATTTTTTATTATTTTACTTTATCATTTTATCATTTCATTTATTTCACAGATTTCTATAAATCACTTAATTCCATACTGCGGATGGATTGTTTTATGCGTTTCGGATCTAGCAGCAGGTTTATAGATGTGATTTATTTTGTTTGATACAGACATTAACAGCTGTGTTTTTTTTCCCAGAAGGCACGTACTGAGGTTTTACAATTGTAAGAGAGGAATGCAGTTTCTTAACTCTTTTATTTATGCCACTTGCTGACATGCAGGCTAATTTATACATGAATAAAGTCCAATAGTGTACTATAGTACAGTAATAGTAGTATAGTCACCATTGTCAGGACAGGATGTGGACCCAAATGCAGGGCTCAGGAGACAAAACATAAACATGTAAACTAAAGGGCAGTTTTCTTTCAGTTCTTGCCAACAAAAAATACAAAACAAAGACGTCAGCAGAGCCTGGGCAAATAATGTAGAGGACATGAGGAGACTGAGACATTGGCTGTATCCCAATTCAGGGTCTGCAGCCTTAAAGGCCGCATTTTAAGGCCGATTACGTCACAGCGACGCGACGAAGGCTGTCCCAATTCGAAGGCTGCTCGAAATGCAGCCCTCAAATGCGTCCTTCATTTCCCTGAATTTTAAGGACGTGGCGGTGTAGACTTCGTGGCCCAACATATCACAGAATGCATAGCGCGGCGGTGGGTTTGGATAATTTTGCCGGAAAAAAACGGCGGATGAGGGGCGCCCGAAGAGTGAACTTTAAGTAAGTACTGAATATTATGTCACTTTTTTATGTGCAAATTTTTAATAACGAAGAACATTAAAACATTACTGTTGGCCACATGTCGGCAAAGTTATGTGACATTAGTGACGTTTGTACTAACTTGGTTTTAAAGCCTTTACTTTAAAATATACGGCGTTCAATAGCTGAGCTTAATCTTACAGAGAATGATCAAAGCTCATGTAGAAACAAACAAACAAATAAATAAAAGATTTTCTCCTTCATTTCTGTCAAACAATTCTGTATGAAACATTTCCAGCTGTTCCAGTATCATGGTTGCTAGGCAACCTGGGCAGCGCAACGGAGGCTAGACCGTCCCATTTCACAAGCCTCGCACTTCCGGCCTTAGCGTTCTTTAAGTACGCGGCCCTTGAGGATCGTTGAGGCTGCGTACTTTAAGGCTGCAGACCCTGAATTGGGATACAGCCATTTTATACAAACACAAGATAACGAGAGGATGGGTAACAGGAGGAAACACAGCTGGGGATAATTATTGAGAACGAGGCAGGGGAAGAAGAACTAAAGTTGAAAGACTAACAAAATAAAACAGGAAGTAAAAGAACACAGGAACAGAAACGCACTCTTGACACAGAGAAGACAGGAGGGCAGGATTAATAAAACACAAGGACCCAAAAATACAGTCTACAAAAAAGGTACAAACTCAAACACACAATCAAAAAACATCATTAGAAGAACATACGGAAATCATAAGAACACTCTTAACTAAGAGGTTTCTTCCTGTTAAAAAGAAGTTTTTCTTCCCCACTGTCACCAAGTGTGTGCTCATAGGGAGTCGACTCATTTTTAGGGTTTTTTCTAATATTGGAAGGTCTTTCCTAGAAGTCTTACGAAATCAAGCGCTTTGAGGCGACTGACTGGCAATTGGTGCTATTTAAACAAAACTGAATTAAATTGAAATTCATTGAATTTTCTAATGCTAGCCAGAGCTCAGCTTCCCATCTTTGTTTGAAATGTGGACTAATGTGGTATTGTGAGCATCTCTAAATGTCCCTGTTCTGTAGCCATAGAAAACTAACCACCTGTTAAACTCACAAAATGACTGTGCATTGTTTACAACATAGAACAATACACAGTATTATAATATGCGAACAACTTCCAGTTAGCTCTGATTTTCTGCTTTTACTAGCATTTTTTACTTTTTTATAAATCTTTTTTTATGCACAGATTGGAAATAATTATCACTACAGAGCTCCAAAT
Organism: Pundamilia nyererei; assembly: GCF_000239375.1. Classification (NCBI taxonomy): domain Eukaryota; kingdom Metazoa; phylum Chordata; class Actinopteri; order Cichliformes; family Cichlidae; genus Pundamilia; species Pundamilia nyererei. The sequence goes on along the minus strand of NW_005187464.1, from coordinate 2,766,430 downwards.
ATTCATTCATTTGAATTTATTAATCAAAAATTATAAAAATGTTTACAGCTGCTCATTTAAATACCCTGTTTTGTTTCCACGGGCAGGTTGCCATGTGGTGCTTTGGTTCGTCAGTGTTCTAAAACATGCTTGACCTTGTTAGTAATTATTCCTTCGTCCTCGGCCTCTGTTGCGTCTAACATGTGTGGGTTCAGGCAATGTGTCTTTTTCAGGTCCAGTCCTTTCAAAATAAAGCATGTGCATATTAAATTTCACATGGAAAGTGAAGAAATCTCCTTAAGATAATAAATCATGCTAAATGCCTCAGTTTGCCACTAATTGAAGTTGCTTAACTTTTGCTTAAAAATTAAATTCTTTCCAAAACAATTCTTCATTGAGCCAATTTTTTTTTTTTTTAACCTGAGAGTGATAATATGATCATTTATGGGAATATGAGCAACTTTCTACTCACAGTGAGTGAGGACCAGTGAACAAGCGTTTATATTTACACCACACAAAGAGTTCATCAACTTTGGCTTGTAAGAAGGTCGAGCCAGTGATCAACAGACGGAGCCCCTTTGGGTTTAAAATGATGTGGTCTGGCTCCTTAGCGCTGGTCTAGTTCCTCGTTCTGTGCCAAATATATCTGGCTCTCCAAGGAAGTCCTGTTTGTGAGAACTGAGAAAACAGATGAGCAAAATGCATCACAGGAAACGGATGATGTCAAGGTTCGAGTTAATTCTCACTTTTTGCTACAAGGCAATCTAGCAGCAATGTTTTTGTTTGCTATCAAATGTGTTTCTAAGGCTGTGCAACTATCCTTCTACCTCACCTGCAATATCTCTCTGCTTCTATTTATTATATCCTGCTTCTTTCACCTCCTCTGTTTGCACAAGGACTAAATATTTCATTTCTAAAGGAAATACTGTTTGCTCAAAGTGTCTGCCACTAGTTGTGGATTTTTTTGAGCTCCTTAGTCTAACACACATGCTGTCATTGCCTGGCAGTTATATCATCCAAATGTAATGCTTTAAGTAAATGATTTCAGTATAAACCTGAGAAATAAAGCGGAAAGCTGCCTCAACTGCTTTGGAGAGTGATAGCATCACCGTTGCTATGGCATACACTGCCGGGCGTCGTTGAAAGAAATGGTTTAGAGAAATGTGCTTGGCTTAAAGCTTTCGATTGTTGTGCCACAAAAGGGGCAGGATTTTCTTCATAGACTTTTAGTGTAATAAGAGATATGTTTGACGACTGCCTTTCATATGCAGAACTGTGGGTATTTGTTTGGTAATCCACATATTTTTTGTGCTCAGCTTTGAACTATCAGCGTTATCAAATTGGTATATGAAATTTTGAATTTCAACATTGATCCATCAATTTTCTTTTGCTTATCCAACTCAGGGTAAAGAGGTGCTGCAGCCCACCCCAGCTGTCACAGGGAGAGAGGCAGGCTCTGGACAGCACACCAGTGTGCCGCAGAGCTACCTCACTGCACTGGTTTGTTTTGGTTTGGTTTTGTACCTTGTATTAAAGTTTACAATTAACCATTTATGTGTAAATGCCTATAAATTTACATTTAAAAATGGATAATGTACTAGCAGAAAATTGCCAGCACATTTTGTTTTGTTTTTTTTAGGTATTTATTTTTTATTTTCTTGTTTGTTTGTCTGTTTGGTTGTTTTGTTTTTTTACACCTTCTGATCTTTATCTTGTAAATTAGGGGGCCGTGTCCTCGGTCTCCTAATCAGATTAACCTAGCGGTGCATCACTGTTTAAAAACACCATGACTTTTGTACAGTCAAAATGCTGACCTTGAAGAACTGACCTTAAACTAAGAAAAAGAAAAGAAACAGGAAAAAAGGTTAACCGTTGGCCTCGACCATCTTTTATGTACAGTCTATCTATGGTGGTGTGGTGGTCAGAAATCGTCTGAAGTCTGTTGACTCAGGGTTTTGTATTTATTAATATTATCCTATGTTCTTGTTTATTCTGGTTATGTATTCTGTTAAGATTTGCTAGTTGTTAGGTTTTGGTTCTGTACTCCCTGCGGTTCAGTCAGTCTCTGTGTTTCCTCCGTACGTTTCTCCCTGCTTATCATACCCGGTGTTTGCTTGCTCTCCATCTCCTTCAGGTTTGTTAGTTTGGTTCTTAGTTTTTCCAGTTTAGGCTCTTTCTTAGTTCTGGTTTTGCCACCTTCGTTTTTTGTTTATATTTCTGTTATCATAAATAAAGATCACTCACATCTAAGTCAGTGCCTTCATCTTGGATCCTTCATTCATAACTCCACACGGCTTGCCCCGCAAACCGCGACAGAAATGACCTAATACTGTATAAAATCACAAAAGGATTTACAAAAGAAGGACAATGTGGCAGTAGTAGGTAACATACTAGATGCTGAAAGGATTGAGAAGTGTGATAATTTGCTGGGAACTAAGGACTCTTTAGTGTTAAGATGGATTTCTGAACTACCTTAGTTTAGTAAAGCTATCTAAACGTAAGAAGACTGCAGTTTTCTACTAAAACGTTACAGTTAAGCATTTTCTTCAAGCGCTTCATAGAACCTTTTAGCGGAGAGGAAAATAAAAGTCTTCCTGTGTCCCCGAGGCATTAAAGAAAAATGTAAACTCTAAAGTGGCCCCCGCTACTTCACTGAACGTTGAAAGACAGTGAGGTTGTGGGGTTAAGCGTCTCCCGATGACTCATTTCTTGTCAATAAGCTGTTCATCAGGGGGAAACAGGGAGGTTTTGTCAGATGGAGCAGCTCAGAAGCAGAAGGATGAAGCAGCCTGAGCTTTATATAGAGGCTAAGGGGATGGATATTGACCTTTAGTGGAATCAAGAAGTGGATTCTTCCCATTTGACAGGACGTATTCTATGGTGTTGGAATGACTTTAATCTGTTACAGGAGGATGGGGGAATTTATCTGAGATAAATACAGAATGCCTCTGTCTTTTTGTCTCAGTGTCCACTTTCTATAGTTTTGTGTCTGTGGGGAACATCCTTCTTATTTTCCTCAGAACATGCCACTCTACACGAAGCATTGCCCAAACAGGCAAAGAATAAAAGTGAAAATCGGGGGGAAAAAAGATACAGAAGTATAAAATAGAGCAAAGCAATAGAGGGACACATGATACTGAACAAGAAATGACTTTTACATTTACATTGTGTTTCCTTTTTACTCCTGATAGGATTACCGTAACCAGGGTTCAGAACAGAGCAAACCAATTTTATTGCAAAGATAAGGAGGTGTGAAAGAGAACAAACATAAGCTCAGAGGATTTAATATTTACTTTAGTACTTAATGATAATTTGTCTCTAAGTGAGCCTGAGAAGCACAGAAATGTGTGAATGCCTAAATGATTCAATTACAGCGGCACAAAAGTGACATCGCTGTATAATATAAACAAGTGTGGATTCAGTAAAACTACAGTGGAGTGCTTTGGAGCCATGTCAAATACTGCAGAGTGGTGTTATACACCCCAGTGACTTACTTGCTGCTTTGCATTTTGTGGGATGTTTACATGGGTGAGAAGTGGCATTATGTGTAATGCAACAGTGATTAACAGTTTTAGACCTTCCACTATAAAGCAAACGAACATCTCCTCACAGCGCCCTGTGACAGCATGCGCAATATGTAGTATAGTTCCCATCTCACATTGTGCTATTTTAATACTTTTTGAAGCCAGCAAAGGTCAAACAATCCAGTATTTCACAATGACCAGAGAATTCGTTTTCTTTATTTCTTACTCTGTGGTGATAATCATCTTGTGACCTTTCATTTTTATCTTGCAACCAGACTTTAATCTTGCAATCCAAGGTACTTTGAGTCCTAAATTTGAAAGGAAAAAAGGACTATAGCACTACATTGCTGACATGCACACATTTCTTTTTGTTTTCAGTCTTTTGCTGGGTGTAAGATACAAAACACTTAAATGGCCTTTATTGCAGTCTCTTGGAGGCTTTGACGTGAGTTAGAAGCGTGGCTTTAGCTCATGAACGTGTAAGTTTTTAATTAGTTTTAATAAAGTTTGTAACAATTTACACTGTAAAAAGTGACTACCAGATTTACAGTCAAGTCCATAGGTTTTTACATAATGATACATGTCTTTTCTTTTCTTTCAAAGTGTTGCACAAAGGTATTGGGAATTGCAGCTCCTCTTACACGCGGCATCGCTGTTTTTTTTCTCTTGTTATTCCATGAGAAATTAAGCTGATGTAAGATCTGTTGATTTCAAGTGCTGAAATGGCATTTGGTATCTTTTCACATGAATTCCCAACATGAGAATTGTGCAGATGCCAGTGAAGGAGGCTTTTAAGCTGAAAAACCAAACCTGTCGAAGAGACAGCCAAAATGTTAGGGGTGTACAAATCTTAAAAAGAAGGAATGACAGTGACCAGCTCAGCAACACTAAAAGGCTTGAAAGGCCACAGAAAAACCATTCACAACATCTTAACAAGTCAACAAAAAAACTTCAGGAGGTGGGCTTACCAAAGAGCACAATAAGAGACGCTTTGAATGAGGTTTAACAACATGGTGCAAATGACAGGTTACACTCAAGAGCAAGATTAGATTAGACGTTGCCAAAAAACGTCTACAAGAGGCCAAACGTATCGGGACAAAGAAACGAGGTTTTCTTTGAGAAGCAGTCACCTGATTTCAACCCAGCAGAGCGTGCTTTTCAGTTACTAAATTCAAAGCTGGAGCCAAGAGACCCGCAAACAAGCAGCAGCTGAAGGTGACTGTGGTAAAAGAGTTGTCAGAGCATCTCAAGAAGGGAAACGGCTTTCGGTGATGCCATGGGTTCATGAGTTTGACTGCAAAGGATCATCCGAGCATTAAAAACAGAGTTAATTTTATTGACGTAAAATTTGTGTCATAGTTTTCATCAACAACCATTTTATTTCTGAAAAAAATACTAAGCTAACAAAAGATAATAAATAAATAAAAACTCCTGCACGAGGACAAAAACTGTGCTGAAATGTATTGACACTAAATAAAATATTTTGCAGCTACGCGAGCCAATGCAAAGTAATTAAGTTGTTTAGAAAGGCAGGACAAGTTTGGAAGTGATCCAATATGAAGTAATATCCTTGTGCAGTAAGGTTAGAGGCACACATTAGCTCTGGCTGCGGGGAAAGAGTGCGACTTTCCTGTTTCTCATGAAAACGTGCCAAAACATCAACCTTAGGTTCAGTCTACTATAATCTTATGTAGTCAACTAAACCAAAAAGAATTTAGACGTGTAAGTAATAATTAAAACTACATGAAATTTTAGCCAAACACTAAAATTTAAAAAAAAAATGCTGTCAAAGTTAATACTGCTTGAAAACAGTCCTAATGTTTAACGTTGTTTGTCAGTCCAGTTATTTTTGAGCCTCAGGAAATGAAAAACCATGAATGAAAGTGGCTCTAAGTCCTAAACAGTGACAGACAATCCTAACAGTACTTTGGTGTTATTATTTTTGATTTACCTTTAACCGTGGCAGTCTACAGGCAAAATTATGAACCTAAGTGCATCACGTTGAGGCAGTGATTTTGGAATACTAAGATTACTTCACTGGTTAGATGTTGGTTTTCATTTTGGGGATGCGAATATTTGTTAATTGTGGAAAAATATACAGTCTCAGCTTGGCTGCCTGCCTACCTATCCCACATTGATCATCATCCTTCAGTTCACCCCACTGAATGAACGCAGCTCTGTTGTTACTTGATTGAGTGAACTAAAATCTTGCTCTCCAACCCCCCGAGCACACCTGCCTCTCTCTCTGTCTCTGTGTTTTTGTTCCACTGTCTTACACTGTATCTCCCACTGATGCAGTTACAGCTGAAATCACAGCACAGCCCTCAGCTTTAACTTCTGTGCGTGGTGATTTTGTCAGACAACTTTGCAGTTATAAAATCCTTGAATGTTCACTGTTGATTACTTCAGATAAAAATTGTATTTGTGACAGCCGGTCACATTCAAAAAAAAAAAGAAGAAGAAGAAGCATCTCAAAATCACAGTTCCTCCACAGTTTGATAAATCAAGGCTGGTTTTATTTTTATCATGTGTGCCTTGTTTTCATGGAAGATTGGAAGAAGCATTATCCCAAAGTACAACAGCAATAATATTAAAAATGCAGTCAGCCACATCCCGGAGTGGGATAAATGAGAAACTCTATGCAGGATGGCCCTGACGTTACCTGTTAGGGCTTTTGCCATTTTCACAGCATGCCTCCTGCACGCTCACCGAAGTGTAATGTACTGTACTAAACCTACAGACTCGGGCCCCGCAGTGCACCGTCTTAGTGAAACAGTGAACCGTTTGTTTATAGATGAGACATATAATTATGTTACAGAATCACTATCATTATCAGTGAACACATTGGGGGGGCGGGGGGGTTTAACAGAAGTTAGTTTTTTCCCTTAATTTGCTGCTCTCACTAATCAGTTTGAACTCTGTGTATCATCGCTGGCTTCTTGATCTGGCACATAAATAACAAAACATAGTGTTTTCATTTTGTGTAAATGGGAACATTGGGAAGGTCTACTGTGCAGGCGGAATTGGTAAATCGCATTATGAAAAGGATTGACGATGACACAAGGTGATGCACTTACCTATCTGTTTCTGTTTGCAAGCTTTTCTGTTTAATAGGTTGAGTCTGTGCTGTTGTGCATTTATTCTTTCATCTCTACTGTGTTGTTGCAGAAGTTCCTCCGTACTGCTTCATTTCTAGATTAAAACAATTCTGGGGGATCAAAGACTCTCATTAGGAGGCAGATACAAATCCCACAAAAATGGCTATATGTCAGGAAGCCACACATTCGAAACAAATTGCACAACGAGTCCAGAAGGATTTTCCAAGTTACTCAATGTGCACTGCCCTTTCCTGCAAGTAAATCACTTTTTTTTTTAAGTAACAGCCCTTGAGTGCTCTTAACATAAAGTAATCTAAACGCAGCGATTTCCACATATTGTGAATATCACCGTGAATGTATGCTTCCCCTGAGCACACGAAGTATTTCCTGCCATTTGTTTTCTTTAAACCGTGCAACATTACATTCACCTCTACCTCGTCTGTCTCCCACACCCATGCTGCTTTGGTCCAACATCTAATCTTTATTTTGCTCATCTTGACCTGGGAGCGATAAGGACAAGCTGACAAGATCAGCTTCATGTTACTGTCTGTTAACTGCTCTCGCTAACTTGCTGCTGTGTTCTCATCAGTGTGCCCTTTTTTCCCCACTCTGTTGCTCTTCTATCCCCTGCGCCTCTGTTTTGTAGGAAACTGATTTAAATCATGTTCACTGGCTGACCTCATGTCAAGATATGCAGGGGGCGACGCTGAGTCGGTGTTAGAAGGGGAGACGGGGAGAGAGCATGAGGGAAGGAGGTGAACGTTAAATAGACTGAGGGCTAAGGTGCAACCAGAAGCATAGACTGTCCTGAAGCTCTTAGCATATTTGAGTACTATGGCACAGTCCTCCAACAATATAAAAGACACAAGAACATACTAACAGGCAGAAGGCGAGATCACTATACCATAGAAAAATGACTCACTCAGTGTGTATAATCAAACCAACAAACCAGTAATGAATTAATACGTAACAGGGATTTAATTATATGAACATGTGTGCATGAGTCACCCCTCTTTTCTTTACATTTTGCACAAAACATGGGAAATAGATGCAGTAATTTATTGAAACCATAAAACTTAAATCCTTTTTGTGCCAATTCCTTACCATTGTTGCCTTTTAAAGTGCCTGTCTGCTCAGTTTTGTAAGCAGAAGCAGTTGTGTTCAGCTTCAGTTCACACTGTTGAATTAGAAACCTGATTTAAAGCAATGGAAAAAGCAATGAAAGGGTCACAGGAATTTATACAACTGATTTGGTAAAAGCATAATAAAAAATATTGCTGTAGCTCTTACTAACAGTTTGCATTCTGTATGACTTCACTGGCTTCCTGATCTGGCACACAAATAACAAAACATAGCATGTTCATGTAAATGGGAAAATTGGGAAGACCTACTGTGCAAGAGGAGTTGGTAGATTGTATTATGAAAAAGACTGACGATGATACAAGAAAAAAAAGATGTTTTTTGTGTTTGCTGGATGATGTGTTTAAAAGATTGAGTCTGTGTGCAGTTATGTATTTATTCTTTTATCTCTTCTGTGTTGTTGCAGAAGTTCCTCTGTACTGCTTCGTTTCTAGATTAAAACAACTGGGAGATCAAAGGGTCTCATTAGGAAGCAGCTACAAATCCCACAAAAAGTGGCTATATGTCTCCATAATAAGCTCCTCCTTTGGCCATTTTTATCTAAAATCTGGTATATTATAACTGTAAAACCATATAACTGTAAATGTGCCTTTTTAATGCCAATTCGTTGCCACTGTTGGCTTTTAAAGTTCCCACTTTGTTCATTTTTATAAGCAAAAGCTATTGTGTTCAGTTTGACTTCTCATTGTTGAATAGGAAACATGTTTTAATGGTGGAAAAAGCAGTCAAATGGTCACAGGAACTCATAAAACCAATCTGGCTAAAAACTTTAAAAGCTCTTTCTTTTTTGGATGCAACTCACACATGCAGTTGGTATTAAAACACACATCGGGAGATGCGGTGCTTACCTGACCTGCTCTCCTACCTCGTTCTGAAAGAACATCCATTTTTAGGACGGTCAGATAGAATAAGACTAATAGGTAACACAGGATGCCCTTTATGTGTGTGTGTGCACATCTCTGTTTTAGTGCCTTTGCTTTTGGTCAATTTTATTCATGCGGCTCATGCATGACTCGCATTTACACACTCCCTGTCTCTCTTGTGGTGTGTGAAATCATAGTCAGTGGTTTGGTTTGATGTTTACAAGGCTGTACAACAGAAAGTTCCCTAGAGCATTAGCAGATCTTAAGACTTAAGACGTCCTTTTCATCAGTGGTCTCCTTTGTGTCGCTATCTTTCTCCAGTTTACCATTTACATTTCTTTTTCCAGTCTTGTCTTCATTTTTTCCTACTGTGCTTTTCTATTAAGTGTTTTTGCTTTGTTAAGTTCAAACTTTATTTGACCTTCACACAGTTCTGGTCTTATATGTGGAAACATGCATTCAGAGTAACCTTTGTGAACAGTTGGTAAGCAGCCCTGACAGTGAGATGGATGATGGATTTGGGGGTTCTTGACAGGATAGGACAATGATATTGCTCTGTGCTCAAACACACACACAAAAAATGAAGTACAACTTTGTAATAAACAGGTTCCCTGCCAAATAATACCAGGATATTCAAGTTTGGGTTTTTTCTTCCTCTTTCATTTTCAGAATTTCATCCTCTTCATTCAAAACCTCCACACACTTATTCGCCTTTGTTGTTAAGTACAGGTCACACTGGTTTCTACTTGCTATTCGAGACTGGCAATGGATGTTTGTGGGCAGGAATGTTGGACAAAAAATTATTTCAATAGGTAGTTGGCAGTAGATTTTTTTTTAATTAACAAAGGGTTTATAAATTGCAGCTAAAGCCTATTATAGATATATAGTCTAAATGCACAATCAGGGAACATTTAGGTTACCAAGCCTTTAAAAATTCATATGAATGAAACAGAGTCCAGGGGCATGTTCAGAAGGGGGGCATAGGGTGCCCCCAGCCCTTGGCTCTGTCGACGTGGTGTAAGCATGTAGCTGAGTTTGCTTGCAAAGCTGCAGAGTCATGGAAATGGCTGTAATCATGTTTTCTCTGTGAGGCACCAAAGCTAAAATCCATTCACAGTATTATTAGTAGTATTACTTACTTTTATGCTCATGCTAGTCTGATGTAGGGTTAAAAACTTCCTGAATTGTTAATAGTTGAGGGATTGGAGGGTTTGTTAGATTAAATGATCTTAAAGGTTAGAACTGAGATGGACACAAATTGAAAATACATGTTTCTGTTACTGTTGCTGGAAATGCAATACAGCAATACAGCAGTACACGGGCAGTTATCTTTCTGTGTGTTTCAAGTACATTTGTACTATCTCCATCTCTCGTGTTGCCCTTAAATAATTCAAACAACCTTAAAACCAGTTCTTTACTTGTTCCTCAACTTGTTCTTTCTTCTTCTCATACAACAGAGACAAGAAATTTCTGAAATCTAAACTTTCATGCCACCCGCAGTGGAGAAACTGTGAGACTACAAAAACCGGATTGTTGAGACAAAGAGCCCAATAAAATGGCAGCAGGCTTGGCAGAATGTGTTTTATGCTTTTTGTGCGTGTGTGTTTCTCATTTGAGACCAAGAATATGGGGATGCAGACATTGTTTTGTGCCGTTGCTTCTTTATATCTGCATTTTTTAATAATGCACGATTAAAGAACTGCAGAGTCTCCTCCATCTGCATGAGCCCCTCGTGCTACAGTCAATCACAGATTTAGAGCGAATAAACTCATGTGGCTGGTCTCATTCCTTTCATCATATATAACATTTTCTTTCCCAGCAAGGTTTCTCTCTTCTAGCGTGTTCTAGTGTAATCAAATGTGGCTTTTAGTGTCATTTATTTGCCTACGTACCTTCACATTAGCATTAGTGAGTTTTTGGCTGCCACAATGTGTAATGTGTAATACTTCCAAATACATTCCATATATGAACTGAAAGGCAGAAAGTGCATTTCAGGAGTCTTTTGTAAACATTATAAAAAATCTAATTATGCTCACCCAAATTGTCTTTTTTTTTTTCCTGGTGTTGTTTTATTTTATTTGATTTCTGCTCATTTTCCTCTTCAGTGGGTCCATAAACGCTCTAATGCATTTCTGTGATTACTTAATGCACACTGAACTGCTTAAGTGTGAAATGTGCGGCACATATTGCCTTGGCCTTTAACTGCAAAGTTAACACTTTTGATTGATGCTCTTTCAGCGAAAGTATAGCCAAAAGGTCCACTAATGCATACAAGGCCAAGTACTTCTGCCGCCATGTTTTTTTTTTTCTCACACAAAACATTTACAGTGAGTGCCTCTACGTAGCAGCTGTAGGTGATGCAGTGAAGTCATTCTTTTACTAGATTTACTAGGATTAAGTATTAGTAAGGTGGACCTCGAGCAAGTTCCTGAATCTATAGTAGCTGCAGAGGTGTTATTATATACCTGACCTTGTGCTCTAGCTGGCGAGACTCACACTGACTGAAGCGTAACAACAATACAGTCTTATATCATTATTTTCCTGCCAGAACATTGAGTACGCTGACATTTTCTTCAGTCACTGAAAGGTGGGCCAGGTTGCTTTTGAACTTTAAAGTGCTTATCTAGAGCCTCCTGCTCAGCAATACCTGCCCCAGAATCTCAATTCCTTTCACCCAGGTGACACACATATTATGTGTCAACTGTATCAAGCCAAAGCTCATATGCCATTCAGTATTCTGAATCAGCTCTTTTTTTTATGTTTATTTTTGCCTCTCATCTTTCTAACCTTTGTACCACAGCAAAAGTGAACATTATGTCTCAATAGCAGATCTGCCCTCCAATATCCTTTTATATCCAGTTGCAGCCACCTGCCGTGAACACGGGTATTAAAAGCAACAAAATCGAACACAGTTGCTTCAGTTTTATTGGTAATGAAAAGAGGGCTGTCTGCCTGACATTTGCCAGGACATTAAAATATAAGGTAGCATTTATACGTAACCTTAAATTATAATGTCCACATAAGGGTAGGGTCTAAATATGGGAAGCATTCAGATATTGTAAGCAAACACATGAACAGCTTGTTTCCTCTAATATAGAAAAAAAGGCTTTTATGAAACCCAAGCCCTTGACGACCCCGCCTCAATGTGGGTGGGGTCGTCATATAACATTGACAGAAACACAACACAATAATGGCGATGGTATACCTGCTGCTAAACCAATGGTAAACGTCTACATCTCATCATTGGACCACAGCTTTGCCTCAATGCCAGGTTTCAAAAATGGCAGGTTTGATTCCTGTGAAGGAGTTGCTCTCAAGACCTATTGGCTAACGTCATTTCCTGACCAATCAGTGAATTGCAGTCTAATGAGGGGACAATTTCAGCCAATTTCCCATATATAACTATAGAAAACTCTAAAAACCAAGTCAAGTCAAAACCTTCCTTTCCGAGTGGAAATACTGGTGGAAATAAGAGATTGTAGAATCAGCGGAAACACCCTTCAACATTATTATGAGTATTAATGTTGCATGGTTTGTCCATCACAGGGACAAGTTTTTGGAATGGCACAAATATGACAGCCAGCTGATCCGAGCAGAGTCAGGCAAACCATTTTATATATTACATGTCTAAAAATATACATCTGAATATCAGATTTTTACATCACCAAATATCAGTCAAATGGGTCTTAAAAATCCTGTTTTTATGTTTTACCTTGTCTTGCTATAGCTCCTTGTTGCTCCTTTCTGATGAGTAGTGATCTAACCATTAAAACCGTTAAAAAACAGATTTGTCAGACCAGCCATCAGTTCACGGAAATTGAGGGTTTGAGCTGAAATGGATACCTGAGAGTGACGCACTGAGAGAAAAAGGAAGATGGATTTAGCTGCAATTTAAACTCATGATACACAAGATCAAAAAATAACCTTCGGAAAGTTTTCATGATAAAATTGACAGAGCATATCTGAATTAATCGTGGTACAGGACTCTTGCAGTGCATGTTTCGACCTGTCATAAAAGCATTTATATAAATGATTGCATATAAATAAGAAACATCCAAGATCCTAATATTGTGCATACTGGCTCATTGTCAGCGAACAGCTGTTAATGATATTTGTTTTATTACAAAACAATGAGGCGGGGCGGGGATTCCCCACATTGTCGTCTACTGTTGTTTCCACCAAATACAGGGAAATTAAAGTGAAATTGCAAAAATCTGCCCCCCCAAAAATTTTTTTCCTGCAAATATTTAATATTTCAGGCTTTAAGGGGTTAATTTATATATATTACATAACATTTAAATTAATTATTTCACACCTGACTTGGTTTAGTCAGATGTTAGCAAAAGAATTAAAGTTTGCTCTCTGCCATTCAAACATCTTGCAATTAAAAAATGCTGACAAATAGTGTCTAAATTTCTGTTAAGAGAAGGAAAACGGTTTTTCATTTGTTGGACGCACAAACAGTTGCACAGAAGCACAAAGCTCTTTTTGATCCTAAATATACAAATAAGATTCAGTAGAGATCAAACTGAAGACGGTCTCAACATCTTTAGGGCACTTGAATATTTTCAGGTGCCTGGAGTGACGACTAAACTCTGTGTCTTCTGTTTCCCTTTCAGGACTGGCTGAGTAAGTTTGGGTACCTCCCACCGCCTGATCCTGTGACTGGCCAGCTTCAGACCAAGGAGGCCCTGACCAAGGCCATCAAAGCCATGCAGAAGTTTGGAGGGCTTAAGGAGACTGGAGTCTTGGGTATGTGGCTAGGTTGATTGCGAAGCTCTGCTCTACGGAAGGAGCACTATGGCTGGTTTTATATGTTCACTGATACCAGCGTATGTAAGAGTAAACGCCTGCGGAGGAAAATATAAGGTATGCCTTACAATAGAACGCATTCCTACCAACAGAAAAGCAACAGAGGCGAATCAATAACGCTTTGACACAATAACCACCGAACAATAAAAAGGTAGCTTTTATTTCAGTTCTTATGTACTGAAAAGCATTATATTGCACAGCTGTCTCCATGTCATGAGACACCTTGTAAGCATAAATCATTCTTGCTGCCGCACCACACAAAGCAGAATTACAGTACTGCTATGTACGTACTGTACTGTATGTGATTGATAACACTGGTATGTCTGAAGCGGAGCAGTATATTGATTAGTGTGGGTTTTACTGTTCGCTCTCATGTGAGGCCCTCATAGTTTCCCGCGGTGCATATTGGCAGTCTCACTCACTCGCACAGACGGCAATTCTCCTCTACAAACAAAACTCTTTACAGGCTACTCCCTCGCACATACACAAATATAGAAGGTAGAGAACAGGATACTGTATGTGAATAATTTGCTAGCCTAAAGCGCTGCTTCTCAAACTGTGGGGCGTGGACAGCCAGCTGAGGAACATGATGTGATGCTAGGGTGAAGCTGAACATATTTAATGAATATTTATTTAAGTAAGACTCAATTATTTGGGGTAATTATCAGTAAAATGATCCTTTTTTGTGCTTCTGTAGTGGGGAATGCCAGAAATAACTGTGGATTTGGAGGATGTTAAACTTCTTCCTGGGATGAGATACAGTCAATCAATCTTTATTAGAAACTCAAGATCCAAAAAAATGTATAAAGAAAAGAATCAGTGTCCTAGAAAAATACATAAAGTTACATAATACTGTTCGGTAACTTTGCGGTGATCTGTTATTCAGACAAAGCATCACAGTTTCATTCAGACATACCCTCTACTTTATCAGAGATAGCTCCAGCGCAGGCACAGCATTTCCTATACTCGCAAGATTGAACAGATGGTTCAGGTATCAGTACAATCCATTTTAGTGTCTCGTCACTGTGCAGAAATGCTGCTGTGGTTGTGGTGGAATAAAAAGAGAAATGGGGTTCAAAACGTCTGTGACAGGTGCCTTCTCCTGGATGTCCATCCGAGTAATCTCCACGGGCCGCTCCAGCGTCTTGGCTCTGAGTCCGGGCAGCCTCTCTTTCTTAAAGTGGCCAAAAGGCCGTACACGTTCTTGGAGGCCTGCTGACTTCTGAAATGCAGATCATGACTGCGCTACATGCGTATCCATAAATATCACTAGTTCTGACGTAATAGGTTTGCTATCACGACTTTTACTCAGTAAATGCCTGAAGGGGAAGTTGGGGAGCATGTATATGTTTTGGCCCAAATGGCTTCTTGCAGCCTTTTGTTCAGTCAGCTGTGTACGTATATGTGCTCATACAGTGTAACATGACTCTCAACTACTGAAGCATTCATTTTCAAACAGATGTTGAACAGTGATGGATCAGATGTCCTTATTCATGCGCAAGCATAAAATGCATTCATACACTAGCTAATTAGTTTTCTCTAAAAATAACATGGTAACTGTGCCATGTATTTGAATTAGTTTATATATGTGCATGTATCTCTTCTGTCCTGCAGACCAAGAAACACTAGGGCTGATGAAAACACCCAGATGTTCTCTGCCTGACGTGTCCGAGACAGAGGGGACAGTGGGACGCAGGAAGCGAAGCTTGAACCCTCAGAACAAATGGAACAAGAGACATCTATCCTGGAGGTAGGGAAAATTAACAGGACGCTTTAAGGTCACACGCAAGCGTCGTCGCCCAGACACAATAAAACCAGCGAGTCCACAGACGGTGAATCCTTATTTTTATTCCCAGTGAGAGTAGCTATGTTAAGGCAGTAATGTATAATACAAATATGAAACCTAAATAGGAATCATCCTAATGATCAAAATAAATTCCCTCTTTCTTCAGATGTGATGCTTTTATCTGTCTGTAACCATATAGATAAATATTAGCTTTAAGGGATTTTTAGAGGTTTGTATGAATTTCAAGTCCTGCAAATGATGCATGATCCTTTTTTTTTAGGACCTAGACCTTATTCTGTAAACCAGGGGTCCCCAATCCCAGTCCAGGAGGGCCGGTGTCCCTGCAGGTTTTAGATCTCACTCTGGGTCAACACACCGGAATCACATGATTAGTTCATTACCAGGCCTCTCGAGAACTTCAAGACATGTTGAGAAGGTAATTTATCCATTTAAATCAGCTGTGATGGATCAAGGACACATCTAAAACCTGAAGGCCCTCGTGGACTGGGATTGGGGAGCCCTGCTGTAAACGGTTACAAACCACTGAAAGCTTAGAAGTGCACCCAGCTCGTGAGGCTGGAAGGAACATGCCACGGGAAACATTTGCTACTTATATTTGACTGTTTTAACTATAATATAGTAAAAATCCTCTCTCAGTCTATTTAAAATGATTTCCCATCTGTGCATGCTTTATTAGAACAGATTAGATGTCCCTTATTAAAGTGGAAAACTTTGGTGTTTTTAATTGACTGAGAGTATTTTGTAAAAAAATAAAAAAAATACATCGAACTTAATATAATCAGCAAACGTGTCTTTCTTATTAGATCATACACAAACCTTTGTGTAAATGATTCATAAAGTTTTCATAAATGAGACAGGGCTTTTATTTTTTGTTAAGTCTTCAGATTTAATACCGATGCCTTTTTTATAATTCCTAAAGAGAAGGGTCACAGTCTGCTGTTTATACAGTACATGATAAGATAATATGGGCATGTTAAAAGCAGCTGGGCCATCTGTCAGGGATCCAGCTTAGTGTTAAACAGCAGAGGAGGAGGCTGTGAAACATATGGTTGGCCTGAGCTGGTTCGCACACGCCATCGGGAGATGATCTAAGGTAGGTGGTGTGTCAGCCGGTTTGTTTTAATCTGTGTGTGCTGTGCAGCAATAGACATCAACCTAAAGAGCAGTGCAGGGGAAGAGAAAACGAATAAATAAACATTTTGGTACTACATATGCACACATAAATAAAGAGTAACACCCACGCTCTTCACTCCCATGTGTGGCTGGATTTTTTTCCCTTTAGAGATGGGAGGTCTTTTGATAAATATCCCCGAATCACCCTCTGCTTATTCTCACCCACTGATATTGCTGTGATATTGGCCTGCAGTGAAGCTGCTGATGGAAGGAGTCAGCCAAATTATTATTTTATATATGACATATTGGCAACGCTATACTTTATTATATAGGGTTGGAATGGAGGTTGTGGAGTTGCTAGTCTAAGTATTAATATTTTAAAATGGAAGAGAATAACAAATAAAAATTTGTCACAGTTTATCAGTAGAAATGTCTTAAAACTGCATTCTGTCTAATAGCCTGCAGGGGGAGACTCTTCTGCCTGCAAAAAGAAGTCAGTTTGTATAAAGGTCAGAGGGAAAATGACTCCGCTGCTCTCTTAATCTATTATTAATGCATTCGTGTCCTCTGAGTTACAAAGCTTAATTGACACAGAATGAGATTCAGTTTGTAAATTGTGGCCCGGTTTAGGTAAAAACAGATGACAAAGCAGGGTATGCTTTGTGACTAAGCATGCTTTTCCTTCCCTTGATGGCCTAACTGCTCAAATCAAGGCTTTTCAAAAGATTCACACACCAATGAGCAGCAGCAAGGTGTCTGCGTGAACTTAAAATACAGTCATAGGATTTTGCAGGTACAAACTGTTTTTTGACAGCTGATTTCTAATTATTTGTAATAATTAGATAAATACAACATAAATATCAGTATGTGCATATGAATAAAGTAGCAAAATATATGTGAATGTTAATCAAGGGTTTACACAAAGGTTTCTTTGTGTATGATCTGTTGGGTAAACAACTATTGGTTGGCCAAGTGTTTTTATGTCACTTAGCATACAGTAGTTATAAGTTTTGCTTTAGGGAGAGTGTGGCATGCAGGACAGATGGGCCACAGCATCCTGCAGAAGGATGATGAAACAGGCAGGGTAATAGATCTAAGGTAGGACAGAAGGAAAGCAAAATGAAGCAAGAGGTGGTTGGAAAGCAGGACATCAGGGCACTTGAGGATTGAAGAAACAGGTCGATAAGCAGGAATTTTCCACTGGTGGGAGGGCTGAGCGCGCAAAAGGGACTGTGGGTGAGCCGTGATACTTAATAGCAGAACAGAAAGTAAAGCAGTGTGTAAAACGGAGTTAGCAAGATGAAGATGTCTGGGTAATTGCGAGCTGCACAGTGAAGTATTTGATTATAACCAATGTCATCCATCCTTTTTCTTAGCTGTGTATCCAGTTCAGGGTCATGGGTGGGTAGCTCGTCAATATAATTTTTTTTTTCAAAGATTAGCTTTTATCTAAACTTTATGAAGAAAGCTTTATTTTCACCGTGTGGTAGTGTGGCCCTAGATGTAGACCAGTCGATCCATCGGCCTTTTGACTACGCCCACAGCAAGGCTGACATTTGTGTTTAGGAAAGAATTTTTTGTTTGTTTGTTTGATTAGAACACGAACTATGATAAATTTAGTGAGTCATTAATTTCGATTCCACCAGTGAAGTAGTGCTGCGTAGCCAGCCCACATTTTAAAAGGTGTGAGAGCCAAATGTGACGTAGTGTTACATTTCCAATAAGTGAAAAGTGTCATTTCCGTGGAAGAAAATTGTGCCAGGAGCTTTCCACTTTGCTACATTAATAACAGATTACTAACTCAAGTTGATGTTGGAAAATCATCCAGACTTTATTCCCAGGGATTACAGGTCAGGTTTATCCAGCCAGAATCAGCTGAGGAAAGTAAGCTTCTTCAGCAGGTTTGTGGCAGCAAAAGCAGCTGCTCAGACTGCAAGACGGATGAGTTGAGGTGGATGAATCACTTGTCACCGGAGGCAGAAAGGTTACAGCTTTTTGATAACAAATTACCTGGTGACTTTGTCCCTGTGGCATCTCCTTGTTGAAATAATCCTCAGTTCACTTGGGGTTTTCGGTCAGAGATACAGCCTTTTTTTCAGGGGTGGGGTGGGTGAGGATGTAACTGCACATGGGTGGGTGGTTTAGGGGGACAAGTGGGGTGGGGGTGGTCCGCATAAGGTCTCAGATGACCTGGAAAAAGCAGTTGGCCGCAATCCAGCAGCACACCGCATTGAAACCATGGAGTCAACATCTGCTTCAGGGGACCGGCATGCACATAGCTGTGAGGTCCTGCTGTTTTATGACTGGAACATTTTTGCTTTTTTTCATATCACTCTTTTTACTCTGCTTCTCTCCATCCTGCTGCTGCAAACCTTCTGCTGTCAATCACCTGCTTTATGCCGCCTCCAGCCTGGCCCTAGTTGGCTCTGTGAAATAAGGCAGCTTCTTTTTCAGTCCAGTGAAGCCACCTTTCTACTCGCAGCTCTCACATTTGTGTAGCACCATAACGCAGCCAAGATGTACTGAAAATTGAGATGTACAGACTTGGTGTCTTTTAAAAAGAAGAGGAAAAGAAAAAAGAAAAGAAACAGCCTCTGGCTTCTGCCGAGAAACAGATGGGGCAATTATTCAGGTTTTATTATAAATGCCTGTGGATTATTTGTTGATTTCAGATTCATTCACATCTAAAGAGGCTTCCATATTGCATGGTTTATCAATAAAGCTACACAGTAAATTGATATAATATTCTATATAGAACAACTGCCTCAGGCATTTGAGTTACCACAGGCATTTTTCATCCAGGTATTTAGCTTAATGTAAAAAATGCACGGATCACTGCTTGCTTCTGTATTGATTTGTGTGCCAACTTTTTCTTTTTTGCCGTGATATTATGCTTCGTATAATTATCCGACTTGGAAAATCACAAATTCAAACAGTCTGGTATTTTTTGCCATCTCTGTTTAGCACCAAGGTCACCGTTTTGTTGACTCGAGAACATTTAGGTTCATCGCCAATAAATGAAGCAAAGAGTCACTGTCCCAGTCACTTGTTCCTCGATGGGATCTTAGACAATTATAAACTCTAAAACACTGTTAAAGCAGAATCTCAATAGAAAAAGGCAATATATTGTAATTGAACTTCCTTTTTTCTCAGTCCAGTATTACTCTGGGACAATATTGCATAATGGAGTTTGTAATGGCAAAACTAATTTCCTTCCTCATTACATATTTATGACTTAGATTCGCTAAAGACTTTGAAGAAATGCTATTTCACAGCCATTTTTCAAAGAATGAAGTTTTCCGTTTGCTAGATGAGATGTAAAGCTTGAAAATGGGAAAACATCTTAAATCCCCTCAACCATTTTATTTACATGGCATCCAGGAGGGATCACATTACTATGCAATGAGTAACTTTTCCATTTTCTTGTCATTATGTCCATTATCTTAAATTATAAGAAGTTCATCTCACTGCAATACACATGGAGCCAATTAAAGATGTTAATGTATGTATAATATATCTGTCATGGTTGGTGAATGCTTTGGACCCAGGGTGCAGACCTGAAGCCAAATTAACCCTTTATTTAAGTGAAATTGGGACGATCCAACAAGCAGCAGTAACCCAAATTAAATACTAATAGCAGGGATAATTAGGTAATTAGTTAATTAATTAGTTAATTAGCATGAGGCAATTACGAAAAGAAGACACAGGTGAAGAGAGTCAATGAATGAGACAAGGAGAAGAAAATCCAAACACAATGCACAGAAGATTATCTGGTAAAAGACTGAAGCAGGAAGTAACTAAACAGGGGACACAGGAACGCAAACTTGACAAGGAAGGGCGGGAAAAAAACGCCGGGGAAAAGACAATAAGGAAACTCAACCAAAGAAAATAGAAAATAAGCTTAGAATATGAAGAACAATATATAGAACAGAGCATACAAGGTATATAATAACGCACAAAAATAAAATATTAAACTCCAAGCTTGACTCCAAGCAAAGACCTGTCAGTTCTTTGCTGTTTTTCCTCCTTAAACTACTTTTGAGCTGCTTGTGTCTTACTAGGCAGGTTTAAATTAGCCCAACTAAATGCGTTTACCACTAATGCAGAACTTAACAGTCTTGTTACTGATTTACAGGGGAAAAGTGTAACACTACAGGGGAATTACACTCAGGGTGTAATTAAATTGTCTTTGAAATTACAATGAAATTAAATTTACTTACAAATACTTACAGGTAGGTAAGCTAGAGTAAGGGGCTAACAACTAAGTTTATTTCACAGGAAACAATTTGTACAATTTCATAATGATTTTGCAGAAAATCAGTCAGTGTTTTCATAAATCACATGGTAAATATGCTATACTTTTGGGCTAGGTATAGATATGAATGATAATAGTTATAGGATAATAGCTATAAAAACGTCTGATTAATCCAATCCATAATACAACCCAGACCCGGAAAAATGCATTGTACTTAAGACGGGGAAATATTGTTTGTTTTTCCCCAATATTACCAAGAAACTGCACAGTACTTAAAAAACTACTTAAATTTACTTACAATTTAATTATTTTTTATTGCCTGTAAAATACATGAAGTTATGTGCTACTTAAAAGTACTTAAAGTGTGTCTTTTTTATTTGTTTCCTATTATTATAGCTACCAGATTTACATATTTGTAGATGAAAATAATTATTATTACAATTTTATATCTAATCCATTGAAATTACTTTTAATTACAGGGAAATTACACCCTTTGTGCGGGCCATACTATAAAGTGTTACAAAC